>NC_091776.1:59442893-59745923 GCF_029378745.1 Bos indicus | reverse complement strand
AATGTTGACAGGGAGGCCTGGCGCTGTGATTCATGGGGTCACAAAGGGTCGGACACGACTGAGCGACTGGACTGAACTGAACTGAACTGAACATGTTGACAGTTCTGGAGGCCAGAAATCCAGTGTCAAGGTGTCCACAGGTTCAGTTTCTTCTGAGGATTCTCCATGGGCATGCCCAGCACCGTTCTCCTGTTGTGTCTTCAAACGGTCATGTCTTCACGCATATGTATCTCCGGGGGCCTTTTCTCTTCTTGGAAGGACACCAGTCAAACTGGACTAGGGCCCTGTCTTAACAGTCTTAACTTAATTACCTCTTTCAAGGTCTTATTCCCACATATTGTGACATTCTGAGGTTTGGGGGCTTGGACTTCAGTATCTGATTTTGGGGAGAGGGGACACATTTCAGTCCATAACACCTGGCCAGGGCCAGATTTTCTGTCCTCCCGTTCTGTGAGAACGCTTTTTTTCATTATACCAAGTCTTTGCCTTTTTTTTTTTTTTAAGATTTTTTTTTTTTTTCTGATGGGTACAATTTTTAAAGTCTTTATTGAATTTGTTACAATATTGCTTCTATTTTATGGGTTTTTTTTTTTAGCCCTGAGGCATGTGGGACCTTAACTCTCCAACCAAGGATCGAACTTGCACCCCTTGCTTTGGAAGGCGAAGTCCTAACCACTGGACCACCAGGGAAGTCCCAGGTCTTTGTATTTGGTTACTCTTTGTTCCTCTCCATTGCAAAATCCCTGCCTATTTCTTCCTCTACCTGTCTTGTACTTATCACTCATTTATTCTGCCACAAACGTGCCTGGTCATATACTTTGGGACACGCCCAGGGACACAACAAGGAACAGAACTTGGTTGACGTCTCCAAGGAGTTGGCGCTGCAAGCTTCTGTCAACTGCAATCCCAGAATTCCCAGTAATAATTAATTTTGATGGCTTAGGCATATATGGTCTTAGACCGTATCATCTGTTAACTTGGTCTCCCCAGAGAGTGTTTTTCTTGACTTAGGAACAAACACCACGGCACTGGGTAAGTCTATGGTTTGTTCACTGAGTAAGAATCACATACACACAGAGTTTGGAAAGGTGCAATTTCACAAAGAGAGATTTCAGTTTGCTATGTACAGTCTGTGGGGTTGCAAAGAGACAGGCACTACTGAGCGACTGAGCATGCACGCACTGCTCATATTAAATTGATGAGCCTTGCGCTGCCTAACCTTTACCCTGACATGCATTATTACTACTATATTAGGAGGCCAGTCTAACTATTAAAATTACAGATCTCAAACAGTCAAATCAGAGGCATGATGAAATATTCAACTTCCCCAGCACCAAAATGAAAACAATGCAATGACTTATCATGTTTCACCTAGCAAAGTAGCAATTTTTGTTTCTTTGTTTTTAATGAATTAAAATTTCCAGTTTGGGGCCAGAGTTTGGGAAAATGGACCACATGTTAAGCTGTGATGGAAGGAGAATATTGCTCAACCTTTAATTACCCAACAAATCCAGCTTTGCAAGAGCTTCAAAGTGGCAAATTTACGGCAAGGAATTTTTTTAAGGATAGAACACAAAAGTTCAACTATGAAGACGTTTATTGCCATAATATTTGCATTTGTAAAAATGGGAAAAGCCAAACGTCTAATTCAATCCTAATTACTGAGTACATTTTGGTATCTCCAAAAAGTGGAATGTTCAACCATCACTGACTGATGCTGTAAAAGGCTCTTTAATGACATGGAATATGTTCAGATGCATATTTGAGTAAGGAAATGAGATCATAATGCATGAGAGTATGATCCCATTCTGGGAAAAAAATGAACGCATAGAAAAAACACACAAAGAATGGACACTAAAATAGAAACAGTGATTATCGTCAGGTGGCACGCATATAATTGGTTTTCATTTTATTCTTTTGTACTTCAGTGAGATAATGTACCATGCTTAGCACCGTCTGACATGGAAAAAAATCACTAAATAGATGATTACTTTTGATATTATTATTCATACAATGACTTGAGTAAATACCAACTTCTCAGCTTTGCTGTTAGATGTGAGCAAGACTGGAAAGTACCTGGTACACAGTTGGCCTTCAATGGATAATTTTTTTTTTTTTTTTTCTGGCAGAGAGGGTTTTGTACCACAGTTCAGTTCAGTTCAGTCACCCAGTCGTGTCTGACTCTTTGCGACCCCATGGGCTGCAGCATGCCAGTCCTCCCTGTCCATCATCAACTCCCAGAGCTTACCCAAACTCATGTCCATTGAGTCGGTGATGCCATCCAACCATCTCATCCTCTGTTGTCCCCTTCTCCTCCTGCCCTCAATCTTTCCCAGCATCAGGGTCTTTTCAAATGAGTCAGCTTTTTGCATCATGTGGCCAAACTACTGGAGTTTCAGTTTCAACATCAGTCCTTCCAATGAACACCCGAGACTGATCTCCTTTAGGATGGACTGATTGGATCTCCTTGCTGTCCACGGGACTCTTAAGAGTCTTCTCCAATACCACAGTTTAAAAGCATCAATTCTTCAATGCTCAGCTTTCTTTGCAGTCCAACTCGCACATCCATACATGACCACTGGAAAAACCATAGCCTTAACTAGGCAGGCCTTCTTTCCCTGATAGCTCAGTTGGTAAAGGATCTGCCTGCAATGCAGGAGACCCCAGTTTGTACCACAGGAGTTGAGAATAAGGATTCTTTAGGCAGGTGGACTTAGATTCAAATCCCTCTCTTCGGCCCTTTTTTAAGCTGATCAAGAATGTAGGCAAATTAATTATGTCTTCTGAGCCTCAGTCTCTCCATTTGAAGACAGAGACAACAACATCTGTAGCCCAGGGATCCCCCAACCTCAGGGATCTAATGCCTGATGATCTGAGGTGGAGCTGATGTAATAATACTAGCAATTAAGTGTACAATAGATGTAATGCACTTGAACCATCCCTCCACCCCCATGTATATGGAAAAATTGTCTTCCATGAGACTGGTCCCTGGTGCCCAAAAGATTGGAGACCACTGCTACAGACTAAGATTATTGTGAGCCTGAAAGATTATGGACAAACATCATGCAGCCCACAGGCAGTTTAGTCTCTGATTTCTACCATATTGTATGAAAATAATAAGCATTCTATCTGTCATACCAAAATGTGCAATTTTAAACATAAGAAATACATTGATCTTGAGGACTAAACCTTTTGCCTACATCTTGTTGCTATTCAGTACAGTGAAAATGCATTTGGCAAAGAGCTAGGACATTACCAGTTTCAGGAAAGGAAAAGAGTGTCGAAAGAGCTTACGAGAGCCAAGAGGTGATTTCAGGAGAGAGAAAGAAGGGAAGAAGCTCTTGTGACCTGAAAGGAATCTAACTCAAAGCTACCCCTCCCCGCCGACCCCGCAAGGCTTCCTTTAAGCTTTAAGCTAGATAGGAAAGGTGTTGGCCACACAAGTCTCACCAAGTTTACTAGAATCATCTGCTTTCGATATCGCACAAATCCCCTGTGAGCTCCGAAACAAGGTCCGCTCAATTAGCAAGCTGCCTTCATTTGACTAGTAAAGAAGTGATTTGCAAGCAAAATGCACAGATAAAGATATACTGTTAAGATGGGCATCATATATTATGGGTACACATACATGTGTATCTCCAAACTATCATCATTCCTTTTTCCCCTACTTAATAGGTTTCTTTATTTTTCAGCTTTATAGGGATATAATTGGCAAATAACATTGTGTAGGTTTAAAGTATACAATGTGATGATTTCATAAACATATATATTGCAAAGTGATTACCACAACAAGATTAGTTAACACATTCATTATCTCAAATAGTTAAAATGCTTTTTTTAAATCTTTTTTTTTTTTTAACTTTTTATTTTGTAGAGTATAGCTGATTAACAGTGTTGTGGTAGTTTCAGGTGGACAGCAAAGGGACTCAGCCATACATACACATGCATCCATTCTTCCCCAAACTCCCCTCTCATCCAGGCTGCCACATAACCCTGAGCCAAGTTCAATGTGCTGTACAGTAGGACCTCGTTGGTTAGCATTTGATTTTTTAACATAGTGTGTGTAAGTCCATCCCAAACAAACTCCCTAACCAGCCATTCCTACCATCCTTCCCCCAGAAACCATAAGTTCATTCTCTAAGTCTGTTAAAATGCTTTTTTTTTTTTAATGAGACCTTTTAAGATCCACTCTCTTGTTGTTTAGTCGCTCAATTGTGTCCAACATTTTTGCGACCTCATGGACTGTAGCCTGCCAGGCTTCTCTGTCCATGGGATTTCCCAGGCAAGAATACCAGAGTGGGTTGTCATTTCCTTCTCCAGGGGATCTTCCTGACTGGGGGATCAAACCCGAATCTGCTAAAGTAGCAGGCCAATTCTTTACCACTGAGCCACCAGGGAAGCCCTTCTACTCTGCACTGGAAGCGCAGAATCTTAGCCACTGGACAACCAGTGTAGTCCCCGTAACTCCTCTCCTGTTGTAGGGTAAATGTGGGCTGATACCACAAGTGTATTCCAGAGCAGGTGCAGGACCTAGTCCCAGCCAATCAAAGCATTCCCTCTTCCTGGTAAGTGATTGGCTCAGGAATGAACATGTGACTCTAATTAGACCAATGAGAGTCATTCCTGGGAAGAATTACTCTTGCTACTCTCTTAGCAACTTTCCAGTTTCCCATGTTATATGTTAAATTCCTCAGAACTTATTCATTTAGTAACTAAGTTGGTATCTTTTGACAACCTTTACCCATTCCCTGCCTTATCCCCCTGTCCCTGGCAACCACCAATCTACTCTCCTTTTCTAAGAGTCAGGATTTTTTAAATTGCAAGGTATAAATGCTATCCTCAGTATCTGTCTTTGTCTGTCTGATTTATTTCACTTAGCATAATACCCTTAAGTTTCATCCATGTTGTACCAAATGTCCTTCTTTTTATGGCTGAATAATATTTCATTACACATAATTATATTAATTACATATGTTATATATAATAATTAGCAATATGTCATATTCCAGCACATTTATATACATATGTATGTAAACAATATACATGTATATACACTCTGTAATGTAACATGCTGCTAAGTTGCTTCAGTCATGTTCGACTCTGTGTGACCCCGTAGATGGCAGCTCACCAGGCTCCGCCATCCCTGGGTAAGTATTTTTTATTTTCTTTATCTATTTATCTACTGGCAGACATAGGTGTTTCTACGTCATAGCCATTGTAAATAATGCTGTAGCTCCTACACTAACCCTAAAGCTTGGGGAAGTGAAAAGGTAGGGACCCACAGCAGCTGACTTTGACCCAGACAAGCCCAGGAGAGTGCCAGAGGAGGGCAGACTTCCCAAAATGAGGACATTTATTATTTAAACATTGATTGTTCTGTTTAAGTCACAGAGACGGAAAAGGCTTTCCATTCGTAAAAGTCATTTTTTAATGGCAGATCAAAATTGGCCCACATTTTGCTGGATCATGAGTGCTTAGGGATGCCAAAGAGGTGTGTGTCCCGCCTGCCAGAGCAGGATTGCTAAGAACAGCGCTGAACCCCACGCACCCATCTGGCGTAGATATAACAAGCTTCGTCAGGTCCTTGTTTCAGTCAGTGTCCTGCCAGGAAATAAAACCCGTTCTGATCTTTAACATGGAGAGAATTTAATATAGAGAATTAATTACCTAGGTAACAGAAGAGTGAAGAAGCCGAACGGTCCATGGCAAAGCGACAGATCAACAATAAAATGAGATGCTAGTATCCCAAGGCTGGAGGCACAACTAAAAGAGTCAGGGCTGGCTGGCAGGAATTCAGTGCACGGCAAGGGCTGCTCTGCAAGACCTGGAGCCAAGAAGAGACACTTGGTCAAAGTATGTCACAGCATACTTTCATGGGAAAGAGACACAGACTCCACCTCTTGACGTGTGGAATGGTATTCACATAGAAGGAAAGAAGGGACTGATGGTGTCCATCTTTAGGGACTGTACCACAATAGGCGTTTAGGATTATTATGCTGTCTTGATGAACTGACATTTTTGACCCTTTTATCATCAGCTCCAGGTGGCGCAGACGGTAAAGTATCTGCTTGCAATGCAGGAGACCTGGGTTCGCTCCCTGGGTCAGGAAGATCCCCTGGAGAATAGCATGGCAACCCACTCCAGTATTCTTGCCTGGAGAATCCCATTGACAGAGAAGCCTGGTAGGCTATAGGTAATGGGATCGCAAAGAGTAGGACACGACTGAGCGACTAACACTTTACTAGGTATTCCTCATGTCTTGAATTCTACCTCACCTGATATTAATATAGCCACCCCAGCTTTTTTATGGTACATGCATGGTATATCTTTTCCACCTTTTTAATCTATCTGTGACTTTACATTTATGGTATATCCCTTATAACACAATATAGTTGGTTCTTGCTTTTTCAGCCAATCAAATGTTCTCTGTCTTATAATCAGAGTATTTATTTCATTTATCTTCAATACAAATATACATAGCTGGATTTGTCTACCACCTTGGTTCTTTTTTAATTCTATTTATCCTAGCTCTTTATCCCCCTTTTTCCTATATTCTTTTGTACCAACTGAATATTTTTAGCACATTTTAATTTCTTCTATTGTATTTTTAGCACATGCATTGAAGATTATAATATGCTTCCCTAACACAGTGTAATCTGAATTAATATTTTACTTATCACCATATAACCTGAATTAATTTTATACCACTCATTTTATACAATACTCTTGAATTCATCTCTGCTGTCCTTTATGCTATTGGTATTATTTATTTTACTTATATAAAGTTTATAAGCCCCACAATATATTACTTTACAACATATTAGTATATTTTGCTGTAATCAATTGTCTCCTAAAGAAATTAAGAAATACATATTTTTAAAGTCATTTGTATTTACCCATATATTTACCGTTTCTGACATGCTTAATTCTTTTGTGTTGATCTAATTTTCTGTCTAAAGAACTTCCTTTAACATTTCTTGCAGACAGGATTGCTGGTGATGAATTATTTCGATTTATCTTTGCCTTTACTTTTAAAAATTCTGTGCAGCAAAGTGATTGACTTTGGTCTTCTCATATGTATTTACTTACTTTTACCTGAAGGTACTGCCCCAAAAATATAAAAGGGAGAATGAGAAAGCTGGAAAAATCCAGGAGAGAAAGGTTCTGGTGGCATAAGTGTCTACTAATGAATCCGTTTGTATCTGACACTTACAGTCAAATCTCTGATTCCCTATGGGGGTGATCCTAGCTTACATTTACCTCTTTCCTGGGTTCCTATCTCAAAACAGGGTTATAAAATTCAGTAGGGCAAAGTTGATGTTTAGAGTCATCAGAAGCCACTGCCTGCTTTCTCATTGGTCCTGCATAAGCGCTTTTCATGGTCATATTTTTCCTCACAATGTACAAAATCAGGGTGAAGTCCCCACGGTCTTAATCCTGAACAATTTTCCTTGAATACCAAGCCATGGTTTGCTGTTAAGCTCTAAGCCTCCTAACCTGTTACTTGTTTTCTTGTCTTGATCTTCCTTGACCTTCTTCTTAGGTTCCCTTCCTTATACCAATGCAGTCTTCCTCTGTCAGTGTCCTGTCAGGAAACTCTATTAATCTCCCAGTGGAATGCTATCTTTCGGTATAACGTTAACCAACATATTCTAATCACAGCATAAACCCTCAGACAGTAGGTTTCCATTTCTCTCTATCCCCTTTCCACTTTGTCTCAGATCTATAAGTCAGATCCAGCTCATTTCCTTCAGTGAGGCAAGAGAATACTCTGGTTAAAACCATGGGTTTCAGAGTTAGACCTGGATTTAAATCTTGGCTCTGAAATTTTTGTAGATGAGTGATCTTGTCTAATAAACTTCACTTCTCTCAGCCTCAGCTCTGAATCTGAAAGGTGGGGAAATAAACTCTTACGAGGATTAAATGAGATGTGAAATATAAAACATCTAAGTCAGGACAAAGTCAATGTTGTCAATCTTTAAAAACTCTTCCTGGGACTTCCCTGGTGATCCAGTGGTTAAGACTCTGCATGGACAGTGCAGGGGGCATAGGTTTGATCCCTGGTCAGGGAAGTAAGATCCCACACGCTGCACTGTGTGGCCTAATGATAGTAATAATAGTAATCAAGTAACTAAAAAACAACCCTTCTCCTTCCTTTTGTGTCTTCAGTATGAGAATAACAATGTTGGAAAGGTCAAATACCCACTGCCATATTCAAAACGGATAACCAAGAAGGACCTGTTGTATAGCACATAGAACTCTACTCAACGTTATGTACCAGCCTGGACGGGAGTGGGGTTTGGGGGGAGAATGGATACGTGTATATGTATGGCTGAATCCCTTTGCTGTTCACCTGAAACTACCACAATATTGTTAATTGGCTATACTGCAATAACGAAAAAAAAAAAAAAAAAAGTTTAAAGTTTGAAAGAAAATAAAATCCAAAGTCTTCACTTAAAAGAAAAAATAGAACAATGTTAGCTGCACCTTTTGCTTAGATTTGGGGGATTTTTAATCAATATTGAAAAAATCTAGACATGGTATCTGTTAGTTCACCCACTGTCCAAACAAATGGTTTATTACTGAACTTCTCTCATTTAAGTTTCTTAAGACCTCATTCCCTCCCCTTAGGTCTCTAGTTCCAGTTGGTAGAAGTCAAAATGAACCACAAAAACAACAGAATCCTTTTCCAGGATTGCTCAATAAAATCCGATTATACCCGAGGCCCCGGGGAGTGTCACTGATGCAGCAGACATGAAACGTATCTTCTTTGAGGGGAGGATGATTTACAGGAATTCTCTGGACCTTTCTGGTTGCTTTCATGAAATGGTTCCCTTAATCCACTATCCTCTAGATGAATTGCCAACGTTTCCAAAACCACCTCCCATAAATTATCTATATGGTAGAGAGTTAGCATTCGTAAGGGATACAATTCATGCCAGACATTGGACAAAGTCCCTCAGGTAGATTATCTCTTTTTGACTCTTCAGCCCTGTAATGTTTGTCCTTAGCTTCATTTTCCAGACGAGGAAACGGAAATTCAGAAAATGTAGGTTATTTGCCCAAGGTCAAATGTTAGTAAGTAGGTGGATCAAACCAGATTCAAACACAGTTCTGTTTGTTTCAACCCAACTCTGCTGCCTCCTTGCAGAAACCTTCAGCTTCCAAATCCTCATTGCACCAGGAACGAATCTATCACACCGTAATATTTTTCTGTTTCAAGTGTTAGTTTTCCTAGCCTCTTCCCCCATCCTACCCCCTACATTCATTCTATTGTAAAACATTCAATACCTGCAGCCTTTGAAAGGAGAAAAGAACCTGAAAGCTCCAGTGGAATGAAAATGCGAAGGCTTCTTCAAACTTAAGTGGCATTAGAAGCAATTACATTTGTGCAAATGTAGAAAAGCCTGTTGCTATTTTTGATCACCCCACACCCCAAGGCAGTAAACTAGGAGGAAAGCTGTTAACCGTTTCAGATCACAGACTTCTAGCAGCAAAGACCCAGTGCTTTATTTTTCCACGCTCTATTGTCAGTATTAATAGGATGGTACCTCCTTTTTTTTAAAGTGAAACCAGTATCTGCTTACTCAAATAAATTAATGTTTTTATTTTTCCTGAGAATAGTTTTACATGGCAATTCTGGTACACGTCTATATGACTCATCTGTTGGAAACAAGACACACTCATAAAACATAACCTTAAATCTTTGCATTTAGTGATAGTTTTTATACCTTTTCCTTTCTTTTTCTTTCATAATGGCATCTATGGACCTACACCCAGTATTGTTTTTACAGACACAAGTGTACACCTAAAAGGAGAATCTAAGAGGATGACGAAAAATGAGGCAAAGCCAAATGTATTTAAAAATGTACGAAGATGTAAATAAGGTCACTCGAAAAGTGCGAAGATGTAAGTAAGGCTTGCAAAGACATGGACTGTTAAGTCTGAGAGAGAGGAAAAAAATTCTGCCCAGTTGAGTTCAGAACAGGAACAGTTGCTCTTAGTTATCTATTGTTGTGTTATAAACCACTCCAAAATGGAGGAGCTTTAAAAGGACAGTTTATTTTTGCTGACAGCTCCGCCATCTGGGCTGGGCTCAGCTGTGTAGTTCTTCTGATCCATGTCTGCTCCAGTCTGCTGCGGCTGGAATGTCTAAGATAGATGTGAAAACTTGAACAACTGGGGCTTTGGCAGGAATGGGTAGAATAGCTGGGGTCTACTTAGCCATCATGCTCTCTCCCCACATGGCCTTTCTCTTGAGTTCCTCAGGCTCTCTCACAGCGTGGTGAGCTTGAGGTCACTGGACTTCAGAAAGGTAGAAGCTACCTGGACTCAAAAGCCCCAGGACTCCATTTTTTCTGTAAATGGCAGCCCACTCCAGTATTCTTGCCTGGAAAATCCCATGGACTGCGAAGCCTGGTAGGCTACTGTCCATGGAGTCTCAAAGAGTCGGACAGGACTGAGTGACTTCCCTCACTCACTCATCCGTCAAGCTAAGTCAAAAAGGCCAACAGAGGTTTAAGGGGAGGAAAAACACTCCACCTTTGGAGGAGATGCCCAGCCCATAGAGACAGGGAGGATTCATTCGATAGTGATCATTGTTGGACACATTCTATCACTTAGGAGCTAGCAGGCTGCTTGATAACAACTCTGTCGAACACAAGTTAAAATTAGTGGAATATGCCACAGCAATGAAAACGAATAAATTGTAGCTACATGCAAATGCACTGGCAAATCTTCCAAACCTCACAACCCTACAAAAAAACAAAAACAAAATAATGCATAACCTATGATTCATTTTATGAATTTTAAAGGCAAGCATAGTAAACTACATTGTTCAATGATACATATATAGGTGGCAAAACTATGAAGAAAGGCAAGAGAAAAATATCATAAAAGATTCATGGTCAATTCTAGATAGGATGTAGGTAGTTATAATCAGGAGGTGACATTGGAGGCTTCTGGGTGCTAGCAATATTTTTTTTTCCTTGCCCTGGGTGATGGTCATATGCATATTTGATTTCATTGTTAAATTGATCGTGTATGCATATTTTCTGTGTGTATGTTATACTTCTAAATTTAAAAAAAAAAAGCAAAAAGTTAAATTTTGGCTAAAATATAAATTTGTCAGATGTACATTTGCTGTGTGCAGCTCAAAATTCTGACTAGCAAAGAGTGTGATAAAACAGAGAAAAGAGTGCGGACCTGCTTCTCTGCCTAAAACCTCAGGTTCACTCATGAGAATGATAGTTGACGATTTTGGAATTGCTGATATGTCCCAGGTTATCATTAGATGCTTTTTGTTGTTGTTGTGTTCATTCATTCATCTGTTCTTTATTTTTAAAACTTTTTATTTTGTATTAGGGTATAGCTGATAAAAAACATTGTGATAGTTTCAGGAGAACAGTGAAGGGACTCAGCGATTCCTATACAACTATCCATTCTCCCCCAATCCCCTCTCCCATCCAGGCTGCCTCATAACATTGAGTAGAGTTCGGTTATCCACTTTAAATATAGCAGTGTGTGCGTGTCCACCCCAAACTCCCTAACTAGCCCTTCCCCTTGGACTAGGTGCTTTAATACACTCTTGTACATAAGCCAGAGAAAACCCCAAGTGGGTATGATGTCCATTTTCCGGACAAAGACACAATGGCTGGTTAAGTGCAGCTCCAAGGTCACACAACATTTGAGCCCAGTCTGTTTGACTTTGAACTTCCTCCACAGAAAAGCCCTTGGCACGGGGATCCTGAACATCAACAAGTCTCACCCATCTCCTGTGCTCTGGCTCCTCAGATCAAGAATGGGCAGCACCCAGGTCGCCACCAGCACAAAAGCACCATTGTCCAGGCCTCGTTCTCACTGGGGAAGTGCCCACCGCAACCCCTGGGGGACGTGGATAGGTGTCAGGCCCCCTGATGGAAGGCTCTCCGCTTGGCTGCTGGCTGTTGACAGGCTGAGTGGCTGCCTTGGCTGTGCCAGGTTGTAATAAGGCTGCCTGGCACCCAAGATCTGCCGACCAAGGGAGTGCAAGGACAGTGGAGACTGCCTCCGAATTCCAGAAATCACAGGGTGTTGATTCTGAGGCCAGCCTCCCATCGCCCACTGCACTGGACGCTGCCGCTGTCTGGAAGGGCTGAGTCTGCACAGAATCCAGGTTAAATAATAGTGTAATAAGGAGCAGGTCTCTGTTTTGAGTTTTGCAGATTAGGCCATTTCAAAGGGACAAGAGGGGTTTTAGGACCCTTATTGGGGTCTATTATAACATGACCTACTAAAATGTACTGGAGAAAAATCTCTTGTTGAAAAAGAAAGAGGAGGAGTTTTGCAATGTTTCTTTTGAGAAATTATTTAGCCTTATGACGGTACTTCTTTTTTCTGGGTACTAGAAAAACAGAATACTATGTTGTCATTAGTAACTTTGGGGGGTGGGGAACAAAGGGGGATGTTCTCAGTAATGACAATGCTTATATTGTCAAAACTCAAATCCATTACTGTCTTCCCACTGCTCTGCAAGGGAAGTGGGTCAGATATCATTAAATTAAAAGATGAAATTAGGCATTAAAGGGGATCTTTTCTAGAATTCATGTTTAGAGAGTAAATTATTTTCTCTTTGCTTCACATTCAAAATTGAGGAAGAACTTTTTAGGGAATCATGATTATGGTAAAACTAACATGTATACCACTGATATTAACATTAAGATGATGAAGATAGAGAACGGGAAAGGGACAGGGAGAGACAGAGAAGGAGGAGGAGGAGGAGCAGGATCGGGGGAGAGTGAGCGTAAATAACTGTGTGTCTTAAGCACCAACTATCTCATGGACAGAGGAGCCTGGCAGCCTACAGTCCATGGGGTCACAAGAGTCCGACACGACTTAGCAACTAAACCACCACCACCATGCATGGTTTGTTATTCAAGGCTCTTTCTTACCTAGTCTTCCCTTGGAGGAGTTGCCCTCCACAGTTCCAGAAGGGAATGCCATATTGTATA
The DNA here is from genome assembly GCF_029378745.1 of Bos indicus. Classification (NCBI taxonomy): domain Eukaryota; kingdom Metazoa; phylum Chordata; class Mammalia; order Artiodactyla; family Bovidae; genus Bos; species Bos indicus. Next base: position 59,732,934 of record NC_091776.1, on the reverse strand, counting down.
TTGGCATATGTTGGCAAGGTGATTATATGTTGGACACCCAGCCCAGGTTGGGTCAGTCCAACTTCTCTGTCCTAGGAATTTGGAATCGGGGACTCTGAGATAACTGACTTGGCTCTGCTGAGACTTGAAAGCTGGGGGAGACTGTTAACAGCAAAGAATAGCCCTCTACAAAGAGAGAAAAGAAAGTAAGAGTTGTGATTGGAGATGTCCTGAGCACCCAGAGGAAAGGACAGTGGAAATCAGGCTTTGTGAGTCCCAATTATATTACTATGTGCAATTTGAGGGCTTTCTAGATCCTTCTCCTTTCTCCTCAGTTAATTTCAACGGATTTCTACTTCTTGTAACCAAATGATCATGGTATCATCTCTGAGTCTTTCCCACCTTATCCAAGTTTTACTAGTTGATTGAAAAAGTACCTGAAGCACAGAGTGGGTAATCTATTTGCTCAGCCACATCATCAGTACTGCAAAACGGAGGCAAGAATCAAGGTCCCCTACAGCCTGAAATCTTTTCCTTACTAAAGGTGAAGCTGAGGAAATCCATAGTCATCTGTGCTCATATCCTGGCCACTCTATTCAGGGCTCCTTTGGTTGCCAGAAAAAAAAAAAAAAATCATATTCAGGGTCATGTGAAAATTTTTTAAGGAACATTTTCTCATATAAGCTAAGTCTATTAGTTCCAGCCATGATTGCATCCATAGGCATAAGCCATGTTGGCTGAATCTATTTGTCTCCCCCTCAGCTCTACTTCCTGCTAGCTGGCTTCATTCTGAAACGGACTGTCTTCACTGTGAGACAGATGGCTGCATATAAGCTCCAGGTTTCTATCTTTTCAGTTTATCAATTCAGGCTGGACCAAGAAAGAGGCTTTGCTCATTTTTTCAGCACTCTTCCTAGGAATGACTCTCATTGGCCTAATTTGAGTCACATGTCCATTCCTGAGCCAATCACTAGCCAGGAGGAGGGCATGCTTTGATTGGCTGGGACTAGGTCATGCCCCTACTCGAGAATACAGTGGTGGTAGTCCGCCCACATTTACCATACAAGAGGAGAGAGGTGATAGGGAGTATCCTGGTTGTTCAGTGGCTAAGATTCTGCACTCCCAGTGCAGGGGACCCAGGTTCAGTCCCTAATCAGGGAATTAGATCCCACATGCTGCAACTAAAGATTCTGCATGCCACAAGGAAGACCGGAAGCAGCCAAATAAATAGATATTTTAAAAAGAGAGAGATGCTAAGAGAAAAACTGCTGGGTCTTGTTATGCAAAGAAAGGAGAATGGATAGTGAGTGGATCAAAGTGATAGACATCTAATACCTATGTGATCAATTAGTCCTGTGGTGGACCTATCATTATACAACATTATCTGGAATTCTCCTTTGGGTCAGTGGGCTTGGAGGGGGATTTTAGGAATTAGGCAATGGTAGATGTTTTGATGTTTTGAAATAGGTTAGCTCATAGTTGCCTTTTACAGCTAAGAAGTGAAGAGACCTGCCCCAGGCACACATCTGTTGGGAAAGAGGCAGGCTTGTTCCTGATACCCAGGCTGGGACACCCAACTTGGCCTCGTACCCTGGCGTCTTCCTTCCCAGGGCCACTTTGGCTCACCCAGCAACAAAGCATCTGGCAGTTTCAAGATTTCTCACCATTTCCCAGCAAGACTTCTGGCATTGCCTTGACCAAAAAGGATATTCCAGACACTACAACGAGATGATATCAGAAATCTAAATGCAAAACAGGCATTCCCATGTTCCCATTAGTCAATGTGACTGCATGTTACAAATCACTGCTTTCACATTTCACTGTTACCAACTAGTTCTCTTTTTAAAAAAACATACAAAGAAGGGAAGGGACGGATGTAGTATCGATGAAACCGTTCTTTTGGATGTTAAAGGAAGAGAAGTCACCTAGACGTGTCATGAAACGAAATCTTGAAATTTTTTCTAAAGACCTTTGAAAAAAATCAACTGTTATTTGCTTTTGACAGTTGAATCTTAGATGAGACAAAGATCTAGGGACAGAAAATCACTACATTTAGTAACATTGGCAAGAATTGGGCAGTGGGTCTACCTTTTCTGACAAGAAATAGTTGGTGTATTTTTCCACAGTTTCTACCTCTCCCTTCTTCATCATTACGCAGCTGAGTCTTAGTAGTCACGAATCATTACACATGTACTCTCAAAATCCAGAGACATTCATCATGGTAAATAAATGTAAAATGGTAAATAAAGGTAAAATAAAACATTGTATATGTATGGCTGAGCCCCTTTGCTGTCCATCTGAAACTATCACAACATGGTTAATTGACTATACTTCAATATGAAATTAAAAGTTTTTTAAAAATAAAAGTAAAAAGGTCATATAAAAAAAGTAAACATTGCCTCAAATTGTTGCATGTTTTATGAAAAAATGATAGAGGCCATAATTTCACTAACAGTGAAGAATGTTTTTTCTAAGTTGGATAGGCAGACCTATAGTCTTTTCTCACTCACTGTATTTGAGGAAGGTAAGTTCATGACCCAGTGATGACATGAGAAAACTGAGGCTCAGGGAGTAAGCAAGGCTTGATCAAGATTGTACAGTAAGCTAGTGTTGGCCACGAATGAGAACCTGGGCTTATTAACCCCGGGTTCCACATGCTTCATTATCTGGCAGTATGGGCCCTCATCCAGGAGATTTCCTATCAGATCAAAATTAATGGCACCTTTTGTAATGAACGTTCTGTAACCTCCCTTTACTAGGCTGGAATGAAAATGATAGATTATAAAAACTATGTATATAATTTAGAGATAACGTAACCTACATACACACATAATTCATACACACACATACATAACTGCAGTATAAATGAGAAATAGGACACAGAGGATGAATGACAAATAATCCTCTATGTAGAAGTGCTGTGAATGCAGTAACTACTGTGGCTGATTGCTATGAGTGTGTGATGCTGCGCTGTGCAGGCAACTCAATTCCTATTAATGGCATTTCCATCTTGTCCTGAACGTAGCCAAGTTCAGTTTTTCCTTGGATTACATGGTAGTGGCAAATTCAGAAAAATTCAGGATACATCGAAACTGAGAAAAAAAAAAGATATGCGATTATATTTATAAAACAGAGTTAGGTTTTGGGCTCAGATAATTATTGACATGTTTTCACCTATGAAAATGTCTAGTGTGGATTTGAAAGTCCTGTGAGACACAGAGTAATCTTTTATAGGGTTCTGTTTATTGCAGAACATCTCAAATCCCTGACCCTTGCCCATTAAATGCCAGTAGTGTACCCCGCAATCACTGAGACAGTTAAAGAATACCCCCACAAACTTCTGGCACTCTTCTTAATTGGTAACATTACTATCATTGGAAACCACTGTTGTACACCTTTCTCAGCTTCATTCTGGACTACTTGGTTGGATCTATACAGCTGAAGGGGCTTCCCAGGTGGCACAGCAGTAAAGAACCCACCTGTCAACGCAGGAGACTCAGGTTCGATCCCTGGGTCAGGAAGATGCCCTGGAGAAGGAAATGGCAACCCCCTCCACTATTCTTGCCTGGGAAATCCCATAGACAGAGGAGCCTGGCAGGCTACAGTCCATGGGGTCGCAAAAGAATCAGACATGACTTGGCGACTAAACCACCACCACCATACAGCTGCAGAGACGCCCCAAAGGATCATGAGATATTTTGGATCACTGGAAGCTATGCCTAATGACCCCAGTTCCTGGGGATTTGCCCAATCTGTTCAAATAAGGAGCATCCTACAGAGATTACTTGGGAATGGATTCAGAGGAAATTCTGGGACGACCTGGGAATAATATTTCAAATGCCCACATATGTACTCTCAAGCAAAAGCAAACTCTCCCAATGGAAACCAGTAAGAATGGGTGGGAATTGGGGGCCAGCCCTCAAAGCCTTTAGCATGGTGAGAAAAGATGATTCCAGAGGAATGCCAGGGCCCAAGAAACAGGTAAAACAGAGCAGAAGTCCTTTGCAACCAGAAGACAGCCAGGAAGCTGGGCCTGAGGCTATTGTTATGCAAATGAATGCACAGAAAAACCCCACGCTCCAAGTATTCCCTTGAACAGTGGCTTAAGAGAGCCCTCAAAGATGTTTTTACCACATGTGCAAGAAATTAAAATTAGGCTTAAGCTCATCTGAAGAGCCACTTTGACATTGCCATATGGTGGGAGCAAAGCTGCGTTTTGGATTTAGCAAACATCTTAAACTATTTTTCAAATGATTTAGGTTCAGCAAGACCCAAAATGTATTTTTTTTTTCCTTCAAGTACCTTTCCCCCTGATTTTAAACCCTAGGGTATTTTGAAGAAAATTCAAGCCACATGGTTGTGTTTCATTTACACTTAACTCATCAACATATTGTTTTGCAGGAGTCATTTGATGTCCAAAAGGACTTTGTAAATTATATGCTAAATGTATGTGTACACACACACACTTAACAATACTCTCCCGAGGAATAAGGAACTATGTTTTGCTAAGAATTAACACCAAAGAAACAAAGTCAGATGAATCCCTACAAGTTCTCAACTTGGCAAAAGAAAGTCCCCCCGTCCAGCTAAAGGCAAACACCAAATGTTTGTGTGGCAGAACAGCCAAGTCCCCAGGGGCCGGGGAGAGTCCCATGACTGTAGGGTGCATGCATGCTCTGACTCTTGGTGACCCCACGGACTGAAGCCCACCAGGCTCCTCTGTCCATGGGATTTCCCAGGCAAGAATACTGGAGGGGGTTGCCATTCCCTCCTCCAGGGGATCTTCCCGACCCAGGGATGGAACCTGTGTCTCCTGCATTGCAGGCGGATTCTTTACCTTCTGAGCCATTGGGAAATCTGTAACTATAGGACCAGGACAAAAAGATGTAGGGAGACTCCTTGAGCATGGGAAGCCAGAGACTTTCCAGACTCAGGGAAGACTGTGAATGGTCTCAGCTTTGCAAAGAAGTGTTAATGAAGGACTTAGATCTATACCTTTATGGAAATCTATCCTGCCTATGCTGGTGGGTTGCTTTGAGATAGATGGATGGATGGACAGACAGATAGGAAGAAAGAAAGAATAGGTAGAGAAAATAGATAGAGAGAGAAATACATATAGGAAAGTGAAAGTGTTAGTCATTCAGTTGTACCCGACTCTTCACGACCCCATGGACCGTAGCCCACCAGGCTCCTCCGTCCATGGGATTCTCCAAGCAAGAATACTGGAGTGGGTTGCCATGCCCTTCTCCAGGGGATCTTCCCAACCTAGGGACTGAACTCAGGTTTCTGGCATTGTAGGCAGATTCTTTACCATTTGAGCTATCTGGGAACACATATGCATATATATTTATGTGTGATGTATATATTTATATATATTCACCATCATTATTGTCATTATCTAGGAGGGAAAAAAATCCTTCAAAAAATAAACAAACAAATCTTACAAGTTGCATCAATATAGAAAGTAGATGAAATCAGTATTTTTCATAGATTAAATTTACGGCATTCAAAGGTTTATATGTCAAACATAAAATCAGACACTGGGAAAATGAGACTGTTGTGATGAACCTATACAGTGAAATCAGTTATTAACTCTGACATTCGGAGTCTTGTACAAATTCATTCAACTTCTTACTGTATAGTTCTTAGTTATCACAAAGTTACCAGCACACTATGGATTGAGAGACTGGGCTTCCCAGATGATGCTAGTGGTAAAGTGCCAGTGCAGGCAACCTAAGAGATGCAGGGTCGATACCCATGCCCGTGTTCTTGCCTTGCGAATGCCAGGGACAGGAGAACCTGCTGGGCTACGCTCCATAGGGTCGCAGAGTAGGACGCGACTAAAGCGACTTAACACACACACACAGTAACTGCAAATGGTAACATTTAATAAAAAAAGAATAGAATCTCAGGATGTCAAAGGACAGCAAGAAATTCACACTTTAGGATTGCATCCCTAAAATGCTTAATGAGTATTTCTTGTATAATACATACAAGTTAGCTAAGAAGTAACTTAATTTACTTCTAGAGCAGTAAGCACCCATAATAAAATGCTGCCCCAATGTCATATGGTCCACATTCAATTTTTACTGCAACCCAGCATCTTAAGGCAAATCCTAGCCACAAGGATATCTCTACCCTCATGACAAAAACCAAATCAAACCGAACAGAACTCAAATGAACTAATATTACCACTGATTCATAAGGACATGTTTCATAGAAGTAGCTGAAAAGTGGATCAATGGCAGCATAAGCAATTAAGATATTTAATTATCTCATGTGTTATTAATAAAGGCAAACACAAGAAAGATCACAGGATTGTTGTCTTTAAAAGAAGCACCATATATGCCTTCTACATTGTGAATGAGTTTATGTTTGTCTTGCTCACATGAAACCTTCCTCCAAAGTGTGGATGGATTTGATTTGACAAGAAGATGACCAGGTATTACAACAGAGAGACAGAAAGGCAAGAAAACATCCTAACTGCCAACATGCCCCATGATCTGGCATTTGCAATTTAAATCTCGCTTCCCTTGCCACTCCACTCACCTGAGTCAGAGGCTTCACCCTCTGGGCCACCACCAACAGAGAGCATTCAGCAGCACCAACCAGGCTCCAAGTCTTTGCCTGAGCTGTTCTGTATGCCACTCTTCTTGCAGATCCTGAAATCCAGCCTATCTTTCTGTATGCTAAGAACTGGCTCAAAGGCCTAATTCTCAGGAAGCTTTCCCCAATCCTCTACACTAGAATTAATCACTCTTTGAGTCTCTCCTTGTAACTCTACCATAATTACTATTACTCTTATTAATCATTGCCTTAGGTGATTTGATGACTTGTGCCAAAACCTGTGCGGGGAACCTCACAAACATTATGTCATTTAATACCCACAACAATCCACCGAAATCATTTCTTCTTCCTCCTCCCTGTTCTTCTCCTTCTTTCTCCTCCTCTCCCTCCCCTTTCCCATCTTCTTTCTCTTCTTTTTCCTCTTCTCCTCCTCTTTCCTTTCCTCTCCTCCCTCCTCCTCCTTCTCTTCCTTTTCTCCAACATCATCAGCATCATTTTCTCTCCCATCTCCTCTTTATTCTCCTTCTCCTTCCCATTCTTATTTATCATTATAATTCTAATTTTGTAAGCAAGAAAAGAGAGGTTCAGAGAGGCTTAGCAACTAATTTAAGCTCGCACATCAAGCTAAGTGAATGAACCAGGCTTTGAATCCTAGCTGGACGTGAACTGCTTCTGTCAACTTCTGCTGACCATTGTACTCTATAGCATCTCCATACTCCATGCTTTAGCCAGGCTTCACAGCTAACCATACAGCTGCCATCTCCCTGCCAGCCTATCAGATATTTATGGGCAGTGATCTTTGTACTCTTCATCTTTAAGTCTCAGTAAATATTAACTCTTATTTTAAAAACTAGTTTTGAAGGGGAAAATCATTCCTGTGGCTAAATACACACACACACAGGGTAAAATGGGAAATAGAGTGAAAAGTCTTTCATCCCTGACCACCCCCTCCCCCAGGCACCTGGTTCCCCCTGCTCTGACCCAATTAGTTACATTGACTTCTTATTCATCCTTGTAGAAATACAAGAAAGTATGTAAATACACCTCCTTCCTCTTTTCTATTTTTCAAATTTTATTATGATTATGCCACACCATGAGGCTTGTAGGATTTTAATTCCCGGATAGAACCCAAACCCTTGGCAGTGGGAGTGCAGAGTCGTAACCACGGGACCACCACGGAACTCCTTCTTTCCTCTTTTTTAAAACATAAATTGCAGTAAGCTGTAAACAGGGCTTCCCAGGTGACTCAGTGGTAAATAATTCACCTGCCAATGCAGGAGACGCAGGTTCAATCCCTGGGTTGGGAAGATCCCCTCGAGAAGGAAATGGCAACCCACTCTAGGATTCTCGCTTGGGAAATCCCATGCACAGAGGAGCCTCGTGGCCTACAGTCCATTGCTCTTGCAAAAGAGCTGGACATGACGTAATGACTGAACAACAACAGTGTAAATATCGTTCTGTGCTTTCTTGTTAACTACTTATTCTTGCTGTTATTATTAGTTATATTTCATCTTATTGACAAGGCTATCTAAAAAGAAAAAAAAAAAACTTGTTAATCTTTCCTTCTATACTGAGCATAAATATTTACTGAGGTCTGATTCAATTTGGAAGGAAAAGAAGAACGCTTTCTTCTAGTATCTTGGTGTGTTCATTACTATCCTCCCAATTAGACAGGAGCCCCTCTGGGCAGCCCTGGGATCTAGTTCAGTCCTTTCTACCCTCTACCCAATTTGGAAACCCTCGTGTTTGCTGGGCTTCCCTGGTGGTTCAGAGGTTAAAGCGTCTACCTGGAATGAGGGAGACCCAGGTTCGATCCCTGGGTCAGGAAGATCCCCTGGAGAAGGAAATGGCAACCCACTCCAGTACTCTTGCCTGGAGAATCCCATGGAGGGAGGAGCCTGGTAGGCTACAGTCCATGGTGTCGCAAAGAGTCGGACACGAGTTTGTTAGTCTGGCCTAAACCCCAGAGGGAGGGACTGAAGGTCCAGGCTCCAACATTCTGAACGCGGCCAGAAGCACTAACTCATGATGTTCATGCCTTTTAGCAGGTAGGTCCGGGTAGCATGCAGTGGATTTGGAAGCTTGAAACTACACAGAGGCTCTTGGTCAATGCACAGCGGCTGCCCAGCTTCCGTATGGAGCTCTAACGCACCCTAACTTTAATCTTGTAAGTTCTCTCTGGTTTTACCTTTGATTGGCAGTCTCACTTCTACTTTCTGTTCCTATTGTGAGAAAGCCAGAGGGTCTCTGAGCAAATTGATGGCTTTCCCTTCCGTTAGGTGGTCCCATCAACACCACTTAAGTTGAGGAAAGAAGCAAATGATGTGGCACCATTTTCTGCTTCTGGTAGAATATGCCTTCGTCCTGTTCCCATGGTGGTTTTTCCAAATCCTTAGAATGTAGTGAGGTTGACAGCAAGGGAGGGGCAGGGGGCAGCTGAAGTACACAGGTTTCCAGCAACCGGAGAATAGTTTCCTTACACTTCTCTCCTTTCACCAAACCTCTTCTCTGTGTCTCCTCCAATTTTTAGACCTTATGCCCCTGTTCTACCACCCAAGATGCCTGGCATGGGACTGGCAGTCTCTGACTCAAGAGTTCATTTTTTACACTCTTTCTACCTCCCGAGTCCTAGCCTATTGCCCACACTAAAAACTGATTTTACCATCAGCCGCCTACTCAAGGTTACATTTTCCGGTGCAATTTCCTTGAAATAATCCCTCTCTCCCCCAAGCAATCCTCACGACTGGAGTTTACACCTCTTCTTTTCCCACCCCTGCCCGCTGGATCCCTCTCCACATAATTCCCCATTTCCCCTCCCCACGATGACCCTACTTTTCCTATGAAGATTTGCAATCTGTAAGTGTTTGGGAGAGCTGATGTCTAAGCTAGCAGCTTCTGTTAAGTAGGTTTTAAGGGCCCAGACATTTTTATATGAATTCAGATGGCTGGAACACCCAGCCACGAAGGGTTTTATGTACTGTTGGCATAGACTTCTTTGCCAACTAAACTTCAAGACGTTTATAGGTTTGGTAGAGTTACGCGGCCAGTCTTGGAAGGCTTTCTTGCAGTTATGTAATCACTGGAAGAAAAAAGAATGGTGTGGGGTGTGTGTGTTTCCTGCCTCCTTGCTTTTCGTCTTTAAGAGAAAAAAAAATCTTAATACAAAGGAATGTGTGAAAGGCCCAAATGTAAAAGCTTCAGGGCCTTTGGATGACGACTGAGGAGTGAAAGGCCAGAATGTGTTCAGCGCAATTGTCTACGTTCAAGCGCTGACAAGATGGAACAAGTCTTAAGGCTCCCCGGGGATTCTGGCAGAACAGCCTGCTAGATCATTCTCTCTCCTCGACTGTTTTAGAACATGCATCCCCACGTGCATTAATGAATTGATTCTGTAATGACTTTTTCAAGAGCTGCCTTTCCTGGAAAAACAAAAGCTTCATGAAGCTAAGATGTTTGTTGTTGTTCTTTGGTGCTGTTCAGTTGCTAAGTCGTGTCCGACTCTTGTGAGACCCCATGGACTGTAGCCTGCCAGGCTTCTCTGTCCATGGGATTTCCCAGGCAAGAGTACTGGAGTGGGTTGTCATTTCTTCCTCCAGAGGCTCTTCCTGACCCAGGGATCAAACCCTAGACTCTGACATTGGCAGGCAGATTCTTTACCGCTGAGCCACCTGGGAAGCTTGATCTCATGTTTAATCACTATACAGGCAGACCTCAGAGATACTGTGGGTTTGGTTCCAGAACATCACAATAAAGTGAGTCCCACAAAGTTTTTGGTTTCCTAGTACACATAAAAATTATGTTTACACTATACTATAGCCTATTAAGTGTGCAATAGAATTATGGCTGGAAAAAAACCATTTCCATATGTTAATTAAAAACTCTTTATGGTTAAAAAATGCTAATCATCACTTGAGCCTTTACCAAGTCATAATCATTTTGCAACAGTAACACCAAAAGTCGCTGACGGCAGATCACTGTGACAAACATAATACGAATGAAAAAGCTTGAAAATTGTGAGAATTATCAAAATGTGACATGAAGACAGGAAGTGAGCAAAGGCAGTTGGAAAAATGGTGCTGACGACTTGCTCAACACAGGGTTGCTACAAACCTTTCATTTATATAAAAAAAGCAGTATCTTCAAAACGCTGTAAATCAAGGTGTGCCTGGATAGCAGTCCAGTAGCGTATGTGACATGCAGTAGGAGTCCCCCAAAATATCTGTCTGATGAGTGAACACATTTGGATCCATAATTACATTCCTAGCATCCAGCATGCTTGGCACATAGGAGAAGCCAATAATATTTGTGAAATAAATGAGTGACTGAAGGCTTTTTTTCAGGTCAAACTGTTTTGTCTTTTGAAGGATTCTGTACTGTTGTCCTGAGCATTGTGACTGGCACATTCTGGAATTTCTGAACTCTTATTGTCCGCTGAACTGTCCTATTAACTATAAAGCTCACACTTGCACAGTGGTTGATAGCTACAAAGAATTTTCACAATTTAAGAACTGTATTTTATTAAATTCCCACAGTGACACCATAGAGTAGGTTTTATTGTCATCTCTTTTATATGGGTCAAAAAACAATTGTTCAGAAAGTTAAAGGGAACTATCAAAAAATCAAAACGGCACATAGATTGCTAAGCATTAGGCTGGATGTTTGACCTTTTAAGTGCAGAGTTTTTCATTTATAGTAGTTTGGTTAATCTGCAGCTATACCAGGTTAACCAAAAAATCTCTGAGGCTTATCAGAATACAAGCTTATTTCTTGCCCATTTAAGTGACCAACTTCTCCCAGGTTTCCCAAAAGCTATCAGTTCCCAGAACTAAAAATCTTTGCACTCATAACTCCTTGAAGTTCAGGCAAACCAGGATGTTGGCCACCCTGTTCACTCAGTAATAATGCAAATTGGGACAGTTTCCCACCATTTTTAGGTATGCCTTGTGGAACATATGGCTTCTGAGATCCTAACAGGAGAAGAAAGGACTAGGGAACCACATGGAATATTTTTATGGGCTAGGTGTACAAATAGCTTATATGACTTCTACTCAGTTTCCATTGGCTAAAACTCAGTCATGTGATAGCAGTCTAGCTGCAAGGGATTCTGGGAAATGTCATTTTCCTGTATGTATAGGAAGTGTTTTTACTTTACCATACACTGTTGTGTCTCTCATTTGGCATTTTCTACAAGATTCAATATGGTCTCTGGTAATCTGAGGAAGGTGGAGAAGAAAATGGCAACCTACTCCAGTATTCTTGCCTAGAGAATCTCGTGGACAGAGGAGCCTGGCGGGCTGCTGTCCATGGGGTCGCAGAGTCGGACACAACTGAAGTGACTTAGCATGCATGCAAGCAATCTGGGGAAGCACAAACTGTATGTTTTAAAATATAACTTTTATTGTATTTTGTGCTCTCTAATAATCAAGCAATTCATGTTATTATGTGAAACATAGAAAATACAGCTAAAGAGAATAAAAACAAAATCACCCCAAATGTCATCATTGCCATAATATATTAACATTTTTTAATATCATTTTTATACTTTTTCCTATATATGCAACCACACTTTTTCCCCACCAAAGTATCATAGCATATTTACATTTTATATTGTTTTCTCACCATCTGTAACATTTTCTGGATTATCTTTTCATAGCTATATACATACTTTTTAATGACAGAACAGTGTTTTATTTTATAGATGGACCATAATTTATTAAGAGAATCTCATTTTTAGGGACACTTTAGCTAAGTGGACAAGCTCTGGAGCCAGGGTCCCTAGATCCAAATGCTGGCTCTAATATCATTGTTACACTTGAGTAAAAGAAACCCATACTCTGACAAATGTTATATGACTTACATGTAAAATCTAAAAAATAATACAAATGAATCTATATACAAAACAAAAGCAGAACTGTAGACATAGAAGACAAATTTGTGATTACCAAAAGGGAGAGGAAGGGAGGGACATTCCTAGGAGTATGGGATTAACAGATACAAATTACTATACAAAAAGAGACAAGCAACAAAGATTTACTGTACAGCACAAGGAATTAAACTCAATATCTTATAATAACCTATAATGGAAAATAATCTGAAATATATATATATGTATATATATATAAAACAATAATATATAAGTGTATTGGTCACTCAGTCAAGCCTTACTCTTTGTGACTCCATGGACTATGGCCCACCAGGCTCCTCTGTCCATGGAATTCTCCAAGCAAGAATACTGGAGTGGTAGCCTTTCCCTTCTCCAGGGGATCTTCTCAACCCAGAGATTGAACCCGGGTCTCCTGAATTGCAGGCAGACTCTTTACCATCTGAGCTACTGACTAAACAATAATTCAGTGAGCAGCTTTTTAACTGAATACCTGTTCAAATCCATAATTATTTCTTTAGGGCCAAAAAGAAAAAAAACCCACATTTGCTAGGCAGGAAATTTTAGGGTCAAAGAGGGTGCACATTTGAAAGTCTTTTGATATGTTAATGAGCCGCTTCTAGAATTAAATTGGTTGAACATATTATTCCTTAGTTATAATTCCCTGACCATTGAGGGTTTGGACACTAAATTACCTAGGTTGTTAGTGACATTTCGAACTTAAAACTCTTAGCGGGAGAAAATAAGTCCATGAATGAAAAGCTGGATTAACCTACACAACAACTAATTAATAGCAGTCTGCTGGCCCAGGAAATCAAAAAGCATATAATGAAGGCAAAGGGAAAGCCCAGAACTTCTTTGGTTGACTGTGGACTGTGTTCAGTAAAGAGAACATTCTTTAGATCGCTTCCTGTTCTTGGAAAAGGCTGTGGCTGCAAGGCTTTATTCTACTCTCTCCTACCCCCTTCCCAGCTTTCCTCATCTGCCTTCCCACACAGGGGTTTTCATACCGTGTGTGGAGGAATTCTGCATTCACTTTGCTCATCTTTCCCTTGAGAAATCACTACGCTTCTGTGACTTACCGTCAGCCCCCGGCAGCTGGAGGTTCAGAGAGGTGGCCTTGGCAGGTGGAGCTTTGGGGCAGGTGTTATTTCCTTTTGGAAATGAGCTCTGGGAAGGTGACAGAAGCCTATGGAGTGGCGTTTGGGGTTTAGTTTTACTCCAGAAACCCCAGGAGGACAATATATCTCATGCATTTTCATCTGACTTTTGGAATGGCTCATTTCCACCTGTACCAAGTGTGGGAAATAGGGAACACGTGAATAGAGCTATGCTGTTTGCCCAGGTCTGATCCATTCCTTCTCCAAGAAACTAATCTGCATGAGCTGCCTCAGTGGGCCCCTTGCCCTCTGGCTTCCATTTGGGTTTCGCCAGTGGGAGGCTCCAGCTGGAGAGGTGGAGGGAGTGGGGAAGAGGTTGATGTGTTTAACCCTATGACTTCCTCCTCCTTTCTAGGGGCAGGTTTGCCGTGGTTGCTTTTCTTCTCATAGCTCTCCTGCAGCTTTAGCTCTCGCCAAGTTTTGATAACCTTGCACATGCAAGTTGAGTAGATAGCATCTTCCTGATTTTCCAGAGGGTTCTGCATCATTGCTGGTTCATTTTTCTTAACATTGTCCACAGGGTTATGAAGAAACACTCCCCTTCAGGGTATGGTGAGTCCTGCCAAGGCTCTGTTTGAGGCAAAAACTCTGTGGATTCCAGAAAGGGGCCAACTTGATGCTTTTTGCAGCACAGTCAAGGGACAAGAGAATTTAATGGTTAAGAGACTGGGCTCTGGAATCCAAGAGGTTAAAGTCCTGCTTCTATTACATTCCAGTTGTGTGGCCTTGTACATGTGAATTCATCTCCCTGATCCTCAGTTTCCTCATTGCTAAAATAGACACAATAATAATACCTACCTCCTTGGGTTGCTTTCATGAACCAATGAGATAGTGCCTCTTAAGTACATGGCATTTTATTGCTGTTGCTACTTGTTCCATTCCATTGATCCATGGTCAGGGAACTAGATCCCATGTCACAACTAAGACCCAGCACCATCAAATAAATAAATAAATATTAAAAGTAAGTCCGGTTCAAAGTTTCACCCTTCTAATTGTCTTTCTGGTCAACCTGTCCCTATTCTGAGTCAATGCTTAGCACAAACTCAGGTGTGATTCAGGGGCCCCATGTATAACAAAGACACCCCTATAATTAAGGAAATTCCAAAGATTTAGAGTCTCCAAACCAGGGACAAAGGTCAATCAAATTATTGTACAACACACACATTATTTCATATAATGTAGAACATTTCTATAAGAAATACCATTTTGTGTACTTAAAAATTAATGCATTATGAATATCCTAAAATATACAGGATATGAGCCTGAGCTTTCTTGAGCCCATGTTTTAATTTTTTTCTTACTATCCCCCAGTGCCTGCCTTTAATGAGAAAGCTACTTTGCCCAATTAAGTGCCTCAGTGTTCCTCATCTCCAACGGGACAGTTGTGATTTTTCCATGCCAGGCGAATAGTACAGTTTAATGAGAGAATTTGATTTAATCCTTCTCTCTCTCTTTTTTTTTTTGCAAAGGATTCTGGGCATTAAAAGACTTGAGTTCTTGTCCCAATTCTGCCCATTAAGTACAGTTTGATGAATGGCTTTATCTCTCCAGGCTCAGTTTCCCCCAGAAAAACAAAGAGACTGGACTAGCTGTCTCAGAGAATCTTACAAGCTCTAACAGTTTCAGAACTCACTGTTACAAAACTCTCCAAAGTGGAGGTATCATTTACAGTTGGTGTGACCTAAGATAATAAATAATACCTTCCAACAGGAGAAGTACACTTTTGGACAGTCCCTCTTTTCTTCATCTTTGCACAAATACTTTTGAGTACTCGTATGTGCCAGGGAGCCCATTAGATGTTGGGGATATAGCAAAAGAAAGGCAGGTATGGAGCTTACCCTCAAGGAATTAAAGACTGTTGGAGCCAAACATTAAACCAACCATTCAAAATGTGATAGACAAAGTGTGGTGTTTGGGGCACACAATAGGAGACCTAACTTCATCCAGAATTGGCGATGGCTTTCAAGAAGAAGTGGTGTTTAAACTGAGACCTAAAGGATTTGAAAACCTTAGCAGGTTTCTTTTAAAAAGAAGGTCAATCACTTGTGTTCCAGGATATTCCAGGCATAGAAAGGAATCTCCATGAAGGCCAAAGGTTGGCATATCAAAATTTTTGCTATAATAGAGTAAGTGCCCAGCCTATAGTTGGCCCTCGGATTTTCTGATTGAATGAGTGACTTCATGAATATATATTAATTCCTTAATTAAAATGTAATCTTAATTACAGTGCCAGGCAATGAATGCTTTTAAAATCCTACAACCCAATGCTGGGAACACTTCAGTTTTTCAATAAATTTCATTTAACAAATAGATATTGGTGTCTATAAAAGCTAGTGGAGGGAGGAGGCAGAGCTTGAAACTGATACTCACTGAACACTTCCTATATTCCTAGCATTGTTCTAATTTCTAATATGATAACTCATTAAGTTCTAATAATCAACATCTATAAAATACCCAGGCACAGGGAAGCTCAGTAACTTCCCAATGTTCACAAAGTTATGAAATGCTAAAGCTAGGATTTAAATGCTGGCAGTATGCTCTTGGCTATGACATCATGCTGATCATGTTGGAAAAGAAGACAAGTGAGATCTCATTCTTCAGCTCAGAAGAATACCACATCCTCAGATATTTTGACTCTAAAGACCACCTGGACCAGATGCATTGAGCCAGACGGTAAAGAAAAATATCAGCTAACATTTTAAAAATGTGCTTATGTACCGGATATTAAGGAAAGGAAATGGTTAGTTTGCATAGTCTCACTTCATTCCCAAATTAACCCTAGATATAGGGGTTATTATTGTAAATCCCACTGAAATTGAGGTTCAGAGAGGGTGAGTAACTTGCCCACGCTCGCCCAGCAGAAGGGACAAGATCTAACTAGTCCACGTGAGTATAAGAGTCTAGCCACTCAACCGTTGTTAACGCTAAAGCCAGTGTAGACACAACCCTAAATGGGACACCATTGGAAACACGGCAGTGTGGCTCAGCGTTTCATATATTTTTAAGGACTGATGCTCACAGGAGATCTTTGGCTGGGTCCAGACACAGCCTGGAGCCACGAAGGTGTCTGCCTTCACTGATAAGTTCCTCCCAGCTCTTGTACAGACAGCCAAATGCCTCACACCCTCCCCTGGCTCCTGGAGGAATCACTTTCACACTCGAGGGAGGTGGAGATGGTTCTTATCTTGACACTTCAAAGAAAACCTTCCCCCTTGACATCTTCCTGCCCTAAACAGTGCTGATGTGGAAGCCGGGTGATGAAGGGTTTGCCTCGTTCCTTTGATCCTGGGGCAAGTTGGGTGACTCCTGCTCTTCCAGGCCTGAGGAATGCTGGGCCCCACTGACTTTGCTTTTTGTTTCCTCTAATATTTACAGCTTCCAGTGGCTCCTGTGCTTATTCAGTTTTGGCTAAAGAAAACAGGAGTTTTCTTTAGCCAAAACAGGAGTTAAGGACCAGATCTCAAAAACGAAGAGAAGTATGTATCCAGTGGTAGAGTATGGACTGGTTTCACCAGTGGGAGAGTTCGGATGTTGCTCGATGCTTCTTAATACTCACGTTCCCATCCATTCTGCTTCTGCTCTAGCCAATGGTTTGTAATTTGGGTATCATGCATCCCCATGGTAATCTATTGAGAGCTATGAAGTCTCTTTCAGAAAAACCTGTAGGCAAACAGGGAAGTGTGTGAATGTTATTTCAAAGGGCTCACAAGCTCCCCGACACAATCAATTGCTGGTTTCCTGGTGGGGTTGGGGGCGGAGCAGGTCTATGGAGTCAAGTTAAGAACTTTTATTGTTTATTTATTTATTTTTAAGATTTTTTTTTTTGTTGACCTGGACCATTTTCAAAGTCTTTACTCAGCTTGTTACAACATTGCTTCTTTTTTGTAATGTTTTGGTTTATGGCCCTGAGGCACGTGGGGGCTTAGCTCCTTGACCAGGGATTGAACCTGTACCCACCGCACTGGAAGGTAAAGTCCCACACTGGATCACCAGGGAAATCCCTAGTTAAGGACTTAACAAAACAAAACAAAACACCACTGCCACTCTGAACAGGGCAGTGGCTGAGCAGTCTATCCTGGAGTTAGGCGAATCTGAGTTGAAATCCATGTTGTGACCAGTTCTTCCCACTTCAGTCAAATTATCTAATCACTTTGACCCTTGGTTTCTCTGTCAGTATCTTCTGGCCCACATCTTGTATAGTTGTGAGGATTACAGGAGTATGGTGGAGAAGGGGGCAGCAGAGAAAGAGATGGTTAGATAGCATCACCAACTCAATGGACATGAATCTGAGCAAACTCCAGGAGATAGTGAAGGACAAGGGAGCCAGGCATCCCACAGTCCATGGGGTCACAGAGAATCAGACGTGACTTACCGACTGAACAACAATAATTAATATTCACAAAATTCATCAAGTGAAACCCATATTCAAGGATTCTTTCCCTTGATTTCCTGGAATAAGAGGATAACACAGATATAAAGGAATTCCTTTAAATTTCAAAGGTGAGAGAGACAAGGACTCGAATATTCATTGAGCCAATACTTGTATCTGACCCCAATTCAGCACACCTAAACAGCTCAAGAGAGGGTTACAAAGAGAAGACACTGATGAAGAAAGAAAAAGTGATCCATAGAAGGAAGACACTTTGATTCCCAGAATGCCCCTAGCATCCATCCATTCCCCAGTGGATTGATGGTGTTTTGAATGACAAGCCCTATCGCAGACCCTGGAGAAACCAGGATAGTTTCTTTAAGACCAGGCTGTCCTTAAGGCTAAGACTCTGGCTTGACCTTAAGGAACTGCCAGGATAATGAGAACATCAACAACCATCAAAGTCAACATCGTGTCCCGCTCTTTACGTGCATCCGTTCACTCAACAAATATGTACCGAACACCTCTTATGGGTTGGGTGCTGATGTCAACCCTTCTTTCCCTGGCTTCCTTGATGGAGTCCTTTTATCTTTGGCATGAACACATGAGGGACGATAAAGATGAAACCAGACAGAGAGGCACTGAAAAGCCAGCCAGGTGAGGGGGAGAGAGGGAGCTGTCAGCCAACAAAATTTAGAGGACTCTTGTCCAGCCAGTTCCATGAAGACGTAGTTTCGCCATCCGCATCATTAGCAGACAGTTGCATGCGGTTGTGGGCTAATTTATGACCTGAAGATTGCTGCCTGTGGCATAATTTACTCAGGGAAGTAAGGCCTAGGTCAATATATGTCTAAGTAAAAAGGTTCTGGAAAACCCCCAGGGTTCAAGCTGGGAAAGAGCCTCCGATTGCCAAGAAAGAAGCATAGGTGGAAAGGACAGCAGGCAGGCAGGCAGGGAGGGAGGTGAGAAGCACTGAGGCTCAGTAAATACAACTATTTTATGCCCAACTGCTAGTTCTGTAGCCACATCAAAAACTAGAGAAGCCGAGGAAATGAACTTGGACTTCACCTGCATCCTTCCTTTTGTTTAATCTATTTAATGCACTAATCTATTCAACATGTTTCCACATAATAGATTTAATATACTTAAGAAATTGATTGTGTATCTAAGAGAAGAGACAATGTCACGCGTGCATGCTGTGTGCCAAGTTGCTTCAGTCGTCTCTGACTCTGTGACCCCATGGACTGTAGCCTTCCAGGCTCCTCTGTCCATGGGATTCTCCAGGCAGGAATACTGGAGTGGGTTGCCATGCCCTCCTTCAAGGGATCTTTCTGACTCAGGGATTGAACTCGTGTCTCTTATGTCTCCTGCATTGGCAGGCGGCTTCTTTACCACTAGCGCCACCTGGGACACTCCAAAAATATCATATATATAGATATATGCAAATATATGTATATACATCCTTATCTATCTATCTACAAACAGATACACACTACATTTACAGGATCAACAGTATGACAGAGATTCTGTATTTACTATTTTATTTGACATTCTTTTAGTTTTTATTTTAAATTTATTTCTAATTGTAGTATAACTACTTCACAATGTTGTATTAGTTTCTGCTGTACAACAATGTGAATCAGCCATATGTATACATACATCCCCTCCTTCTTGAGCTTCCCTCCAACCTATTTCCCCACCATGCCACCACTCTAAGACATCACAGGGTGCCAGGCTGGGCTCCCTGTGTTATGCGGCAACTTCCCACTAGCCATCTATTTCACACATGGTCGTGTATGTGTGTCTCTCAATTCATCTCCCCCTCTCCTTCCCTGACTGTGTCCATAAGTCCATGCTCTATATCTGAATCTCTATTCCTGCCGTGCAAATAGATTCATAGGTACCATTTTTCTAGATTCCATATATATGCATTAATATACAATATTTGTTTTTCTCTTTCTGACTTACTTCACTCTTGACAGATTCTTTAATGGCTAGGTTTCAAAGGGATCTGAAAACGTTACAATATTTATTTACATTTATACACTACTTATGGCAATTAAGGCAGTTATGCATTGCATGGTGGCTCAGATGGTAAAGAATCTGACTGCAATGCAGGAGACCCGGGTTCAATCCCTGGGTCAGGAAGATCCCCTGGAATAGGAGACGGCAACTAACTCCAGTATTCTTGCCTGGAGAATTTCATGGACAGAGGAGTCTGGTGGGCTACAGTCCATGGGGTTGCAGAGAGTCAGACATGACTGAGCGACTAACACTTCCACTTTTCACTCCTTATGGCAATTAAAGCAGTTGTGCATTGCATTAAGAGGTGTATCTGTATTACAACATCTCATCCAAGTGCTGAGGATAACCCTGCAAAGGTGTAGAGTTAGCCCCATTCTATAAATGAGGAGTGAAGATAATGGCAACCTCCTTCAAAAGGTCCCACGTACACACTGCTGCACTCAGTGCCCCTGACCCTGCACTAGGCCACTGCTGACCCACGCCTCCGCCGCAGGTGAGCACTCACTTGGAGCCAGACATCCTGGAGTGTGAAGTCAAGTGGGCCTTAGGAAGCATCACTACGAACAAAGCTAGTGGAGGTGATGGAATTCCAGTTGAGCTATTTCAAATCCTGAAAGATGATGCTGTGAAAGTGCTGCACTCAATATGCCAGCAAATTTGGAAAACTCAGTAGTGGCCACAGGACTGGAAAAGGTCAGTTTTCATTCCAATCCCAAAGAAAGGCAATGTCAAAGAATGCTCAAACTACTGTACAACTACTCTCATCTCACACACTAGCAAAGTAATGCTCAAAATTCTCCAAGCCAGGCTTCAACAGTATGTGAACCAAGAACTTTCAGATGTTCAAGCTGGTTTTAGAAAAGGCAGAGGAACCAGAGATCAAATTGCCAACATCCACTGGATCATAGAAAAAGCAAGAGAGTTCTAGAAAAACATCTACTTCTGCTTTATTGACTACGCCAAAGCCTTTAACTGTGTGGATCACAACAAACTGTGGAAAATTCTTCAAGAGATGGGAATACCAGACCACATGATCTGCCTCCTAAGAAATCTGTAGGCAGGTCAGGAAGCAACAGTCAGAACTGGACCTGGAACAACAGACTGGTTCCAAAGGAGTACGTCAAGGCTGTATATTGTCACCCTGCTTATTTAACTTATATGCAGAGTACATCATGCAAAATGCCAGGCTGGATGAAGCACAAGCTTGAATCAAGATTGCCGGGAGAAATATCAATGACCTCAGACATGCAGATGACACCACACTTCTGGCAGAAAGTGAAGAAGAACTAAAGAGCCTCTTGATGAAAGTGAAAGAGAAGAGTAAAAAGTTGGCTTAAAACTCAACATTCAAAAAACTAAGATCATGGCAACTGGTCCCATCACTTCATGGAAAATAGATGGGGAAACAATGGAAACAGTGAGAGACTTTTATTTTTCTGGGCTCCAAAATCACTGCAGATGGTGACTGCAGCCATGAAATTAAAAGATGCTTGCTCCTTGGAAGAAAAGCTATGACCAAACTTGACAGCATATTAAAAAGCAGAGACATTACTTTGCCAACAAAGGTCCATCTAGTCAAAGCTATGGTTTTTCCAGTAGTCATGTATGGATGTGAGAATTGGACTATAAAGAAAGCTGAGTGCTGAAGAGTTGATGCTTTTGAACTGTGGTGTTGGAGAAGATTCTTGAGAGTCCCTTGGACTGCAAGGAGATCAACCCAGTCAATCCTAAAGAAAAACAGTCCTGAATATTCATTGCAAGGACTGATGATGAAGCTAAAACTCCAGTACTTTGGCCACCTGATGCAAAGAACTGACTCACTCATCAGGAAAAGACCCTGAAGCTGGGCAACATTGAAGGCAGGAGGAGAAGGGGATGTCAGAGGACAAGATGGTTGGATGGCATCACTGACTCAATCGACATGAGTTTGAGCAAGCTCTGGGAGTTGGTGATGAACAGGGGAGCCTGGCGTGCCGCAGTCCATGGGGTCACAAAGAGTTGGACACAACTGAGCAACTGAACTGAACTGATAGATGAGGAAACTGAGGCTCAGAGAGGGGATTTTTTCCACTTACATCCCTTGCCTCTTCATTTTTCCCCATGAAATATGGGTTTAACCCTGTCTGCCCTCATGTATATTGCAGCTCCTTTTAGATTCATAGCCTCATCTTCTCTAAAATCAGAGTTTGAATGGTGCTAATCAGTTCAGTCAGTTCAGTCACTCAGTCGTGTCCCACTCTTTGTGACCCCATGAATCGCAGCATGCCAGGCCTCCCTGTCCATCACCAACTCCCGGAGTTCACTCAAACTCAGGTCCATGGAGTCGGTGATGCCATCTAGCCATGTCATCCTCTGTCGTCCCCTTTTCCTCCTGCCCCCAATCCCTCCCAGCATCAGAGTCTTTTCCAATGAGTCAACTCTTCGCATGAGGTGGCCAAAGTATTGGAGTTTCAGCTTTAGTATCAGTCCTTCCAAAGAACACCCAGGACTGATCTCCTTTAGAATGGACTGGTTGGATCTCCTTGCAGTCCAAGGGACTCTCAGAAGTCTTCTCCAACACCACAGTTCAAAAGCATCAATTCTTCGGAGCTCAGCTTTCTTCACAGTCCAACTCTCACATCCATACATGACCACTGGAAAAACCATAGCCTTGACTAGACAGACCTTTGTTGGCAAAGTAATGTCTCTGCTTTTGAATATGCTATCTATGTTGGTTATAACTTTCCTTCCAAGGAGTAAGCATCTTTTAATTTCATGGCTGCAATCACCATCTGCAGTGATTTTGGAGTCCAAAAAAATAAAGTCTGACACTGTTTCCACTGCTTCCCCATCTATTTCCCATGAAGTGATGGGACCAGATGTCGTGATCTTCGTTTTCTGAATGTTGAGCTTTAAGCCAACTTTTTCACTCTCCTCTTTCACTTTCATCAAGAGGCTTTTGAGTTCCTCTTCACTTTCTGCCATAAGGGTGGTGTCATCTGCATATCTGAGGTTATTGATATTTCTCCCAGCAATGAATGGTGCTAAGAAATGAGCAAGTACAGCCAGGCTCTAGACTTGGTTGAGGAGTAAGTGAATTTTGCAAGAACTCACTGCCCTTCGTTCAAAGAGCCATATGATGCAACTAAACATTTGACTTTGGGACACCGCCAGACATTTATCTACTGGGGGGTGTTAACCTGGTATAATGGCAGCAAAAGTTATCATGTGTCTACTGCTATCCAGAACCAGAAAACAGTCCTTTTAACTCCCAGTCTGGAGACCTATTTTTCAAAGGTTAAGTAGAGAGGTTGGGGAGATAAGGAGGAAGTGTGCAGGTATTATTACCCCACTTGACAGGACAATATATTGATGTAGAAAAGTTTCAGCATTTTGAATTCACAAGCTGGCATGCCCTCCAGATCTGGCTACTTAGCTGCATCCCTTGGAACTTAAACACCTACAGATCTTCTTTCCATCTATCTTATCTACATGAATCTTAATGCCCTTATAATTATGGGTGGTTCTGGCTTCACATTTTTGATGCTCTGTATCTGGGTTCTTTTTTCCAGGAGTTTCTGGAATTAGGCTCCAACATAACGCCTATCAACCAAAGTCAACGTTTATGTATAAATACCCTTCCTCCTTTAATTCTAACCTATTGTCCCGGTAAATTTTGGAAAACTGAACTTCAGCATGGCTGAGCTACTGTGAGAGGATGTTGCGGGCTTCGTGTTCACTACATGAAAAAATGAAATCCTAACTGCCTTAGCTCTGCAAAGGAAGCCTGGAAGATGGGCCAAATGTTTTTCCAGATCCACAATTGGAGACACAAATCTGGCACAGTGCTAGGACTGAATGATGTAACACGTAAAACTACAAGATGCTGGGTAAATTTAAATGCAGAGAAATGATGACAAATATTAGTATATCTCTTGTAATACTGGGGATATACTTGCATTAAATCACTTTTTTATTTATCTAAAATCCAAATTTAGTTGCATATTCTGTAGTTTCTCTGGCATTCCCAGTTGGATCCAAAGCTTGAATGTTGGTGTGAATTTAGAAGAAATTATGAAAGAATGGTAAATTATAGCAAATGGGTAGGCCCAGCCCAAATAGTTCATGTTAGAATGTTTGTGGCTATCTTGAATATGAAACCAACACTGATTGAGTAATTCTAGGCAGGAGTCTCTAAAATGAGCATGTTACATGCAGGCGCTCGGCAGCTGACCACAACTCCACGAGAGGGGAACAAACAGGGCCCCCATTTTGCAGAATGGAAGACCGAGGTCTGCATAGCTTACAACCAATAAGTGGATTTTTACTAAAGCTAGAGCACTTTAGGGATCCAGAGGCCCAGACCCCTTGGTATGTCTTATAGATCACAGAGGCACAGAGACTGAAGGTCACTTGTCCCTGGTCCCGCAGTAGTCTTCAACAGAATCAGGGTTCTGAGTCTGTCTGTGTACTTTACCAGTTCTCTCTTAATTCCTTCCAAATCCATACCAGCTTTGATCCAACTCAAGTTCCATTCAGCCAGCTTTAGAGAAATTGAATTTCCTTAATAGGTTTTCCTAGACAAATCGCTTGAGAGCCAGGAAAACTCCAGGAGAGAATCAGGGAGATGTTAGGAGTCCTCCATTCTATTTCTGGCTCTGCCACAAACAGGCCGTGCAGACTTGGGACAATTGCTTGCTCTCTCAGAGGCCGTGTAGGGTCTGGCAAACAAAGGGGGTCCTACCCAGGGACCCACAAAGTCCCTTCTGCAGTGGCAGGCTGCAGTTCTAAGATGCCCAATCCCTGGCAAGCTTCTGCACTGGAGCCCAGCCATCTCACGCCCAGCATCTCAGGCTGATACAACAGACAGCGGACAAATCCCATTACAGACCACTCTGCGAGTCTCCACTTTGTCACTGACTGTTATGTGACCTTAAATAGGCATTCTCTCCTAATCTCCCTGGGCCTGGCCTCTCCTATTAGCAGCTGGAGACAAGGATATTTACCTGTAATAAAGCTCTTTGAGCTCCTCAGATAAAGAGCTTTGCATTAACAAAGCTCAAATCGGATTTTTTTTTTTTTTTAATGGACCAGCACACTGGCTTTGTTTGTGTTTTTGTGTTTCTTTCCCCCCTTACACTCTACAGAAGTGCAAAGTCGTGTTTGCCTTCCAAATTCTCTCCGGTTTAATTCATCTGTCTGCTTCTAGGTTTGAATAGGTCTTTTTTCGTAGACCAGATGTTCCCAAACTTTCTTGGTTCATAGTATCTTGGTAATTTTTTCATTATGTCCTTCACAATTGTGTTTATGAAGTTATTCACTTCAAAAAAGTTAGTATGTACGCCCTAACAAGTTAGTATCTTTTAAAAAAATAACACTCATGAATTTAAAGAAAAAAAGTATTATTTCATGCTTAAGTAAACCCAATTACTTACTAATGGGATATGTATGCCCGTTGCACCCTACTACAATTTCTCAAACCTTGGAAATTGATCACTGTCAATTTCATCTTCCACATTGATTATCTGTGAGGTACCTGTTTGTTTGGTTTTGTCTTTTAACATGGTCAGTCTCAAAAACCCAGCTTCTCAAAGACATGGAATTGTTGAAATTAATATAGTGAGTGAGACAAGAAAGGGTAAGCTCGTCCTCCACTCTATTACCAAGCACACCTAATTTTAAAAAATATTGCCAAAGAAAATTCTTCACATACAAAAGAAATGACAACAGAAAGAAACTTGGAGAATCAGCAATAAAGAAATAGCAATAGAAATGGTAAAAATCTGGGTATATATAATAGATTATTCTCCTCTTGGTTTTCAAAACTGTGTTCAATGATTGAAATATGGTTTACTGTGGTCCTCAACGTACATATCGGTTATATTTACAAAAACTACTACTACTACTACTACTACTATTAAGTCGCTTCGGTCGTGTCCGACTCTGTGCAACTCCACAGACGGCAGCCTACCAGACTCCCCCGTCCCTGGGATTCTCCAGGCAAGAACACTGGAGTGGGTTGCCATCTCCCTCTCCAATGCATGAAAGGGAAAAGTGAAAGTGAAGTCGCTCAGTCGTGTCCAACTCTTCTCGACCCCATGGACTGCAACCTACCAGGATCCTCTGCCCATGGGATTTTCCAGGCAAGAGTACTGGAGTGGGTTGCCATTGCCTTCTCCAACAAAAACTATATTATAAAGAGAAAAAGGTAAAGGGACATAACTGGTAAGATTTCTAGGTTGTGTTTACTGGTAGTCATAAACTGTTGATACTAGTAGACTATTATATACATATACATTATATAAATGCTGAATATATAAGATAATATATTCACTTAAAATATGAGTATGATGTAACATATTAATATATTTCATAAGTATAGTATCAATATTAATATATAACATATTCAAGATTATAACATATTCTATGAATATTGAATATTACATATATAAAAATTCATAGAGCAAACACTAAAAATTAACACAAAGAGATACAAACAAATACTATAGATAAAAGTAGAATACAAAAACATGTTCAAGTCCTGCAGGGAGATAAGCAAAGGGAAACAAAGGAGTCAAAGATGAAACTAAGCACTCAGTGAACATCATTTGAGTGGATGAATAAATGAATGATCGCAGGTTTTGGTTTATCAGGAGACTGCTCTTAAATAAGAAAGGTGTTTTATATGCTACATTATTAACCGCATTCCTATAACATCTTCTATCTAAAAAGGTGCTTTTACCACCACTTACATTTCTATGTGGATACGATGCCAACCTCGGATGTATTCATCATCAACACATCTTCTGGATAAAAGAACTGAAACAAAAGAAGACATATAAACAACAAGATTTTGAAACATCTTAAGTGAGAGATTCTGGAACTTATTCTAGCAAGACATTTCATTTTAACAGAAAATACAGCGTATTTTAAATATTTACATCTAATGCATGAAAATATTTATACAAATAAGCAACACAAAACAATCATGCTATATACAAAATAACCAATCCTTACGTACAGCCAATGTTTAGAAAGGGCATCCTTGTTTTAAGGTTATATAGAATTATATGAGGTGTATATATGTGAGTCTACGTTCAACCTCATGTGAAGATAATGTCAAAGCCCCAACTGGAGACCTCTGTTTTTCTAACTGAAGTATAATTACATCTAATAAAATGCACATATCCTAGGTTTATAGTCTGATGAGTTCTGACAAATTTATATATACATATAACTAACATCCCAATCAAAACGTAGTCATTACCGTGACCCTACAAAGTTTCTTCACAACTCTGTTCTGCCCATCCACTCACTCCCTGCTTCCAAAAAGCAATTGCTATTCTGGTGTCTGTGCCCATAGACCAGTCTGCCTGATCTCAAACTTCATACAAAACTTCAGTACAAAAGTACTGTTTTGTGCTGATTTCTTATATACTGTGCTCAATATGTCAGTTCAGTTCAGTTCAGTCGCTCAGTCGTGTCCGACTCTTTGCGACCCCGTGAATCACAGCACGCCAGGCCTCCTTGTCCATCACCGACTCCCGGAGTTCACTCAGACTCACAGCCATCGAGTCAGTGATGCCATCCAGCCATCTCATCCTCTGTCGTCCCCTTCTCCTCCTGCTCCCAATCCCTCCCAGCATCAGAGTCTTTTCCAATGAGTCAACTATTCTCATGAGGTGGCCAAAGTTTCAGCTTCAGCATCAGTCCTTCCAATGAATATTCAGGACTGATTTCCTTTAGGATGGACTGGTTGGATCTCCTTGCAGTCCAAGGGACTTTCAAGAGCCTCCTCCGACACCACAGTTCATAAGCATCAATTCTTCGGCACTCAGCCTTCTTCACAGTCCAACTCTCACATCCATACATGACCACAGGAAAAACCATAGCCTTGACTAGTACATATATATAAGGGCTTCCCTGGTGGCTCAGAAGAATCCACTTGCAATCCGGTTTCCATCCTTGGGTCAGGAAGAGCCCCTGGAGAAGGGAATGGCTACCCACTTCAGTATTCTTGCCTGGGAAGTCTTATGGACAGAGGAGCCTGGTGGGCTACAGTCCATGGGGTCGCAAGGAGTCAAACAGAATTGAGCTACTAAGCACAACTTTTTTGAGTCTTCCCTGGTGGTTCAAATAGTAAAGAATATGCCTGCAATGTAGGAGACCCAGGTTCAATGCCTGTTCTAGAATGGTCCCTGGGTTGAGAAGATCTCCTGGAGAAGGGAATGGCAACCCACTCCAGTACTCTTGCCTGGAGAATCCCATAAACAGAGGAGCCTGGTGGGCTACAGTCCATAGGGTCACAAAGAGTTGGACACAACTGAAGTGACAGCACACACTCATTCTGTTTTCACGTTTACAAATTTCTGGGATATGAGTCAACATGGACTTAATTTAAAATAATGTGAAGTAAATTATAGGATAGGTGGTGTACACATGATGGGTTGTTGTTTGGGAAATGTTAAATTCTGGTGTGGTAGTTAAGAGTGCAGAGGCCACGGTCACAGTTCCCTGGGTCCCTGGGTCTCACCCATTCACTAGATGAATGGGTAGTAATCTAAAAGCCTCAGTTTTCTCATTTGTAAAATGGATATGATTTTACTAATCCTCAATGGATTGTGGTGTGAATAAAGCAATATTTTAAAAACTTAACTCAATGCTTGGCACAGATGAGTGACTCAATATGTGGCAGATCTTATTAGATTCATGATGGTTAGGAGGTTAAATTTTAAGATTTTCTTTTTAGCCTTAGGGCTAGAACCATTTGTAGAACAACTACAGACTACAAATTTCTTGGCTACCTCTTCTTGCTTTCCTTTAGGATGAGCTCCTAGCACCTTCAACTGGAAAATCAGAGCAGCAGTGGTTGCTCCAGTATTGGCGGCTGCTCCAGCACTTCTCAGGGGTATAGAAATTCCCATTTCCTCAATGACAGGCATCAGTTTCACACTCGAGCTGTGAATTAAGAAGATATTTGGGCATAATGTGCTTTTCTAGTGTTTTACTGTGCAGGTCAAATTTCTCACTCTGGCTGGAAGCTGGAAATCCAGCCTCTATTCTCCTTTATATCAGAAGATTCTCTCTCAGCATTTCTCTTGTGCACATGCTCACCCTTACTGTTTCAAATCCGAGTCTTGACATTTGGAATAATGTAGAAGCCCATCTCGATGTTAATTTTGCCTTCTGATCTTCCCCACTACGATGGTATGCACTGGGTCCACATGCAAAGCTCATTGGTTCCTTCTTCTACTGAGCCTCATTTTAGGGTCCCAGAAAGAGCCACACCCTCATGTGGTACCCAGAACCTGTCTGGGGCTGTCTTTCTGGGCTCATCTCCCATCACTCTGCCCTTTGAATTTCTTTCTTTTTCTTTTTTTTTTAACTTAAATTTATTTATTTTAATTAGAGGCTAATTATTTTACAATATTGTATTGGTTTTGCCATACATCAACATGAATCCCCCAAGGGTGTACACATGTTCCCAATCCTGAACCCCCCTCCCACCTCCTTCCCCATACCATCCCTCTGGGTCATCCCAGTGCACTAGTCCCAAGTATCCTGTATCCTGCATTGAACCCGGACTGGCGATTCGTTTTTTATATGATATTATACATGTTTCAATGCCATTCTCCCAAATCATCCCACCCTCTCCCTCTCCCATAGAGTCCAAAAGACTGTTCTATACATCTGTGTCTCTTTTGCTGTCTTGCATACAGGGTTGTCATTACCATCTTTCTAAATTCCATATATATGTGTTAGTATACTTATTGGGTGTTTTTCTTTCTGGCTTACGTCATTCTGTATAATCGGCTCCAGTTTCATCCACCTCATTAGAACTGATTCAAATGTATTCTTTTTAATGGCTGAGTAATACTCCATTGTGTATATGTACCACAGCTTTCTTATCCATTCATCTGCTGATGGACATCTAGGTTGCTTCCATGTCCTGGCTATTATAAACAGTGCTGCAATGAACATTGGGGTACACGTGTCTCTTTCAGTTCTGGTTTCCTCGGTGTGTATGCCCAGCAGTAGGATTGCTAGGTCATAAGGCAGTTCTATTTCCAGTTTTTTAAAGAATCTCCACACTGTTCTCCATAGTGGCTGTACTAGTTTGCATTCCCACCAACAGTGTAAGAGGGTTCCCTTTTCTCTACACCCTCTCCAGCAATTATTGCTTGTAGACTTTTGGATCGCAGCCATTCTGACTGGCGTGAAATGGTACCTCATTGTGGTTTTGATTTGCATTTCTCTGATAATGAGTGACGTTGAGCATCTTTTCATGTGTTTGTTAGCCATCTGTATGTCTTCTTTGGAGAAATGTCTATTTAGTTCTTTGGCCCATTTTTTGATTTGGTCGTTTATTTTTCTGGAATTGAGCTGCAGGAGTTGCTTGTATATTTTTGAGATTAGTTGTTTGTCAGTTGCTTCATTTGCTATTAACTCCATTTCACTCTCCATCAGTATTGAGCTACGTAGAGCTCCTTTTACATTTTATTTCTTTTCTTTATCTCCTTACATATGCTGATTCCTCTGCATAGGAGCCTTTCCTTCTTGTCTGTTCGGCAAAGGCCACTTCATCTATCACAACTCTTTTCAGGTGTAACTTCTGCAAAGCTTCCCCCCACTCTCTCTCTCCTTCATTGCTGACTGCTTCTATTAATACTTCTATGGGTTCAGCTATTGCAGCATTTGAAATGTCTGCCTCTCCACTGATATTAATAAAAATTAACATTGAGCGGTTACCAAGGATTAGGAACTGCGCTAACCACTTTATCATTTTGCCTTATTTATTTCTCACAATATCGATCTGGATTGAATTGGTATTACTATCACTCCCATTTCACAGATGAGAAAACTGAGTGAAGCCACTTCTCCAGGGCTCCGTGACTTGACAGTGAGCTCCGTGACTGGAGAAATATAATAAATACTGAACCCCCACCCTTACAGATGGGATCAAGATGGTTGGAATGTTGGCAAGCCTTTCGACTTCTGTTTTCTTTCTCTTCTGCTTCTTTTTTGGTATGATTGGAGGAAAGACAGCTACATGTCTGGACAAACCATGTATGGCTCCTAATTCAAATTTCACATTCAGTCTTCCTGGGCCCTGAGGTCAGAGGCTAAAATGAGAGTTCTTGGTCTCAGCTCTTCTAGCTATAAGCTGGTAGGATTGCTAGATTTAGCAAATAAAAAATAGGATGCCCAATTAAATTTGAATTTTAGATAAGCAACAAATACTTTTTTAGTATAAGTGCTTGTGTACATGCTAAGTAGCTTCAGTTGTGTCCGACTCTTTTCGGCCCTATGGACTATAACCTGCCAGGCTCCTCTGTCCATGTGATTCTTCAAGCAAGAATACTGGAGTGGGTTACCATCCGCTCCTCCAAGGGATCTTCCTGATGAAGGGATTGAACCGGTATCTCTTATGTCTCCTGAATTGGCAGATGGGTTCTTTACCACTAGCGATACCTGGGAATCCCCTTTAGTGTAGGTATGTCTCCAATATTGTATGAAACATACTTATACTAAAATTAGTCATCATTTGTCTGAAACACAAATTTAACTGGATGTGTTGTAATTTATCTGACACCCCTCCCTGGCTGGCGGGGTGGGGGGTGGGGTGTGTCCCAGTAGTCACTAGAGGGAGGGAACCTAGTCTCATTCTGTACCTGCTTTTTGCCAAGTATCTGGCACTAAATTCTACATTCATGAAATTAATCCTCCTAATAAATCCACCCTCTTGGGTGGGTGGGTTGGTAGCTATTAACTGCTCTATTTTATAGATGTTTTTTCTAAGTAAGAGTTATCATTTACTGGCTTCTTATATATCTACAGGGCTTCCCTTGTAGCTCAGCTGGTAAAGATCTGCCTGCAATATGGGAGACCTGGGTTTGATCCCTGGGTTGGGAAGATCCCCTGGAGTACGGAAAGGCAACCCACTCCAGTATTCTGGCCTAGAGAATTCCATGGATTGTATAGTCCATGGGGTGGCAAAGAGTCGGATATGACTGAGTGACTTTCACTTATATATCAATGAGACAGATTAAAACGAATACAAATTCTTTGACATTCCTTCTATTGAGAGGTGGGGGCTTATGACTATTTCCATTGAATCCAGAGAGTGTAGTGGTATGTTACTGCTTTGACCAATAGATTATAGTTCAAAGGACACTTCCACTTCTCATCTCTTGGAACATTCATTTTGAGGCAAACCAACTATCCTGGTAAGGAGTCCAGTGACTCTACACCACTGTGTTGTGAGGAAACCCAAGACAAATGCTGAGGATCTGGAGGATGAGATACCATATGGAGAAGGTGAAGTGTATGGGAGTATAAAAAAGGCATCTTGAAAGTGGATCCCCAGCTAATTCCACATGGATCATAGGTGAACCACCCAGCTGAACCTTTCCCAAATTCTTGCCTATAATATCATGTGCAAAATGAGGCGGCTGCTTTAAACCACTGAATTCTGAAGTTGTTCATCATGCACCAATAAACAATAGGACTGAACCCAAGATCACTGAATGAGTTCTGGACATACCATTTATTAGCTCTGTGACCTGGGTCTCTATTTCCTTGCCTATAACATGGGGATACTTTCCAGTCTGTAAAAGAAGCAGTTGAGGCTCTGAAAAGCTTAGTAACTTGCTGGAGGTCACAGAGCTACCAAAAAGATCTGGAAAAGTCCTCATGTACCCAGATTCAAAGTTTGGCTAATATGTCTCCATTTCTTCCCCCTTCACACTAGCTTTGAAATCTATGCCTCAGTTTCCCCATCTGTAAAACAGGGATGCTAATAATACCTTCTTTACAAAGTGTATTAAAAAAAAAAAAGTCAAGTGCTTAGCTTAGGGCCTGGCACATAGTAAGCAGCCAGTAAACATTCACAGTGATTATTATTTTATTATCTCCTCTGCCGAGGCTGACAGCAAACATCTATTCTGTGCCTGCCTGCTTCCTCCAGGTCTCTAACTTGTGGGAAGCCTCATCAGAGGGCATCTTTAACTGAACAATCCAGAGTGCTACCTCTTAATATTTAATGAATTCCTGAGACTCTCGGAAAGCAATGTGAGAAATATCCTGTAAAAATCTATTCATGTTAATAAAATACCACCCAACAGGTTGGCCATTACCAAGCAATTCAAATTTTCAAGCAGGTCAAATAACTCCTTGCAATGATTTGTGCGACTCCCTTCCCCACTCACCTTTCTTCATTTTTGGGGACGCATGTATTATTTCCATAGTTAAGGTGCTGGACCTTGGGCTGTCCTCCTTCCCGATTCCAACCAGTGGTTTCAGACACTAACGAGGTGTTAGTGTTCCCTGCTCATCCATCACAGATGTGTGAACTTTGAGCTCCAAATAATAGCTGAGAAATTCAAAGTTGGCTGCCAAAAGACAGACCTTTCCAAAAGGAGCTCTCTTACCTTTTCTGGGATTTTTTTTTTTAATATGTATTTATATGGCTGTGTTCAGTCTTAGTTGGGGCATGTGGGCTTAGTTGCCCTATGGCATTGGGATCCTAGCTCTGGACCAGGGATCGAACTTGCGTCTCTTGCACTAGAAGGCTGATTCTTAACCACTGGACCACCAGGAAAGTCCCTTTTCTGGACTTCTTAAGGTTGAGCGAGGCAGAGGAGGAGGAAACAAAGTACTGTTCCCTGATGAGAGGAGAGAAGAAAATTCATGTTTCTCTGGTGGTTAATACATGCCGGGACCCACAGTAGGTACCATCACATGCATCCCTTATAATATCTTCAGAATAAGACAGAATGGCTTTATGGACTCATTTGCCAAATGGAAAAATAGAGGTTCAGAGAAGTGAAGCTCCTTACCCTAAGGTCACACAGCTAAGCAAGGGTTATGTCAAAACTGGAACCTGGGTTTTTAAGATCCTGAAGCCTCCGACAGTCATTAACTACAGGCGCTTTTCATAATCATCTGGGGAGCATTTTTGACATTTGTGTTTTCAAGCTTTTTCTCTCTCTCCTCTCTTTCTTCTTCTCTATCTCCCTGACTTTCCCTCTCCTCTCTTCTTGCCTCTCACATATCATTTTTCATCACATTGCATTAACTGAAGTCCTACTATGTGCCCACATTAGCATCCAGGTAAGGTCCTTTGGGCTTCCCTGGTGGCTCAGATGGTAAAAAATCCACCTGCAATGCAGGAGACCTGGGTTCAATCCCTGGGTTGGGAAGATCCCCCGGAGAAGGGAAAGGCTACCTACTCCAGTATTCTGGCCTGGAGAATTCCATGGACAGAGGAGCCTGGCAGGCTATAGTCCATGGGGTTGCAAAGAGTCGGATATGACAGGGAAACTTTTACTTTCGAGGTCCTTTGGTCAAAAACTACATAAATCAATTTCAGCTAGCTAAGGAAAAATAAAAGACATTTGTTAGGATGACATGGAGGTATCTCAGGATGTCAGCATATAGCTGGACAATAAAGATCCAGGAAAGGAAGGGAAAAGGGTAGCTCTTGGGTCTTCATGGAGGCTCATGGACCTTTACCCCACCATGCCACCGCTGTCATGCCTTGCCTCTCACCAGTTACTGGTTTCCAGGAAAGACTCTTATTGGTGACTGCCCCTGGACCTGATGAGCAAGGTCATGTGATGCCTCACCTAGGGTATATCTGGAAGGAAGGCAAGATGTTTGCTCCAAGGAGAGAATCACCAAGAAGCTGGCATTCACTTCAAAAGGTGCCCACAGGCATATACTGGGCTGCTGGGATGGAAGTGAAAGTCTGCCTTCAGGGTGATGAGTATCTGGCATAAAGGCAGCCACAGGTTTGGTCTTAAGCATCCATGGTCACTCTTCATTCATTCAAGCAAGAGCATATGCAGTCCCCAAAATGCAAGCTCCTTTAAGTCCATGAATATGACTCTGACTCAAGACTGTGACTGCTGGGCCTGACTTAGAGCCTGGAGTATAGCTGGTACTTATATTAGTTAAAGCATGCTAGGTTCTTCTGGATTTTTACACATACCACTTAACATTTGTATCTTTTCTTTTTCTTTTTCACCCATGCATCATGTGGAATCTTAGTTCTCCAACCAGGGATCAAACCTATGCCCCCTGCACTGGGAATGTGGAGTCTTAACCACTGGACCACCAGGGAAGTCCCTAACCTCTGTGTCTTAAGTTAACAAATATTCATTTCTCACACATATTTCCTGTCTGTTGCAGTCGCTCAGGGGTCCATACTGTCACTCAGGGATCCAAGTTGAAGGAAGTTCACCACGTGGAGTTCCTTGGTTTCTGCAGCAGGACAAAATAAACTGTATAGTATTAATTCTAGAGAAGTTTCCTTGCAGTAACATAGGTCACCTTTGTCAATATTTGTTTGGTCGCAACTAATCACATGACTCTTTCTAATTGCAAAGAGGCTGGGAAGTATAGACGACTACAGGCACACCAGTGATAAGAGAAATATCTGTCACAGTAATCAATTAGTATTTTCTCAACACCAATAAAAGGCTAAAAATAGCTGACATTTTTGAGCCTTTACTATGCCCACACATTGTGCGGAATGCATGACTTATCAACTGTCTCCTTTAATTCTCACATACAACCCTGGGAGTTAGTGTGGTTATGGTTCCTATTTACAGATGAGCAACTGGAGACATAGAGAACTAGGTCAATTACCCAAGTTTACACAGACAGAAGTAGAGGAATGAGGCTTCAAACCCAGGCCATCAGACCCCAGAGCCTGCTCTCAATAGCAAGTTACCCATTTTAATGACTGGGCAGGCATACTGGCTATTCACAATACTGGGAGGCAGAATGTTGCAAGTATGAAGAGGCCAGGGAAGAAAGGGTGAAGAAGAATGGGGTTGGCTTTTCCCCAAGGAGAATGGTCATGGAATGAACTGGATGTGTGGGGAGTCAAGGTCTTTGAGCTGGATTTTGGTTCTTACAGGAAGAACTCACCAAGCAGATAAATGAGAGAAGTATATCTAGTGTGAGAATGTCCACTCCACTGGGTCAAGGTTTTGCCATGTTCACTGCGGCATCCCCAGTGCCTAGACAGTGTCGGTCTAACGCAGAGACAGGACTCTGGCAATACAGAATCTGAACTTAGTACACACTCATCAAACACTTGCCCTTGGTGAGCCATGAATGGAATGAAATACAGCATAAGCTCTTCCGAGTTCCAGGTTGCAACTGTCAGGGAGAGAAGGGGGAGCTCGAGCCATGGCTAAGCAGGGTGCAAGAAGCTGTCTTTCTGGAAGAGGTGTGGAGACTTCCCTGGGGGTCCGGTGGCTAAGACTCCACACTCCCAATGCAGGGGGCCTGGATTTTCTCCCTGGTCGGGGAACTAGATCCCACATGGCTCATGTTCGCATGCTGCAACTAAAGATCCCACATGCCCCTACTAAAAACATCCAGCATGCTGCGACTGGGGTCTGGTACAGCCAAACAAATAAAACAATTTTTTAAAAGCCTCTGGAAGAGGTGCAATTTACATGAACGGCAATCTCAGATTCCTGGGCGGGTGTCTTTCTGAGCTGGAAGAAAGCAAGTCAGACAGGTCCTAGGGGCATCCTGCTCTGAAGGCGCAGGGTTTGGGAAGCACCCAGATGTTTCTGATCACGACTGAGCTGGGGATCTGCCCCGTCAGTGTCCTCCTGTTTGGGAGACAAGAACAGATGAACGGAATGCGGAGGATGGACGTGAGCAAATGTCATGCTTGCAAAGCAACTGCTGGAGGGTCACTGAGATGGGAGACTGGAACTTCATCTCAGTTAAAATCCCACTGAGTTTTTCCCAGATTAGAAAAGGGGCTTTCTTTTCTTTAGAGGCTTGTTTTGCTAAAGTTTGCCTTCTCGGCTGGTGACATTCTATAATAATGGTAATAAAAAAGGGAGTGGTGGTGGCTATCTCCCATCCTCTTTTTTAATAAAGGAATTTTTATGACATCATTTTAAAATATGATCTAGTCATTGGGTCACTGGACTTTGAAAGTCTTCCCAGGAAAATTAGTTGTTCTCATGTTGGTGTCTTGATTCACAGTCCTCTTTTGGCAGGTCTCTTATGGGTAATGTAACAGATTAAAAAATGTGTTCAAAGCCCACACATGCCATCTTCTGAACCTGATTTCTCAGACTCACAAACCTTTTAGATCTGTGGTCCTTGATGATCTGCTTCCAACTGGGCCCTACCCAACCCCATGAGCTGGACACTAAACTTTTGTTTAAGCTGTTCTTTTTATTTTATGTCTGAAATCTTCCTCTCTCCATCTTTATATATGTCGCCTAGCAAAATCATTACTAATCTTTCATGTGTGCCTCAGTTACCATCTCCTCTGAGCAGGTGCATATCTAAAGGTGAAGCGACAGAACCAAGAACCTTGAAGCCAAGCTCCTTCTGTCACTCCACATCGCAGAAGAGTAAGAGAGAGAGAGAGCAAAGCAGAAATTTGGCTGCAGTTTTCTCATGATGTCACCTAACAGTATGGAACCCTATGTGCCAGGCACTGTGGACGAGGTTAGTTGGCGTGGGGTGACCAGACAGCCTGGTGACTCGGGACATCTTATACTCAATGTCCCAGGGCGATTATTTATAGTTCCACCTTTCCCTCTCAAAATTTCCCTGGTTTACAAGAAAAACTGCAGGTTCTCCTGATTTTTCAACAATAGCTTTGTGAGGCAGATGTTATTATTAGTCCCATGTTACAAAAGAAGAAACTAGGACTCAGAGAGGTGACGTGACTAGCCTAAAGTCACACGGCTAGGAAGAGCTAGAACCCAAACTGGAATCCTGACAGATTCAGCCCCTATCACGGGAGGTAGAATACTCTTCATCTCCAAGAATTAAAGACGAGACGGCGATGTGTCATCAGAAGCCTGGGAAACATTTGGACACTGTGAATGGCTCTACAGAAGTCAGGGTTGGATGTGATCCTTTCATCTATTCATTTAATATGTGGTTATTGGGCATGAGTGTGTGTTAGCACGCACGTGCAGAGTAGTGAGTCTGCACACACACACACACACACCCTCTCTGCCCCTAGCAAGTATGAATTCTGGAGGGGAAAACAGATGAGTGACCACACTCATTACCCTACCAGAGCTTTCTCCCATAGTCCCATTTAATTTTTAAAAAGAGGCCGAGGAACTTCCCTGGTGGTCTAATGGTTAGAACTTCACTTCCAATGGTGTGGGTTCAATCCCTGGTCTGGGAGCTAAGATCCCACATGCCTCATGTCCAAAAAACCAGAACATAAACAATATCACAACTAATTCAGTAAAGATTTTAAAAATGGTCCACATCAAAAATAAATCTTGAAAAATATTATGAAAAAAAAACCAAACAAACAACAACAACAACAAAGGCCCAAACAGGTGTCTTTCCAGACAATTTTTTTCAGTGGCTGTGCTAATATACAGCCCAGGTTCTTCCATGGCAGGAACTGGTTGAGGGCAGTAGCAATCCTTTAAATGAGAATTATACTTTAGAGCTTAGCAGAAGCCCCATCTGGGTCACAAGAATCTTTATGTCACCTTCCTGGTAGTTTACAATTAGTTTACAATTTCCGTTTACATGTAGCTTCTTCCCTAAGTTTTCTTGTGGACTTTTTTCCACTTAGGTTTTAAATATACTTGTTTAATGAATTTCCTATTTATTCTTAATATGTTGAATTCTAGGTATTTCTTTTTTTTTAATAGCTCTGCTTTTTAAATACCTCTGAATTCTTGGCATTTTTTTTTAATAGCTCTGGTATTTCTTTTTTAAAAAATATCTCTGTTTATGCTGCTACACCTTACATGATGTCCAAGGCAGACATCGCTAATCAATCAGGACCCTCCTGCCCATAGAGCCTGAAGAGGCTCCAGTGCTCACTGCTTTCCCCGCAAAGCTCCAGGCAGCCACTACAATCAATCAGGAATGGAATATACAATGAAACCCATTTATTTTTACTATCTTTGCATCTACTCAAATGCCTTAAAGGCTGAGATGTATATTTGATTCTTCTTTACTTATCCCCTGTCCCTCAAGGCAGGTCTAAGGCTGAGACTTTCCTCGTGCAGTAGGGGAATTAACTGTTCTGTGGGAGGCCAAGTCTGAGCCCATCTGTCTGCCCACAGGGCTCTACTTATTGGGCTTTGGAAAAGGGGCCAAGACTCCTGAAGCGAGGAGAAGAGAAAGAAGAAAACAGCTCCAGTTAAGTGTCCCTTTCTCCTTTTCTTCTCTCTCCTCTTGCAAAAAGAAAAGAACAATACCAGCCAGCTGAAAGCTCATTAATGCACTTGACCTTCCGAAAGAAAATTAATTCCAACTTCACACCTACCGGCTGTGTTGCTCAGCTTTGTCAAAACGTTGGCATCATTAGAGAGGAGATGACATGGCTGGAGGGCTCCGAGAGTCTGCCACCTCCCTACGCTGGGCTGAGTGAGTAGGAGCTGGCAGGAAGCACGCGGAGGCGCCGGCCCTGTCAGCTTTTCACTGTGGATTAAGCTCTCTGCTGTTGGCTCTGGAAATTGTTATCACTGTCGAGCTGCCCCAGTGATTCTTACCAGGCTCCCTGACAGCACAGGCCCACAGAGCAGCAGCCTTGAGGGCCTTCTGTTGGAGGGAAGGCAGACTGTGTGTGTGGGGGTGGGTGGGGCGGGTTGTAGGAGAATGTGTGTCTGCATGTATCAGTGTCAGCGTGTATGAACATGGGTGCGTGTGTGTGCACATGAGGATATGGGCATCTGTGTGTGTGAATGTGCATGCATGTGCATGTATGTGTACAGCTACACTCAAGTGGAGACCTAGAAGAGCGTGCTCGGGTATCTGTGTCTGTGTGTGTACATCTGTTGTTGTTTAGTCGCTAAGTCATGTCCAACTCTTTTGTGATCCCACAGACTGTAGCCCGCCAGGCTTCTCTGTCCATGGAATTTCTCAGGCACAAATACTGGAGTGGGTTGCCATTACCTTCTCCTGGGGATCTTCCCGACCCAGGGATCAAACC
The DNA here is from genome assembly GCF_029378745.1 of Bos indicus. Classification (NCBI taxonomy): domain Eukaryota; kingdom Metazoa; phylum Chordata; class Mammalia; order Artiodactyla; family Bovidae; genus Bos; species Bos indicus. The sequence goes on along the minus strand of NC_091776.1, from coordinate 59,693,011 downwards.
CACATCTCTCCTATCTCCTGCACTGGCAGGCGGATTCTTTAGCAATGAGCCACCTGGGAAACTTGCATGTACATTTAGGTGGATACAAATGTCATCCTATGCATTGTGAGTACATGTGCCTTGCCAAGTGCATACATACATGTGCATAAGGGGACACATGTGCAAACATGTTCAGAATGTGTGTGCTCACGGATATGTATATGTATGTGAACAAAGCAGAGGGACTGGGTGCAAGTTTAAGGGTGAAACTGTGAACATGTGTGAACATGTGATGGGGTGTATGTTTCTACGTGGACATGTCCACATTCACGTGTACAGGAGACTGTTTTCAGTGCTACAAGATCACCTACAAGTGTCAAGGCATGTCTGAGTATGAGCAAATCATAGACACCAAATCCCTCTCTCATTTTTTAATGATGCTATTTGATATTGAAAAAAGTTAAGGGAATTATGGTGACAAGTGCCAGAACTTCTTAGATTCTTAGACTCATTTTGATTTTAAACGATTATTTTGAAGTTTAGGAGAGCTGGAGAGAACATGTCTTTTCATTGTTTGGAGCCTAATCTGGCCCCAATGAACACATGGGCTGTGACATTGTACATGAAAGTGTGTACGTGTGTGTGTGTGTGTGTGTGTGTGTGTGTGTGTCCGCACGCATGCAAATCCATATTTGTGTGAGTATTCATATAAGAAGTAACTGTTGCCTGTGTAGGTAGTTCTCCATCATGTTCTGGTTCAAGTTTCAGCTGAATTTATGTATGAATTGGAAATATATGCACTGTTTCATCTGTATCAGGTACCATTTCAGGTGCAGGAGAGAGAGACTGAGAGAAGGAGACTGAGAGAGAGAGAGGTAAAACCCTGTTTGTGTCCTTGAGAAGTTTCCTCTTATTTTCCAATTCTAAATATTTACCAGGAGATCCTCGTGGCTCTAGATGGAGTTGGATTCTGAGGACATGTCCAGGCTCATCAAGAAGCTGTTATTGATTAGTGATGTCTGCCACAGACGTGGGATGTGAGGTTTGTAGCAAGTATGTCATTTGCCAGAGAATCAGAATATCACACCTAATATGGCTCTCTGTAATCCCGGGTTCAATGTCTTCATTTTATAGCTGGGTAAGCCACGGCAGAAAAGGAGAGGGAGTTGCTTAAGCAGCGCTTATAGTGAAGGAAGCGAGGCGCCTAGGCTGCAGAATTTAAGGAGACACTCAGGTCTGTGCAAATGCTCCCCTCACCTGCCTGACCCTGACAGTGAGTGCCTCCTTAAATGTGTGCCCTAGATGTCTCATTTGTTTCACCTTAATCCCAGCCCCGGCTCAAAGTCACATTGAAAGAATCACCATGTGCTCTATTTGGAGACAAAGTTCAGTGACTCTACTTACAAGCACTTGTCTGACTGAAAGTAATAGAAATCAACTGAAGCTTAAGAAAAATGGGAATGGAGTGTCTCAAAGAACCCAAGAGCAGAGGTTTAAGTAGGGTGAAGAAAGGTCTAGAACCGGGACCCTGGACAGAATTCGATCTCTGTTTCTTACACTAGTTTCCATTATTCTTTCTGGGCTGAGTGGCTTTCCCTGCTCCACCAGTTAGCAATTCTGTGCATGTCGGAAATTTTCTTGCTTTTTTCATCTATATAATGAGAATATTATTCATCACTTCCTTACCTCCTTACCTGATAGGACTGTAAGGTGTAATATATGTAAATCATCCAAGTGGCTGACAGACTAAGTGATATCAGTCATCCTCACCCACCTCATCACCTCCACCATTACCACTTTGTCTCTTCCTCCTCACCATCACCACCATCATTGTCATCACGTCATCATTACTAACACAATCATCATCATCATCATTGCTTCGTGGAAAAGCACTCTGATTTGTCCACACTGGGCTAATTCTGATCCAGTTAATTATGGCCACGTTATATATGGAACTTCTGGGAGCCAATCCCTGTTGAGTGTTGGCAGCTGGTGGTTAAGGGTATGAACAAGGCAAATGCTCCCAAGTTCTGGGGTAGTCTCTGGTTTGGTTTTGTTAGAACAGCACAGTAGGGGGTTCTCTGCTGTTCCATTTGGATCTGTTGTTCAACCCTTCCCCTTACCTGCTGAAGATCCCAATAATGGTTCAATCTGCTCTACAATCATTCCTGCCTAGCTGCAGGTTTTGAGGTTTAAGTCCATTAATTAGTCCATAATTGATTCTAATCTAGGGGATGCCACTGAGTCCGCTGGATCCAGGGCAGGTAGGATTTTGTGATGCAGGGGTGGCAGGGGTGAAAGGACAGTAGAACCAGGGAAGGTCTGAAGCTCTGGGTATTGCTGAATCTTGATGGAGGTGGGGGAGAGGAGAAATCCCAAGTAGAATGAGGACCCAGAAAAGGAAGATGGCAACAGAATGTGGAAGGGAGTCTTGAGTACAGTGGCTCTGTCTGATAGAAAAGAAGAAGAAAAAGAAGGGGGGGGGGGGCGGAAAGGAAGGGGAGGAAAAAGAAGAAGAGGAAGAGGAGGAAGGAGAGGAGTGAACAAAAGCAGCAGCAGGTGTAGCTGATGAGAAAAATTAAAGCTGCTGCTGTTGATACATCAATGAAACTGATAATGATGAACATGAAGATAAGATGTTTCTGAGTGACACTCAGCCTCGGGGAAGCCGAGTTCTAATTAACACAGACTTCTGGAAATGGCCTCTTTCTCCCTCATTATGCTCGGATCTGTAATGCACACCTGCCCTCTGCGCCATCCCCCAGGTCCCCCTCACCCAAGAAGAAAAGAAAGAACCCTGAGGGCTCCCCTCAACAATTTCAGAGTTCTGGTTCAAAGGAGGGTGCTCGGGCTTGGAGAGCTCTGCCCTGTGGTGGAAAGGGGGCTTTGAGGGCAGCTAGTAAATCATTTACCCAAGTGGCTGGACAGAGGAAATTGCTGATCCCATATCACCAACCCCTGGAGGCGGAGACGAGGCCCCCGTAACACAGGCTTGTCCAGGGGTGGAAAACAGGGTAGTGGCCTTGCTTCCAATGCTGATATGAATAGATTTCATTTCTTTTATCCAAAAAAGCCGTGGAAACAGTAACTAAACCAACTTCCGTGTATTGAGGGATCATCATTTACTGGGTGCTGTCTTCCGCTTTTACATATCCTTTGATCTTCACATGAGCACTATGAGAGTGTTGTTTTTTTATTCAATTGAAGCTTATGAAATTGCTGACATTCAAACATTGCTGAAGTATAAAACTGTCAATTTCATATGATTCAATCTATTATTGTTGTTGCTACTGGAGTCTCAGAGGGGTGAAATAATTTACCCAACGTTACCCAGCTCCAGTGTTAGGCTAAGCTCCTTACCCTGATTAGGAAGTTCACATGTCCTGGATACTATTACTTCCCCAGCCTCCATTCATAGCTGCTTCCCTCTCTCCGCTTCTTCGAGTCTCCATTTCCTCACTTGTAACTGAGGCTGTGACAAAGAAACGGCCATTTGCTAAGCATTTAGTAGGTTCCAGCACTGTGCTGAGTACACTACCCTTGTCACCTGATTTTCTGCTCCTAGCCCCTCTGTGATACAGGAATTGCTCAGAGCCGATGCATGCATAGGCCTGAGCTCTGTGTCTGCAGATAGTAGAAGCCCAGCTAATGTCCATATTCTTATGACCCCTCTTTCAGGAGCCACAGCATCAGAGCAGGAGGGAAGAGTACACCCTGTGACCAGGAATTAAGCCACCTTCCTCCTGGAAGCCACACCCTCCTGGCCAGGTGAACACATGCCAGGCATGCAGAGGTCCCTCCTGTGGGTTCATTCCTGGGAAGTGAGAGGTGGGAGAGGAAGGCAAGTCTTCCAGATATCTTATCATGAAACACTGACACATCTCAGTGGATGTGTCATGTAGATGACCCCTCACAGTGGGTGAGTTTGATGGGATGTTATGCCAGATCCCCTTCCTACATCACCTGTCTAGGAATGAAAGGAGGGGTCAGAAGGAGGCAGACACTTGTCTTGCACTTTGGGTTATTCGGAGCCCTTTGTTCTATTGTTGGTTCTTTGATCAAGCCATTCATTTGCTAACCATACAAATGAATGTTGTACCACTGTTCTAGGCATGTTCACGAGCTTCTGATCTCGCCGCTTGCAGATTTGTGTGTGTTTGGCTCCCTGAAGGCTGTAGCTTTAAACAGTCCCCAGGCAGCCACTCTGCCAGCAGCTTGGTCCAGCTCCCTGTATGCTGTAGGTGCTTTGACGCTGACGGGTGAATTAGATTGTGTTACACTGAGGAAGGAATGGAGTAATACACCTGACAATGCAGGAGACACGGGTTCGATCCCTGGGTCAGGAAGATCGCTGGGGAAGGAAATGGCAACCCACTCTAGATTCTTGCCTGAAAAACCCCATGGACAGAGGAGCCTGCTGAATTACAGTACATGGGGTGGCAAAGAGTTGGACACAACTGAGTGACTTGCACACATGCAAGGAAGGAATGACTACTCGCTCCAGTACTTTTGCCTGGGAGATCCCATGGACAGAGGAGCCTGGTGGGCTACAGTCCAGGGGGTCACAAAGAGTCAGACACGACTGAGTGACTAACACGCACACACTAAGGAGCACGGTACTGACCTCTGTGTGTTTTAATCCACGCACATCGTAGGCACACTGAAATATCCAGATGAATATTTGTCAGATGGAAGTGAATTGGAGCATAGATGTTCACATTTCTTCCCCAGTCTGGCTGGGGTTTGGGGAGAGGTGGGGTAGGGCCTGTTTTTATTTGCTGTCGCTTTGGTTTGATTTTCACCATATCGACTTCCCTGGAAGGGAAGGGGCCCCTCAGGTGAATGGCGAGGAACCCCAGATCAGGCCTGGCTTATATTCTCATAACTTTCTCATATTACCAGCTCTGGATACCACCACACAGGCCACCTCATTGTGTAAAAAAGTCCCCCCAGATTCCTGCTGGACCGTGCGACCATCCTAACTTCCCCCAAAACAAATCCCCTAAGCATAACCGCCAGGAATTCCCTAAAGTGAGTGACCCTCAGGCACACAAGAGGTGCACCAGAAGCAAAAAATAATAGACGGCCTTCATTCGCCTGAGGCCCGTGATGCAACGCCATAAAGCATATGATTTAGGATATTAAATGCCGTTGGTGATGAGAACGTCGTGTAAGATTTGCTTTGCGACGTCTTTCTTCTCAAAGTGTCATTAAAAATGATTTATAGGGGAGCCTGAGTCTAAGAAACAACACGATTAGAACTGAGGGTTGGGGAGATCGGGTTTCCCAGGCAGTCCTGCCATGCTGTCCTAGGGAAGAAAAGCCTGTGAGCGACTGCAACCAAATGCTTCAAAGTCGAGTGCATGCGTGCAGAAGGAACACGGGTTCCCTGCTGAGGGGAAAACAATGAAGCCTTGTGGGACACTGTAAAGTGCTTGTTTCAAAAGGTGAATTCCAGAGGGCCAGCCTGGAGGAGGCTTCTTTGCAGAAGCCCGGGGAAGTGAGGTTTCACCCAAGACCACACTGGCCGCTCTCCAACCTGGACTTGGAATGCTGCTGTCAGCTTTTTACATAATAAGGACATAAAGGTCGCATGTGTAGTTTATCTTTATTACGTGCCTGGCACTTGACTCAGCAACCCTAGGAAATCAAATGTTATTATCATTCCTATTTCACAGATGAGAAAACTGAGGCCCAGAGAGGTGATGTTTCTTGCTCACAGTTGCCCAGTTGGCATGAGAGGATTTTAACACAGGCAGCCACACTCCAGAACCCAGAGGCTTAACCCTCCATATCCACAGAGTCGTAACTTCTAAAGTTATGCCAAATATCCCTTTTGCTTCACTCTGTCCATATCTCTGTCTCCCCAAAAGTTGCCATTAACTAAGCACCAACTATGGGCTGTTCCCCTGGGCGCTTGCTCTATGTTATGCTTGATCTTCATTACAACTCTGCCAAACTGGAGGTGTGCTTGACCCTGTTCCACAAAAACTTGAGGAGTAAAGTCCCATATCGAATAAGTAGCTAAGCAGGGAATAAAACCAAGTTAGCCTGATTTCAAAGGAAACTGGTTTGCCTGGAGGCTGTGTTATGCAGAACGTCACAAGGCGTCATTTTGGGGTCTGAGGGTTAGTATGCTTCTTATAGAACGGAGTCTTCTGACCTGTAAGAAATCTCTAAGAAATCACGGCAGGGTTTAGAAGAGTGGGTTTGGGGCTGGGAGGCCTTCTGCCGCCTGTCTGCTTTGAGGTCTGCATTGCCTCTGCCTGGTGGACCAAAAAGGTTGTGCTCCTCTGGTTGGGCTAGTTGTCTGAGGACAACCTCCACTATCTTACAATTATGGCTTCACTGCTGTTGCTACTGTGGTATGTTAGAGCAGCTTTCCCTTACAGAAGTCTCCATAAATGTTTGCTGGATGTACCAAATGAAGAGAGCTTATGACAGAAGGAAACGTTTGAAGCAAGGAAAGAGAAAAAGAGGAGAAAAACACTTCATCCAAAATTGCAAATCAGAGAAATGGCCACAGACTTGTTTTGTGTCATCCGTTTGGTGTTTGCATCAGTCATGGTAAGTTTGATTATACTGCAGCAACAAATAGCCCCCACATTTTCGGAGCAAAATAACATTTACTTCTTGCTCTTGTAACATGTTCATTGTGTTTCTGCTGGCGGTGGGGTCAGTGGTGGTTCCTTTGCTGGTTTATTATAGTAACTCAAGAACTGAGGCAGACTTCTCAGCACTCAAGTGCTCCCATTGTAACTGAGGCAATGAGAAGGATCTGGAGGGGATGCTGCACTGGCTTTTATAGTTTCCACCCGGCAGTCATGGGAGATTTCATTGGCCACAGTGAGTCACATGACCGTGCCCAACTTCAAGGGCACGTCCATCTTGTTCCTGGGCAGGGCCACCTCCAGAAATATCTGCAAATGGCACCAGTGAGAACCCCAACATTTATGCAGTTTTTGGTGGTGGTGGTGTAGTCACTAAGCCGCGTCCAACTCTTGCAACCCCCTGGACTGTAGCCTGCCAGGCTCCTCTGTCCATGAATTCTCCAGGCAAGAATACTGGAGTGGGTTGTCATTTCCTTCTCCAGGGGATCTTCCCAACCCAGGGATCAAACCCAGGTCTCCTGCATTGCAGGCAGTTTCTTTACCAATGGAGCTACAAGGGAAGCAGTGAAGGGCATTTGTAACCAGATATTTCTATGAGCTCAGAGATCTAAGAACTGGGGAGTTTGGCAGCAGTGACCCAAGCCGTGGTGACCCTTAGAAGAGGCATACATGCTCCATGTTGCTGCTGGCCCCACGTGGCCCACTTCACTCATCTTGGTTAGGTGCCTGGCTCCTGGGAGCATTTGCCGTGCAGACGTCTGGTTTGGAAGGATGAAAGGTGCCGCTCCAAACTCGCTCTGCATTTCATTCCCATCACCAGATGCGCTTGTAATCTATTCCCACCCTAGAGATGAATAACGCTAATACCCTGGAGGTGCTTTGCACAGTCCAGGGATAAGACCTGCTGGCTGTAGCGCTCAGGTTTGTTGGCAACAGTGGGATTGCCTAAGCCCATGAAGGGTGTGTCTAGGGGATTCATGAAGTTGGGGGAGGGAGTATGAGGAACTGCAGAGCCCACGCCCCTGGTGAGGCCATATCCAGCCAGTGGGAGCTAAAGGGGGCAGCTGCTTCTCCTGGAAATCTCCTGTTTCCTTTGAGCTTCTGCTGCCCATACAACTCCTCTGGGTTCCCTGCAGCCCCATATGAAAGAGGTGCAAGAACCTTTCTGTGCAGTCAGCAGCGTGGGGTTGAGCCAAGTGTTGTGTTCTCACCCAGTAGGGGTAGAGGTAGAGGGACTACAGTGGGAAGATGTAAGGTTGTACTCAGCAAAAGAGAGGACATTAGTCAGGGGTGGTGTTGTTGCTCAGTCACTCAGTCATGTCTCACTCTTTGTGACCCCATGGACTGCAGCCTGCTAGGCTTCCCTGTCCTTCACCATCTCCAGGAGCTTGCTCAATCTCATGTCCATCGAGTTGGTGATGCCATCCAACCATCTCATTCTCTGTCATCCCCCTCTTCTCCTACCTTCAATCTTTCCCAGCATCAGAGTCTTTTCCAATGAGTCAGCTCTTCACATCAGGTGGCCAAAGTACTGGAGGTACAGCTTCATCATCAGTCCTTCCAATGAATATTCACAATTGATTTCCTTCAGGATTGACTGGTTTGATCTCCCTGCAGTGCAAAGGACTCTCAAGAGTCTTCTCCAGCACCACAGTTCAAAAGCATCAATTCTTTGGCGCTCAGCCTTCTTTATGGTCCAACTCACACATCCATACCTGACCACTGGAAAAACCATAGCTTTGACTAGATGGAACATTGTTAGCAAAGTAAAGTCTCTGCTTTTTAATATGCTGTATAGGTTGATCACTACTTTTCATCCAAGGAGCAAGTGTCTCTTAATTTCATGGCTGCAGTCACCATCTGCGGTGATTTGTAGGTTAGATTATGTTGCAGTAGCAAACCACCTCAGAATCTCAGTGACTGAAAACAACTAGAGATTATTCCCACACACTACTTTCACTTCACCTGACATATGGATCTTGGGTCAGCAGGACCCAAGCCACCTTGGCTCCATTTCTGGTAGCCACTTATAGTAGGATAATGAATTAGCCACCATCTTCAAAACTGTCAGTCTCCCTCCTAAAGTCAGAGAGCTCTGGAGGGTGCCAGTTAATCAAATCTCCTGTCCAGAAGTGGACAGGGAAATCTCCTCTTCCCCGCTTCATATGCCCCACTCAGGTACTAGGGGGCCAGGAAATACAGAGATTCAGATATATTTGCTTAACAAATTTGTGAATGACAACCACATTGGGAGGAGAGGCTATTGCTTTAATAACCACTACTACTAAAAAGACAGTATTAGACAAGGTTTTAAGTGTCATCAACAATTCAATGCATCCATCATCAAGGCCACCAGACCTCTGTACTCGCGGGTCCAACTGCATAGACCACCACTCCCTCTCCTCTTTGATGCGCTGCTTCTCATCATGCAGGCTAACTGCCATCATCTTGTAGAAGGCCTTCCTGATCACTCTGTCTCAACTGACTCCTCTTTGCAACCGCCCCCCACCCCACCCCATCCCACACATCATGTTTGAAAATTTTTCTTTATAGTCCTCATCACTCTCTGGGCTGATCTTTCAAAAAATTCATGTGTTTGTATATATTTATTGTCTTTGTTCGTTCTCTCTCATGAGAATGCAAACACCATCAAGGCAGAAACGGGTAGTCTTCATGGCTATATTCCCATCATCTTGGGTAATGGCCAGAACATGGCAGGTGCTCAATAAAGCCCTGTGAAATAAATTAGAAAAAAATACATGCCCCCTAAATATGCATGGATGAATGTAGGAACGACTGTGACTCACAGAACGCGTACTTTTCTACTCTCCTCATTCACCTCACCAGGCAAACATTAGGATCAGTCCCATTCTGCAGAGGACTGAAACTCAAAGAAGCAAAGTGATTTACATGAAACCAGAACTAGAACATGAGAGAGTCTATATTTAAACCAGGGCTTGCTGAAGCTTCTGCCATTTCTGTTGGGCTGCCCTGGCCCTCAAAAGGCAGCTATTTATGAAGCCTCCAGGGTTTTAGGCCTGGGGCTAACTGCCAAGGGGAGGGGATAAATTCTAACCCATGGTCTTTGCCTTCTTTTCAACAGAATTCCTCTTTACTCGCCTAAGGTTTCAGTGATTCCCTTTATTTAATATTTGCTATATGGGTAGTAGAAGGTTGAAAGCTGGACCTCTAGAAAGATACATCCACATCCTAACCCTCTTACAACCCATGAGTGTGGCTTTACTAGGAAAAAAGGGTCTTTTTTATTTTTCTGGTGGAGAAAGAGAAAACTAGGGAAGGGCAAAAATTCAGAAACTAAATGAAGAAAGGAAAAAGTGATCAACTGGAACAAATGCTGAGAGGTTTGATTAAGATGAGGCAATGAGAACTGACGATGGGTCTGATAGGATGTGGATGTTGGTAGCGAGGGGTGGGGGGAAAGGGTCTTTATCAATATGAGTAGGGCTTCCCAGTAGCTCAGTTGGTAAAGAATCTGTCTGCAGTGCAGGAGAGCCAGGTTCGATTTCTGGGTTGGGAAGAGCCCCCGGAGAAGGAAATGGCAACCCACTCCAATATTCTTGTCTGGAGAATCCCATGGCTGGAAGAGCCTGGCAGGCTACAGTCCATGGGGTCTCAAGAGTTGGACATGACTTAGCGATTAAAGCACCACCGCCACCATGAAAGAAGGTTCAAGATCTCAAGGTGTGGACTTTGCTGGTGGTGCAGAGGTTAAGACCCAGCACTTCCACTGCAAGGGAGTGGGTTCAATCCCTGGTTGGGCAACTAAGGTCCCACATGCCATGTGGCATGGCCAAAAAATAAAATCTAAAATAAAATAATAAATGCTTTTTTAAAAAGTAAAAAAAAGAAAAAATAATTAACAAAATAATATCTCAAGGTGGACTCATCCTGGATTACCCAGGTGGACTCTAACCTCAAGGACAAGTATCCTTAGAAGAGAAGGATGAGAAGAAGATGAAGACACAGACACAGAGGAAGCTGGAGGCAGAGGTTAGGGTTACGTAGCCATGAGCTAAGAAAGCCAGCAGCCACCAGGAGCTGGAGGAGGCCAGCAAGGCTTCTCCTCTAGAGCCTCTGGAGGGAATCCAGCCCTGCTGCCACCTTGATTTTTGGACTTCTGGCCTCCAGACTAAGAGAGAATAAATTTCTATTAGTTTAAATTAAAGCCACCAAATTTGTGGTTATTTGTTACAGCAGTCACAGGAAATTAATACAGGTTCATATCTCAGACACGATAAAGTTGTATAATTTGGACACTGGCTTGTATTCATTAGAAACATCAGCGCTCCAGCCCTTTGCCCATGTCCTCAGGTGCCCCTTGCCCCACGCTCACTCATGTTTCCATGTCCCACGCCTCCATCCAAGACCATGGTCCGGCAACCTCATAGCAGACCTGGTACTATGACAAAGCCCTCTGTAACCTTCCCTGGCAGTTCGCATTACTCCCTCCCAGGTATCTGTGCTCTGTTGGAGTCCAGCACCGTACTCACAGTATAAGATAGAAGCAAAGTGCAGAGAACTTAGAATACAGTGACTGTTTTAAATCCCGGCTCTGCTGTTCACTGAGTCTTGGTTCCCTTTTCTGTAAAATGGACTCAATCTTAACTTCATGGAGTTGAGATTAGGCTTCAGTGGGCAAGTGTCTTTAAAGCGCTAAGCAGAGTGCTGGCATTCAATGCATGCTTGCAATTATTGCTATTATGGGACCAATTTGAGAAATATAATTATTGGAGAGCTATGTGAACTCATCCGGCTCAATTGAGTTTAATAAACTCTGCTGAGATGCTGTGGGGATGCACAGTGAGGTAGGATGCTGCATGTGCTTCGGAAGAAATGGCTGAGGTGCTCATCATAAAGTAATTACACTGGGCTAAACGGTTCGGCTTAAGGAAGGGCAAGAGCCCTGCCAAAATAGCCAAAGAGCCTGTCTAAGGGGAAAAATCTGAGTTAGAGTCCAGTTTAGTAAAAAGGAAAAGACCACATCTTAGATTAAACCCTGTAAGAAGCATATAGAGAGTAAAAGTACTTCCATATTTCTGTTCAACAAACCAGATGGCAAGAAATGTAAAATCAAGCTTATTAGGAGAAGACAGAAGAAACACATTTAAATGACTGTTTTCATCTACGCACAGCATGACATTGATGAAAATGCGAATTACAGTTGTTAAAAGGAGGATCTTTCACCAAGAGATGTCTTTGGTTACATGGTTCAACATTCTTTTTTTGGTCTAACACTAGAAGCAGGTCCATGTGACATGTCAGTGTCTCGATCAGTCTTTGAAAATTAATGGTCGAATCAAAGCCTGTCAGAAGGCCCTCTTCTCCTCTTGGCCTTTAAAAGAAATATATTAATTTGCACATCATGTTGTTCCCCAGCATTCCAGCTGCCATCTACTATTCTCCCATGGAAAAAGAATTCTCCAGAATGCCCACAAGTGTGAGCGTCACTGTCATTTCTCGTTGGGTTTTGTTTGTTTCAGGCCGTACATGTCCAGGCTGTGTAATATGGCTTCAGTGCCTTCTCATTAATAAACCCAGCCTTCAGCATGTGGCAGCTTCCATTCTTGCCATCCTCGGCACTATTCAAAGATGCTTTCCACTCCTCTGATTGGTTCACATCGACCCTCCAACCTCATTAACCTGAATCCCGTCTCTCTTCTCCCCAGGGGGAGGAGAAGCACGCCAGCCCTTCATCTTCCCCATTCCTCTTCCTCTCCACAGGCTGGGACAAACTCTCTGGAGAAATTCTCTGGTGTCAGGCATTGCAATCACCGGTTTCCTCAAGCAGAGTTCTGCCTGAGATGATGGGGGTGTGTTTTTCATTTGAAATGAGTCCACATCTGGGACTCACTTAACTTGATTTGGGAAGACCTGTGTTTCTGATCCAAAAAAACAAAACAAAATTTTCTTTTGGTGAAAATAAGCCTGATTTTTTTTTTTCCTTTTGGTGTGGATTGATTTGTCTTCCATTAGATTTAGCTTAGAAGGAAAGAAAGAAGAGAAGGAGAGAGAGAGAGAGAGAGAACAATGAACACTGAATCGACTTAGCTTAAGGACTGCCTTTCCTTGCTGGCTGATGAGGCCTTACGTCTGTGGACTGATTGAATTATCCACTTCCATTGAAAGGGAGAAGGCAAGGATGGAATCCTCTTCCTGATTGCTGTCCCTTTGGGTTTCCTGCCCAGAAAAAAGTGGTGCAGGATGAAGGGAAGGCTATTAGAAACCACAAAGAAGAAAAATCAACTTGTGTATTGGCTAGCCTGAATTACCAGGGTATATATTCCGAACTTTATTCCATAGTAACTGCAGAGCCCTAGAGGATATCTGGATATCAAAAAGTGTAATAAGCCCCACCCCCTAATGCATCTCTTTACTAAGACATATAGAGGATGCACCCAATATGAGAGAATCCAAGTGTGAAAATCAGATGCATGTTGGGGATGTGAAATGACATACCGAGATGATGATTTAACATAATAAAAAAATCATTTTCCCCCACGAGAATAACTGTAATTTAAAAAGTTAGCTAAACCCTCTACTTAAATTTTTATCTAATTTACAAAGAATGAGTGCTATGTATTTTTTCACTATAGTGTCTAATACCTACATCCTCTACTTAAATTTTCATTTAAATTTCCAAAGAAATGGGGCTTCCCAGGTGTCTCAGTGGTAAAGAATCTGCCTGCCAATGCAAGAAACATGGGTTCTATCCCTGGGTTGAGAAGATCCCACATACCAGGGAGCAACTAAGCCTGTGTGCCACAACTATTGAGCTTGTGCCGGACAGACCGTGCTCTGCAACAAAACAAGCCACAGCAATGAGAAGCCTGCACACCGCAACCATTCAGCAACTGCTGCCTGCCACAACTAGACAAAAGCCTGAGCAGCAATAAGACCCAGCACAGCCCCAAAATACATAAATATTTTTAAAAAAATTTCCAAAAAATGAGTGACACATATTCTTTTAATGTAAGTAGTTCAGCTGGTAAAGAATCTGCCTGCAATGCGGGAGACCTGGGTTCAATCCCTGGGTTGGGAAGATCCCCTTGAGAAGGGAACAGCTACCCTCTCCAGTATTCTGGCCTGAAGAATTCCATGGACTCTATAGTCCATGGGGTCCCAAACAGTCAGATAGGACTGAGCGATTTTCAAAAAGCCTCTACTTAAAATTTTAATTTTCCAAAATTATGCATAGTTTTTAAAGAAATTCACCTAAAGTGGACATGTAACTGTAACTCTCAGCAACTAACTTTTGATTAAAAACAACAACAACAACACAGAAATATCATACATGTGAGAAAAAGATACACACACACACACACAGGCACACATACACATTTTAGGTATAATCTGCCAAAACCGTGCTTGTCAAACTTCCCACTACCCAAAAAATCACAGATAACTTTGAGTATGATATTTATGTATTACTGTAGCACACAATAATTGTTTAATTAAGACTGTATAAGCACAGTGGAGGGGGGAAGTCTGGAAATACACTACAAGCTCTGGCATCAGCCAAATCTGTGTTCAAATCACTGTTGTATCAATGACTACCTCTATAATCTTGAAAAAGTTAATCAATCTCATACAGATAATAACATCTACTCTATGGGCTTTTCCAAGGGTGAAATGAGCTAAGATCCTTAACACAATAACTGCTGCTTGATACATTTTTAAAAATGGTTATTTCAGAATCAGAATTATGATTAAACATTATTAAATAATGTATTGAAGCATTTAGTAGAATTCCTGGAACTCAACAAATATTCAATAATTTTTAAGGACCTGGCCAAAGAAATAATCAACCCAGACATTCTTGAGTATGTTTAATGGAAAACAAGGGTGACATCAGCTGAAGCCTATAATTAGGACAGGAAATAGCAGTCTTTAAGCTTCTTCACCAAGAGAACTGAATTTGACTTTTGTGGCAGAACCAAAAATTCAAACTGAGTTAAATCAGCTTTGGGAAGAAAATCAACCAGTTACCATGTCATAAAGACTCTCCAAACGCTTTTAGCTAACATTTGTTAAATGCTTAACGTATATCTGGCTGTGGTTCCAAGCTCTTGATTGGTATTAACTCAGTTAATGCTCACAAAAGCCCTATGACGCAGATACTGTTATTAGCCAATTTTACTGGTGAGGATGCCAGAAAACACAAAAAAGTCAGTTACTTTTCTGAGACCACACTTAGCAACTGTGCTAGAATGGGCCCAGGAGACTGAGTTTAAACATGACCTTTACTTCCTCTCACAGATCTTCTCTATGACAGATTCCACCCAAAGAAAGCCCTCTATCTAAAGATAAAAGATGCAAATACGGTAAATCGGCATTCTAAGTAACTGAAAGGAAGAAAAAGAGATGAGAACTTACCTGGGAAGCCATTGTGGAAACGCTGGTTGGAAGCACCGGCGTAAGCATCTGTCAGAGTGGCCAACAGGAATGCTGCATACTGAATGGTGGTCAAAAGGTCCAATAGGAATCCTCCATACTGAAATGGTAATCTAAAAAGTCCAATAGGAGTGCTGCATACTACCTGGGTCAAATCAAACCAATTGAATGATCTCTTGTAGAACTTTGTTTGAAAATCCTTAGTGACTGAAAAGAAGGCTGCTTATTTGAGCTCAAATAGCTGTTGTTATGGAGAAGGAAATGGCAAACCCACTCCAGTATTCTTGCCTGGAGAATTCCGTGGACAGAGGAGCCTGGTGGGCTGCTGTCCATGGGGTCGCACAGAGTTGGACATGACTGAAGTGACTTAGCATTAGCATTTGTTGTTAAAATGGCCTCCCTGGCTCAGTGGGAAAGAATCTGCCTGCAGTGTGAATGGGGCGGGGGGAGGGGGGGGGGGGGGCAGGTGCTTCAATCCTTGGGTGAGGAAGATCCCCTCTAAAAGGAAATGGCAACCTGCTCCAATATTCTTTCCTTGGGTGAGGAAGATACCCTCTAAAAGGAAATGGCAACCTGCTCCAATACTCTTTCCCGGGAAAAGCTCATGGAGTTTGTAATTTGAAAACTTTTTCAACTATGTAATTGAATTTTGACAAGTGCGTTTGAAAGAGAAGTCTAGGTTACCATAAGAGTGTAAATATCTGGATGTGATATTCAAAATATTTAACAACCAGTATAGGCTACCAACAGCTTCCCTGGTGGCTCAGTGGTAAAGAATCTGCCTGCTAATGCAGGAGACATGGTTTCAGATCCCTGGGTCAGGACGATCCCCTGGAGAAGGAAATGACAACCCATTCCAGTGTTCTTGCCTGGGAAATCCTATGGACTTACAGAGGAGCCGGGAGGGCTACAGTCCATGGTGGGGCGGGGGGGTGGGGGGTGTCTCAAAAGAGTCAGACACCACTTAGCCCACAACTTAGCGACTAAACAACAACATAGCCTACCAACGGTTCTGACTGATATAGGGCTTAAATAACTCATATGCCGGGTCAGAGTGGGTCCCTTTTAGGTAGGACTACGCTGGGCAGCAGAGGACGCAGAGAAATCTCTTGAGGAAGTGAGTTCAATTTTTGTTTGTTTGTTTAGTCCCAAAGTTGTTTCTGACTCTTCATAACCCCACAGACTATAGCCTACCAGGTTCGTCTGTCCATGGGATTTCCCAGGCAAGAATACTGGAGTGGGGTACCATTTCTTTCTCCAGGGGATCTTCCCAACCCAGGGATCAAACCTGTGTCTCTTGCCGGTGATTCCTGCACTGCAGGTGGATTCTTTACCTCTGAGGCACCAGGGAAGCCTTTTATTTTGACCTAATTGTAGAGTCACATATGGTTGGAAGAAATAAGACAGAAAAAGCCTGTGTACACGTCACCTGGTTTTCCTCAATGGTGACATCTTTCAAAACTACAGTACAGATCACCACAAGGGAGTTTAAATATTTTTTAAAACATTAACCTGAATTTTGAGTAAGTTCTGCATGATCAAAGAATGGAAGTTAGAGTTTACAAAACGGGGGGAAAGCGAGTCTTCTTTCCTCTGTCTTCACACACACATTTCTTCCTGGAGTCAGATATTTCACAGTGGCTTGCATGTCCTTTCTCAAAAATTTGATAAATTTGAAAACATTATAATCTTGCCTGTGTATTTTTCCATTGTACAGTGTACTATATCTACATTTTGTGCACCATGCTTGTTTTGTGTAATATCTTGGTGAACTCTATCATTAAGAAATGAACCTCAGCGACTTCCCCAGTTGGCCAGTGGCTAAGAATTCACCTTGCAATGCAGGGGATATGGGTTCGATCCTTGGTCAGGGAACTAAAACCCCATAGCTGCAGGGCAACTAAGCCCCTGTGGCATAACTAGATAGCCCAGGTGCCATCAAGAAAGATCATGCTAGCCATAACTAAGAGCCAACATAGACAAATATTAACAGAAAAAAAAAAAAAAAGAAGTGGACCTTCTAGAATTTGAGAAATCTAAAAAGTGTGAAAAAGGCTTTCCTGCTAGAGGAACAGCCTTTAGCCAAGGATAAAACGACACAGATGCTTCAAGAAAGAGGAAGGAGGCCACTGTGGGTGGAGGAAAGAGAAGAGGGAGGGTGGTGGCCAGATGGAACTCTGATTCTCAGACCATGGTCTGAAGAACTTTGACCTAGTGTGTACTTTCTCCACGTGGTCTGTATTCTGAGGACCAAAGTCACCTTACGGCTAATGAGGATGTTTCCCATCTCCTATGACAAACTCCCATGGCTGCACATCGACTCCTTACTGCATGGACCTGCCTGATGGAGTGAGGCTAGTTTCCTCCCAAGGTCTAGAGAAGTCACCATGGGACCTACTGATGTTCTCAAAATCCTACATTCATTCTCCAGTCCCTCTTCAGGACTTTCCCCAGCCCCTGCAGGTCTTCTCAAACAGCCAAGACAAGGCAAAAAAGGAGGGATAGGAGACAGCTATTCTTGATTTTTTTTTTTTTTTTTGCTCCAATTTGCAAGAGACAGAAAGATGGAAAAATGTGCCTCTGATTATGACCCCTCTGTGCTTCCTAAAAGCTTCTTTCTGAACTTTTAAGTCTCCTCAAATTTCAAGTCCTCTCTTTTTCTTTCCTCTGTTCGTTTTTCCTCTATTTAAACTAATCTAAAAAGCTATAAAAAGCCTCCGACACTATAAATTCCCCTGTAAACCTTGGTTTTATAGGTTTAATTGCCCCTTTTTACAACACTGCGTGCCTGGGTCCTGAAACACTTCAGTTTTGCAAGACAAGTTCAAATTCATAGCAAGAATCTGGGCCACCCTATGATGGGGTTTTGAACTCTGGGAGCCCACGAGGCACCTGGTTCTGGCCTTGGCTGAACAGTTTCTTTGCAGGCAGCTCCAAGTTGCCCCAGTTACCCAAAGGAGGCTTGTTCTTAAGTGAGAAAGTTGCCCCCTCCATAGAGAATGCCAGGTCCTCTGAAGTCCCCTGAGGGCCCAGAATTGGTTCTTGTTGGAGAGAACTCTTATAAAAGCAACATCAATAAACAGAATATTTACTATAGCCACACAAGCAATCACTATTAATCGAGTGCCAGTAACTGCGCGAATGTCTTTTACGAGGGTAACCCTCACTACAGCTCTGGAGGTTGGGACCACCATTACTGCATGTACTACATGAGAAGCCATCGAGGATCAGAGATGGAAGTTATTTGCCTGAGCTCACACCTCAGGCAATGGCAAATTGCCATTCTTGTACAGTCTCTAAGTCATGTCTGACTCTTTGTGTCCCCATGGACTATAGCACACCAGGTTCCTCTGTCTTCCACTATCTCCTGGAGTTTGCTCAATTTCATGTCCATTGAAGAGGGAGGCACTGATCTTAGACACAAAATTTAAGGGGCACCAAAAACCTCAGTAAGCAAATAAGAGTTTAGTGTGATATTTTAACAAAATGAAACTGGCAAACTACGTCCTGTAGACTGCCTGCCAGATTTTGTAAATAAAGTTTTATTGGAACCAGGGCCAGGATTATGGTGAGTCAAATGAGGCTGAGTTGTACATGAGTAGGGTTGGATCTGGTCTTTACTTAAACTTTTGAAATATTTTTCATTGTGGGTCCTTGGCATTCATTTTGATTTTTGAAATACTGCACTAAAATATTATTTATCTCCATGATGGCTTTTTGGACACTACCTTAAATTTCACACCCAAGGTGAGTGCCTTGCTGTCCTTACTCTAGTCCCAGCCCTGTTACACAGTGAGAAGCACTGATCCCAGCGTGGCAGTCTGTTCATCCAGGTAACCTTCAAGGTGATTAGGTGTTGTGGCCAGGATGTTACAGTTTCTCTCTAGTGTAGTCACTGCTGCTTTGAGCAGTGGCACTAAGTTGGAGCAAGTCTTCCCTGTAGACTTCACCTGCTCAGGCCAGAGAGGGCCAGTCAGGAATACCCAGAGGCCTTCAATGTCAACTGCCCTAATTTTCCCTTGTAACACTGTGTACTCATCAATACCTTCAATCCTGAAGGGGGAGGTGGGAAAACCTTCAAAATACACTTTCCCATCTCTTACATCGGCAGGGTCCACATTTTAGATCTGTTTGCATTTTTCCCCTCTGTCATTTATTATATTCCACGGAGGAGCCAGGAGCCCTGGATTTCAGTTCTAGAGTGGCTGTTGATTTCTCCTGGCCTCATCTGTCAGCTTCCCTTGTCCAGCCCATGCAGGTCCTGTTCTGGGCCCTCATACATTCTGCCCCTTCCTGCCCCTCAATCTTTACATAGACCATTCCCTTGACCTTGAATGCCTCCACTCCATCACCTGGCTCCCTCCCTTGCACACTTCTGTTCATGCATCTCCCCCCTCAGGAAGGCCTTCCTGAAAGGATCCCCACTATACCCCAGACAGGGCACCCCTGGCCCCTTGAACTTCTTCTTTGCTGCCCTGTGCACCCTGATACAAGTTTACTTCATTCTTTATTATAGTTGATTTAATCTCTGCATTTCCTACTGGCCAGTAAGCTCCAAGGGGGCAGGTCCAGGGTCAGATCTGTTTATCACCTCCTCACCACTGCCCATCACAGACCTGGAGCCCAGCTGGAACTCAATAAACACTTGTTAACTGAACAGGTGACTCTATGGCCTGTGATACTGCTCTTAACCTCCCTGAGCTATAGGATCCCACATATAGAATGAGTGTCATTTGATTTTAAAGGGCCTCTGTCATTCTACTGGAAGTCTGTGATACCATCGGGGGCCTAGTTAGGGAGGACACAGTACACTGGAGTCTGCCCAAGGCCTGGGGCTCCCATGGTTCGTGTGAGATGAGATGCATTCTTACTGACCACTGAGCCAGGGAAATGGGTCTCTTGGTCTGGTCTTTTCATCTCAGTTAAGAGATAGGAATCTCTGACAATACCAGAGATTATCCACCCTCCCTGATTAGTCTGCCTCAGACTTGGGGCCCAAGGAAACAGCTTGAATATTACCCCAATCCATGGAGGCTTCCCTGGGAGTCACTTTCCAACTCAGAGCTTCATTCTGCTTTGGGAAAGAGGATGATGTCATTGTTAGGAATTAAAGGCATTGAATGATAAGCACTGATATACATGAATGGCTGGAAATAAACTCTGTTCACGTTTAACAATATTTCAGTATGGAGTCACCTAGACTGATAGGCTGAAGGCTCACAAACACTTATGAGCAAAGCTAGTTTGTGAGGGGTAGAACATAGGACCCTGGATGAAAGGCTTTGATGTTGGGCCTGGGTCCCCCACCACTGTTTTCCTGCCCTGTCTGTATTTCAGTGGGAAAGAACAAACATACAGGGATTTCCCTGGTGGTCCACTGGCTAAAGACTCTGAGCTGCCAATGCGGGGGGCCCAGGTTCAATCCCTGGTCAGGGAACTAGATCTCACATGCTGCAACTAAGACCCAATGCAACCAAATAAATAAATAAATATTAAAAAACAAACATACACCCTCAAACACTCTGGTTTAGTGTGTAAGGAGGCAAATGGCTACTGGGAACCCAAGTCTCACTCAGGCCTTCTTAAAGACTTTGGTTAAGACTTTTATCTTCTCCTGACCTCCCACCTGGCACCATTTGTGAAGTGCTTTGGAAAGTCTATGGGCTTCCCTGATAGCTCAGTTGGTAAAGAATCCACCTGCAATGCAGGAGACCCCGGGGTCAGGAAGATGCCGCTGGAAAAGGCATAGGCTACCCACTCCAGTATTCTTGGGCTTTCCTTGTGGCTCAGCTGGTAAAGAATCCACCCGCAATGCGAGAGACTTGGGTTTGATCCCTGGGTTGGAAAGATCCCCTGGAGAAGGGAAAGGCTACCCAATCCAGTATTCTGGCCTGGAGCATTCCATGGACTGGATAGTCCATGGGGTTGCAAAGACTTGGACATGACTAACTTTCACTTTGGAAGGTCTATGGGAGAAACTCTGTAGTGTTTCTCTGCAAGCTTAACCAAGATGCCAATTCTTATTTTACCTTTAGAGCTGAGGTATCATTCTAATCAGACACCTAGACTTGTTCTCATGCCAGAATACAGACCTGGGGGTATCTCTTTTCTTAATTTATTTTTTAATTGGAGCATAATTGCTTTACAATGTTGTGTTAGTTTCTGCTGAACAGCAACATGAATCAGCTGGATGTATACATATATCCCCTTTCTCTTGAACCTCCCTTTACTCTCCCTGCCCACCCTTCCAGGTCATCACAGAATGAGGATACCTTTTAAATACCATTTGGGAGTTCCCCATTTCCTCTTCTACAGAAGAAGGCCAACATGGCTCATGCTAGGGTCCTGTGACTCATAAATGGGTGAAAATAGGCAGCCTTGGGTTGAATTCTGGTTGTGCTGCTTACTGACCCACAACCGGTTCCTTATGTCTCAGAGTCTGTTTCTTCAACTACCCACAAGCATGATGATGACAACTGCGCCTGCATCCCAACATCTGCTGTGAGAGTTAGGGCAGTTGCTGGGCATTGGGACCTGGCCCCTGATTAACATATATCAGCCCTTATAATTGCTATTTTCCACTGTCTGTTTCTTATTTCCATGCTCTGCTACTATTTTCTTCCCTTCCTTCCCGAGACCCCCACGCCCATCCCATGTGCCTTTATCCACGACGACTCCATTCCTACACAAGAGCCGAAATCTACCCCCAGAGTGCCTCTCCTTATTCTGTAAACCCTTCCTGATGTCTCAAAGCCCAGGTCTGAGACTGCAGTGAGGAATAAGCAACATGGCACTTGTTCAAGCACCTGGCGTGTATTAGGAGCTCAATAAATGGTTTGCTGAAACTTCTGCCTCTGAATTAAATGCCTTAAAAGAAATCTGTAGCTATAAAAGGTTGCATTTCCTGTGTCTTCCTGCAGCACAAAACTCAATTTTTGGAAATTCTGCAGTTAAAGATTCGTTTCTTTGGGAGGAGCAAATACAGGATTAAACACAAATGCTGGTTTACGCTCAACTCCTAAAGTTGCAAAGTGTGTTAAGCTGTCTTTTGTCATCTGCACCCTCGTTAGTTTCTCCATTTCTCCTTAGAAGGAGCTGAGGTTCAACTTTTACACTGTGGAATGTGGGGAAGGGGGAGGGAGGGCAATAGAGAATTGAGAAGTTGGTGAGGTGAAAGGGAGAGAAATCAGGAGGCTATAAAAATGTGCTGAAACACGAGGTAGGAAAGCCTTAAGAACAAATTTTCCCATTTCACAATATGGTGACAATTTAACTCATCTGTTTGTTGAATGAATAACCAATTGCTTTTAAACTTATGTCTGTATTTTCAGATCAGCTTCCAACCTGGTGGTTAGACTTTTTTGTTTTCCTTTGATTATGTCAACCTGCACTCCTAGGTTTACTGTAAGTTTGTCTGAGTTCCATTTAAATTTCCCCATCTGATATAAGCCCCCGAGAGCAAGGGAGAAAGTATGTCCTGTTCACTTTCGTGAACTCAGCCTGTCACATGGTGACTGTCGTGTATATAATTCAACTCAATATTTGCTGAATTCAACATTCAACTCATTATGCCACCAACTTACGTTGGAGACCTCCACTTTAAAACTCAGGTCTTCTCCTGTATTGTTGTGCCAGCTCTTCCAAATCAGCTCTCCTTACCTACTGCATCTCAAGTCTAGCATCTGCTGGCTTAAAAGTGAATGATGCTTCTCAGCGTATGTTTTCTGCCATGTCTTCAAAAACTTCTGCTTGCTCTTACAACTATCTTTCTGGTTCTGCAAAGAATTTCATGAGTTAGGGCACCTTCATTATTTGATATTTGATCTGACTTGTTCCATGAGTTTATAGTTGATGGGGGCTTTGCATCTCATTTTTCTCCTCTCAGGAACAAGAATAGAGAGAGTAATGGAAGGCCCTGTTTAAACAGTTTGTGAGTTTGTTTGTTTTTTTCCCTTGCCCAGATCTCAGTAGGATCCATGTTCCCATGTTCCTTTTTTGGTACTTTGGGTGAGTTCCTTTCCAGCAAAGCCCTGAACACCTGATCAGGTAAGGATCTGGCAGGATGAGGTGGAATTTTGACCAGGCTGTGAGTGGGGAACCGAGCTGCTACTACTTTAGAATTTGTTCATTTGATGAACATTTATGGAACATCCACTCCCAGCCAGGACCTGGACTGCATTCTGGGGACAATGTATGAGGGAACTGCTTACAATCCCTGCCCTCCAAGAGCTTACTGTCTATGGAAGATGTCAGAGAGTTAAACAAGCAATGAGATGGACTTCCCGGGTGGTCCAGTGGCTAAGATTTTGTGCTCCCAATGCAGGGGGCCTGGGTTCGATCCCCGGTCAGGGAACTGGATTCCACATGCTGCAACGAAGAGTTTACATGCTGCAGTTAAGACCTGGCACAGCCAAGTAACTAAATTTAGGGAAAAAAAGAAAGACGTTATGGTAATATATCATGATGAATGGGATGGCTCAGGATCTTAGAAATCTCCTAATATACTGAGTGCCCACTGGGCACCAGGAATTGAATTCAGTACTTTGTGTATGTCTGTCTGTCTGTATGTAGTTGATTTATAATGAACAATATGTTTTACAGTTTCTCTGATTTAAGTTTTCTCATTTGTCAAATGAGGGTCCCCATGAGGCTTATGTCATAAAGTTGTTCCCAGAAATGAAAGTTTTCACTGTAAAGCACTTAGAATAGAGCCTGGCACATTAGTGCAGCTAGCTCACCTAATTTATTGACAACACAGTCCCATTTCACAGATGCAGAAACTGAGGCTCAGAGCACTCAAACTGTTGGCCTTGAGTCCTGAGGGCATCTGAGAACACAGGAGCAATCTGGGAGATTTCCATGACCCGCCTTTACATGATTCAAGCCTGAGGGGATTCTTTGGACTCACAATTTGTGTCCCAAGATCTAATTTCCTCAGATCAGACTTGTGGAAAACTACTACAGAACTCACGCTTCAGGGACTGTGGAAAAAGTCAAATTTAGTCCAAAGGGGAAAAAGTAACTAAACACAAGCTAATTTCAACACCAGCTATGTTTTCTTTTTCTTCTCCCCTCCTTCTCCTGAGCTCTCTTAACTTTGAAAAACCAGAAAACCCATTTACTAATAATAGATTTTCTTCTATGATTTCTGGATACAAGGTAGGTAGGAAATAGGAGAGAAATAAGTGATTCAGAGTCCCTGAACACAGTCATTTTTGGCCTGTGGTCTGCAGAGGATTTAACAGCTGTGAGAGAGACCGCAGACTCCAGCCAAACCTGAATCCTGCTTGCAGTTTGGCGAGACCGCAAGTGCAATTTATCTGAAAACACGGCAAGAAGCCTCTTCTTCCTCCTGCCAACTGGGACCCCAGCAATGGAAATGTTGAGCACTGACCTGATCTTAACTGCACTTCCAATCATGCTCACCTTGCCACGAAAAGCAAACAAACAGGAAAATAAAAAGTCCGATGCCTTCGGTTCCCTGATGACCCTTTCAGCTCTCCAACAGAACAAAATAACGAAACCCAACGAAACCCTTCTTACAGAAGCTCTGATTCCAAATAATGAAATAGGAGGGGCAAGAATAAA
This sequence comes from Bos indicus, assembly GCF_029378745.1. Lineage (NCBI taxonomy): Eukaryota > Metazoa > Chordata > Mammalia > Artiodactyla > Bovidae > Bos > Bos indicus. The sequence continues at coordinate 59,668,421 of NC_091776.1, read as the reverse complement.
TACCCAGATTAGGAGAGGGGCTGCTATTAGGCAAAATATTACATCCATATGGTAGAATATTGAGCTCCTCCTGAACTGATCTTTAAAAAATGCTTCTGGTGTAATGTGAAGTTGTAAATAAAAAATGGCAGAAACTTGGGTGAGGTCAACCACATAAAGCAAATAAATACAGATGGGGAAAAGCGACCAGAAGGAATTATTCTGAATCATCCCTCCAGAACATTTGTCTTTGGGTGGGATGAGTCTTGGTGATGGCATTATTTATCACCAATTTGATGAACTTCACTGCCCAGCTCTTCTCCCAGCAAAAATATGCTGGGAGTAAATCCCTACAATCATAGAATCATTCCAGTTCTTAACAGCATCTCAGTAATGATAGCTGACCTCAGGGAGTGGTCCAGGTGAGAAAGAACTTCCTGTGAAGGCTCCCCTTTCATCTTTACCCGGAACGACATATCTGACGCAAATTCTCATGAGTTATGATATTGCAATTGTATTTCCCAAAATACAATTTACAGCTATGAATTCTGGGAGATGTTCCCTCCAAAAGAACAAATCCAACTGGGAATTTGTCAATCACTGGACTGTCTGCTGTTTTCCAGTCTTGAAGGCTCACTCATCAGGCACCGTGATGATTAAAGGCTCTGAGAAGTCCTGCATTAAAGCTTATTTACTTTGGTTTTGGGATTTTTAAATATTTTAATATTTATTTATTTATGTGGCTTAGTCACAGCACACTGGATCTTCGATCTTAGCTGCAGACTGCGGGATCTTTAGTTGCACCATTCAAACTCTGAGTTATGGCATGTGGGATCTAGTTTCCTGCCCAGGGATGGAACCCCGGGTTCCCTGTATTGGGAACTTGGAGTCTTAGCCACTGGATCAGCAGGGAAGTCCCTTATTTACTTTGTTGAGACCAAATTTTCACAAATTCTTTGATCACACATTCTTTCATACCCTTTTGTCCCTATTGATCCTTTCCTGGGACTAGAGTTCCAGGGAATGACAATGGGAAATAAACTGGGTTAGACTGCAAAAATGATCACAATCTTTTTCCTTTCCCAGTATGCATGCTCTTTGTAGTGTGACTGTGCATTTCCCAGCAAGCACTGGAGAGTATTTCCCCATCTTTGAATCTAAGCTGGCCTGGTGATTTGCTTTGAACAGTAAAGTATAACAGAAGCTGGCAAGGTGGCAATTCTTGACCAAGGATTCAGGAGGCCTTCTATGCCTTCACTTCCCTTGGAAGGCCACCACCACAATGAGAGTGAGCCTGAGCTACCTACTGGAGGGTAAAAGACCACTTGCAGGACTGGCAAGGAAGTCCCAGCAAAGTCCCCTGGACCAGCCATCATCCAGCCAACCCAGAAGCTGACTCACACATTTGTGAGTCCCCCACAGACCAGAGGGAGGTGGCACAGTGGGAAAGAATCTGCCTGCCAATGCAGGAGACACAAGAGACGCAGGTTCGGTCCATGCGTCGGGAATGAGGAAGTTGCTACCCACTCTGGTATCCTTACCTGGAAAATTTCCTGCACAGAGGAGCTGGTGGGCCACAGTCCAGAGTCAGACATGATTGAGTGCACGTACATACACACACACACACACACACACACACATACACAGGCTGGAAGAACTACCCAGCTGAACTCAGCTCAAAAGCTGAGGGTGGGAGGAATTGAGAGAGCAGCACTGAAACATAGACATTGCAATGTGTAAAATAGATAGCTAACGGGAAGTTGCTGTATAAAAGAGGCAACTCAACCGGGTGCTCTGTGACAACCAAGAGGGGTAGAATGGGGTGGGGTGGGGGGCGTGGGAGAGAGGCTCAAGAGGGAGGGGATATATGTATACCTATGGCTGATTCACCTTGTTGTATGGCAGAAACCAACACAACATTGTAAAGCAATTATCCTCCAGTTAAAAATATATTTTTTTTTAATTGAAAAGAAAAATTGACCAGAAGAATCATAGACTAAATAAACACTGATTTGGGTAGTCACTGAGTCTGGGAGTAGTTTGTCATGCAGCAAAAGCTGACCTATACATACTCTATAATGGGGATCGCCTTGCATTAAGGAAAGTAGATTTTTCTGAAAGTAAATAATATGCAACTTTTAGGACTGTTATAACAGAACCTAATTCTGATACACACATGTGTGTCAACCAGTCTGTGATAGAGAATCTACTCTTAAAGACACATAGGTGGGGTTTGGGCCACATTTATGCTTTTTCCAAGGAGAAAAAAAACCCCTGTTTCCTATGTATGCCTGCCCACAGGGCTCCCTTCCTAATCCTCATCTCAGTCAACAGTCTTCTTTTTTACATTCAGCTTCATGAGTTCCTGCAAGTCAATTCTCTGTCTCCCCAGATGGCAAATTCACACTGTTTCACCAGTGTAGCTTCATAGAATGGGGAAAGGAGCAGAAGAGGATAAAAGTGAGGATTTGCCAAGGGCAGGGCCTGAGGCTGGAGCCAGGAGTGGGAAAGGAGGCTGTCCAGAGCTGTGGGAAGCTGGAGTGAATAAGACAGAGGCAGCCAGTTGCTGAGAGATCTGGAAGGAAAGTTATGTGAACAGGCAAAGAAACTCCCGAATGAACTGGTGGTTGATGGAGTCAATCTCACACACAGCCCTGCCATCTTGTAAAAAGCCTTTTATTTGTCTTTTTTCTTTTTTTTTTTTTTGTGAGAGCCCTGGGAAGCGATCATTAAAGGAACAGAACCAAGGCAGTCTGCGCAGATCTGGGGAGCCTGTGCCTGCCCCTGCCTGGCCTCCCTCCGGCCCCCACCCCCCACTTTTACAAGGGCCAACTGGGTTGCAAGGTTAAAGCCAGAGGGGACCAATTGGTGTTGTGGGGCTTTTTTACAAAGTGCAAAGGATCAAAGTAATTAGCAAAGGGCGAGAGACCAGGCCTGTTAGAGAAAGAAGCCAGCCACCCAGCGCCTCCCAGCAGCATGGCTCAGTCTTTCCCAGGTCTGCTGTTAAAGCCTCCATGTAGTGCAGGGCAATGACACATTGCAGCCATTCTGGGTGCTGGAAGGGACTCCTTTGCAACCAAATAGAAATTGAACCCAGAAGGAATCAACTCTGAGCCAGGAGAGCATTGTGGGGGGCCTGGGATATCTCTAGGTAGTCTGCAAGGAAAATGTGAGCCTTGAGTGAAAAGTTCTTGAGGATTCTCTCTGAGACACTCCATTGCTTCTTTCCTATTTCAGATGGAAACTCACATGGCCAGGGCAAGACTGGCTATGTGAGCACTTCCAAAGCTTATCAACTGTGATCATGGCAGGGCAAGACTTATCGAGCAAGGCTTCATTCACAGAATTATTTTAAGTGGCCCATAGACAGGATTATAAATTATATAGACTCAGCAGACAGCTCCCTCTTTCCCTCCCTCCCTGCCTCCCTCTGTTCCTTCTTCCTTCCTTTCCTCCCTCTCTGATTCTATCAAGAAGAAAGTCTCTGTTTGGTGCTAGTATTCAGGGGTAAGCAAAATAATGACCCCCTCCCCCAAAGAAATCCATGGCGGCAGAGAATGAGATGGTTAGGGAGCGTCACTGACTCAATGGACATGAATTTGAGAAAACTCTGGGAGACAGCGGAGGACCGGGGAGCCTGGAGTGCTGCAGTCATGCGGTCACAAAGAGTGGGACACGAATGAGTGACTGAACATCAACAACAAAGATGTCCACGCCTGTGAATATGCTACTTTGCCTGTCAAGAGGAACTCTGCAGGTATGATAAAGGTTAAGTCCTTTCCGATGGGGAGACTGTTCTGGATTTTCCAGGTGGGACAAATCTAATTCCATGAGTCATTACAATCCAAGAACTTGCCTTGGCTGTTGAGAACCAGAAAGACGGCAGCATGATAAGGATCCAGGGGTCATGAAAATTAGGAGGACATGTGCGAGGACCAAACAGGTTTCCTGCAGGTAACAGTGGTCCCCAGCTGACAGCCAGCACACAGATGTAGATCTCAGTCCTATGGCCAGGTGGAACTGAAGGGGCAAGGAAGAGGTTCTCCCCAGAGACTCCAGGAAAGAACGGAGTCCTGCCCCACCAGAGGCTTCTGACCAGCAGATCTGTAATATAAACATGGTATTAATGAACATGCACCCATTTCTCACAAATAAAAAAGAGAGTGAGAGCCAGTATGAGTGAGAAAGGTCCTCCCACTCAAAGCTTCAGGAAGCTTTAAATTGCAATTCCCAGCTACGATTTTTTTTTTTTTTTTTTTTAACAGAGCCACACGGCTTGTGGGATCTTAGTTCCCTAACCAGAGATTGAGCCTGTACCTCCTGTAGTGCAAGCACAGAGTCTTAACCACTGGACTGCCAGGGAAGTACCCCCAGCTAGGATTTTGTACCATTGTAAGGTGTTCATTGTTTTCATTTCTAGACTTCATTTTGGTTTGTGGTAATGGTTTTATATTTATGGTACTGATTTCAATTTTCCTGTTTTGGGGTGAATTTTTTTCAGTTAAGAAAAATCAAGTTTAAAAAAATTAGTAAGTAACAATGCAGATTTTATGAATTGACTTGTTTAGTCGCTAAGTCATGTCCGACTCTTTTGTGACCCCATGGATTGTAGCCCACCAGGCTCCTCTGTCCATGTGACTTCCCAGGCAAGAGTACTGGAGTGGGTTGCCATTTCCTTCTCAAGGGGATCTTCCCAACCCAGGGATCGAACCCATATCTCTTCTGTCTCCTGCACTGACAGGCAGATTCTTAACCACTGAGTCTCCATGAATTGACTAGTGGTATTTAAATATCTGAAAACTGGGAAATACCAGTTCAGAATTTTCTGAAGAGCCCCTTGGGGGTTCAGAAAACTGACAGGTAATTCTGCATGTGGTTTGCATATATTTGCATTCATTATATTGACCCACACATGGGCCAGTGAGAGGCAGGGCAAGATGGCCTCCATATTCTTTCAGCGGCTACAGTCAGTGATCACTTATCTCTCAGCTGGCCCTTGGTACTGGGACCAGAAGGAACAAAGTGTTCCAGGTAGCCAATCAGGTAAGGCTTTGTAGCATGGGTTAACAACCTGACTTTGGAACCAATCAGCATTTGGCTTTGAATCTTGGCTCTGCCCCTTAACATCGTGTGACTTGGGTCAAATACCTTGACCTCTCTGAGCTTAGTCTCCCTATCTAAGAAAGAACCAGGGAGAAAGCTCTCAAGAGATGAAGTAAGGATTTAAGATGGTACTATTTTTAAGGAGCCCAGATCATAACGTATAGTAAGCAATATCATCCGTTGTTATCATTATTCTTAGCTACCCTGCCAGTGGCCAGCCCATTCACTCATTGCTTGTGATCTCGGCCTCTGGCTTCCCTGAGGGGTGTTCTGGGCAAGGCTGGGCAGACAGTCTCCAGGCACGCCAGGCTTGGGCTGGTCTCTGTCACCCTGACATGCAGAGAAAAGCAGAAGGAAGCAATCCCGCAGGGCCCTGTGAGGCTGGGTGGCCAAGGCTGCCTGCAGACTCTCCTTCCCCTTCACACAGAGGCTCTGGCCCTTTTCAAGGACAGAAGTTGAAGAGAGAACATGCCCTGTCTGGGAACAGGGTGATGCGAGGCTTCTCAGCCCTGGCCAGGGAGATGGCATGGAAGAGCAATTTTGCCTGGGAGTGCCTGGCGGGGAAGGGGGGGTGGGGAGAAGAGGGCACGGAAATAAAGGGTCTCTTTCCACCTCTGCTGCTTTATTTCCACAGAAATAAAGGATCTCTTTCCATCTCTACTCTACTAAAAAAGTGTGGCTTGGGGGACCAAACAAGCTTAGCTTGGAATACTGCTTCTGCCAGCTATGTGGCTTTGGATAATTTACTTCCCCTCTCTGATCATAACTACATCTAATGTTGATTAAACCCTGACTTTGTGGCAGGCTCTATTCTGCTTCACAAATGTTGAATAATTTAACCTTCACAAGAAGCCAGGCAGGTATGATTATTATCTCCATTTTCCAGGTGAAAAGGCACAGAGAGGTTCTGTAACTGGACCAGACTCACACAGTTTACACATGGCAGAGCCAGGATTAAATCCAAAATAGTCTGGATCCAGAGTCTATACTTTGCTAGTCTTGGCAATTTTACTATTTTCAAGACTCTCATATGTCTGATAGCCTACTTAAGTATTTAAAGGTTAGGCTTCCCTTGTGGCTCAGATGGTAAAGAATCCACCTGCAATGCGGGATACCTGGGTTCGATTCCTGGGAAGGGAAGATCCCCTGGAGGAGGACATGGCAACCTACTCCAGTATTCTTGCTTGGAGAATCCCCATGGACAGAGGAGCCTGGCCGGCTACAGTTTATGGGGCTGAAAAGAGTTGGACATGACTGAGCAACTAACCACATGTGCTTTCCCAACCTGATTTTTCAGATTCCAAATATAGTCATCTGCCTCTGAGTTCACACAAGTGTGCTTTCTATGTGATAGAGTTTAGGCATCCTGTCTTCACAGTCAGAGGGCTCTTCTATCTCCCTCCCTCCCTTCTTCCTTCCCTTCTTCTCTCCCTTTCTTCCTCTCCTCCTCTGTTCACGCAAGCAGCACACACTGATTCACTGCCTGCTGCATACCAGGGACTGTGCATACGTTAATGTCATGTTCCTACTGTTTCCTTCTCACCCTGTCCCGTGAGCAGGTCATTGACATGCGAGTCAATGACCTTCGAGTTATCCCCTCGCCCCTACCCCTGTGATCAGCAAGCCAAGCGCTTCCTAGACCAGAACTCCAAGCAGAAGCAAGTGCTAGAAGAGTTCCACCCATCATTGGTGACCCTGTCAGCGAGCCATGGCCCTGCTGAGAGCCGGGTCCTCAGCTGAATTAGTGGCAGGAGCAGCCGCTGCTCAACAGAGGCCTTGCTCAGACCCACACTGTTCCCGGCCCACCACCAGACTTCTGGGGTCTTCAGCTCAAAGGGCCAACCCCACCCAGGCAAGGCTCCTGGGCTTACATAGAAAGAAATCCAATAGACGTGGAGCTAAGGAGGAGGCTGCAGAAGGAGGGGGACTGAGCCCCAGATAGGGGGTGCAGTGTGGGGGGTGGTAGAACTGTTTTCAGGGCAGATTTCGCCAATAAACCTCTGAGAGGGAGAAGAGCATTTGGGGCTGCCAAATTGAGGGCAGTGGCTATAAACCCAGGGTGGTCTGTAGATGGATCAGGGTCCTCAGGACACAATGGTGATGTCACCCTTGCCAGCCCCCTGCCCCCGGTCCTCCATCCCCTCCCCCTCCCGTGTGAGCCTTGCTCTGCTTTTTCCCGTCTGAGACTATGACTTTGTGCTTCCAGGCCCTTCTTTTCAAGAGAAAAACAATCAGTGAACTTGAGGGCCATTCAGAGAGTGTGCTGGTTGAACTACATGCAGCTCAGCTACTGAACTCAGTTGGGAGACTTTGGACTTGTTTCATTTCTCCAAGCCTCAGTTTTTGCATCTGTAAAATGGGCGTGCTGACCACTTTCCATTCACTACTAAGTGTTTTGCTCCATTTTTTGGCCTCTCCAGGCTACTCTCAATTCTTATTTTCCTTGAATCTGGATTCTCCACACCACCTTATCCTCACATATGCTGACATTTTTCAGGTCTTAATACATCTCTTTCTCATTCCTTTTTAAAATCATTTCCTTCTCTCATGACAACCTGTGAGCTCTCTTTTGGTGCTTGCGCTCCTGTTTTTGAGCTGCTCTGCTTCCTGTGTTCTCCTCCTTCCCACTGCCATCAGCACAGCAACCCCCCAACCCACGTCTCCCCCATCTTCTTATCTGAGCCAAAGTTGTTCTTTCCCCCCGAAATGCCTCCCTTTTTTAATTGCTGCCCTCCCTCCCGAATTCAAAATCATTTTTGGCCTTCAAGGCCCTGGTGAAATGGTTTTTCTTTCAAGAAACTTCCTTTGTTTCTGTCTCCTCTGTGGCATTTCTGAACACCTATTGGTAATAATCATGGCAATGGCCACCCCCCTAGGAAGAGCCGTGGCATGTGTCTTTGGCATAATGAGTGCCCAGGGAAATAAGTCACTCATGTCACCGGAGAATGAAAATGAACTTAGTGTTCTCAGAAAAAGAGAAGGCCCAGAGGACATGGAGGAGGAGGAGGAGATACAGCTGTAGTTTGAAGGCTTGAAGGCTTTAGGTTAGACTCAGAAAAGAACTTTCAGGGAAGGTACAGTGAAAGAAAGTGAAAGTGAAAGTGAAGTCACTCAGTCATGTCCAGGTCTTTGCGATCCCATGGACAGTAGCCTACCAGGCTCCACCGTCCATGGGATTTTCCAGGCAAGAACACTGGAGTGGGCTGCCATTCCCTTCTCCAGGGGATCTTCCCAAACCAGGCATTGAACCCGGGTCTGCTGCATTGCAGACAGACGCTTTACCATCCGAGCCACTAGGGAAGTCAAGGAACAGCAATTTTTTGGTTTTATTTCCAAAGGAAATGTCCTGTTTTTCCCTGGAGCTCTCTGAGCAGTTTTATACACTCTCAATAGGCATCATTTGAGGCCTATTTGGAGACTAGGGGGGTGGATGTTATGGAGAACGCTGACCCCCCGATGCCCTTGTCCACTCCAGGATCCTTCTGAGACTGGAGGCAAAGACAGACAGCTCTCCTGCCTGTTCCTTTCCACTATTTTTCTTTGCAGCTGTCTCTGCATTTCAGAGTTCACGGCTCTGCCAGGGACTCTATTTTGGGATTTGTGGGAACAGGCTGGTTTCGGCAAATAGGAAGCTCTAGAAATCTCAGCAAGCTCATTCCCCTGGGCCTCCCAGTCTGCTCCGAGGGCAGGAGAGAGAGGCAAAGAGGCTGTCCCAGGCTGCAGTGTCCCAGACATGTGCAGACAGAAGAACAGGATGCCCTTTTCCAGCAAACTCGGGCAGCTGAGGGGCAACCCGCATCATGCTGAAATCAGCTTGTTTCCTGGCTGGCTGCCGTGAGGGCCAAGGTGAGGCCGCTGGGGCCATGTTCCCCTGCAAGCCCGAAGAGACTGAGCTGGGCTTCCATGAAAACTGACACCAAATTCCCACCGCATCCTTGGTTTCTTTGCACTTGGAAAGAACTAGCAGGTGGCAGCTGGAGGGAGCTCAGCTCAGACGCTCAGAGGAGCACGGGGGCCAACGGCCTTAGGGTCGTGTGTCTGTCTGTTCACAAGTAGGTGGGCATGTGGGTTTGTGGGTCTGTGGGTCCACGTGAATATATGAAGATTTGTATATGCAGTGGTGCATGGTTGGGTGTTCACAGGGGTGTGCTGTAAATGTGTGGATTTGAGTTTTCATCGAAACGGGCGTGAATCTACGGATTTGTATATTTACATGTTCGTTTTCATCATATTAACTATCTTTAAACATTTAATCCACTAGGTTTGCATAAGTAATATTCCACTGTATAGACAAACCATGGGTCATTTAACTTATCACCCACTGGCGAACGTTTAGATCTTCACTGTCCATTGCAGACAAAGCTGTAATATGCATTCTTTTCATCAATGTTGTATGCACATTTCTCTGTGTAAAGGAAGAGGAGGAGTAAATAGCTCAAAAGGTATTCACATTTTGTTGGCTTTCACGTGCCATTTTTTGTTTGCACACAGTAGGTGCTCAATAAATGATTGGTGAATGAATGAACTGGTAATTGAGCATCAGTCCAGCTCTAAAACGGTGGACATCCTCACACTCAGAATCTATCACCTCCTTCTAGCTGTTGAAATCTCAAATGAAGGGGATTTCTCTGGCAGTCCAGTGGTTAAGATTTCACCTTCCAATGCAGGGAGTGTGGGTTCAATCCCTGGTTGGGGAACTAAGATTCCACATGCCACAGGGTGTGGCCAAAAATTAAAAATAAATAAATAGACACAATATTGGAAGTCAGCTATACTTGAAGTAAAAAAAATTTTTTTAATCTCAAATGTAGTTGTGACGCTTAGGCAAGGAGGCAGAGAATGGAATACCCCACTGAGGACCACTTTCTATTGATGTGGAGGAGAGAGTCAATCTCTGAGGGTGAGTTCCCTCCCCAGGCACCTGCCCCTCAGTGGCTGCATCAGTGCAGGAAGAAGAGGAAAGGGGACTCCAGGTGTGACATCCCGGATCCTGCTGCTATCCATTAAAGGCTTCCTAATGAACCAATAGCCCTAATGTGTGAACATTGATTTCTGGGGTGATGCCAAAGCCGAGATGATTTACACCCAGTTTCCCATTGGTGATGTACCATTGATCTCCATGGGCACTAAAATATTTATTAGAGAATATTTATTAGAAATGGCAAGCCTGGAAGGGTCCTGGCTGGAGGAAGAGAACAAGTGACCCATGGGTGAGAGATTCGGGGGGTGAAGGAGAAAATCCCAGGAAGAAGATGGTGGAGGGTGGGGCCAGGGATCTTCTAGCTATATGCTTTCCTGGTGGCTCAGCGGTAAAGAATCCACCTGCCAGTGCAGGAAACATGGGTTTGATCCCTGAGTTGGGAAGATCTCCTGGAGAAGGAAATGGCTACCCACTCCAGTATTCTTGCCTGGGAAATCCCATGGACAGAGAAGCCCGGCGGGCTACAGTCTATGGAGTTGCAAAAGAGTCAGACACACTTAGCGGCTAAACAACGACCAACAGGGACCTCCTAGAGCCCAGAACCACACTGGGCTCCAGGCTAGAGGAGTGGGGCCAATCTGAGCCTTGAGTCCCCAGTTCTTGGAGTTGGCACCAAATGGCACCTGCTTGGAGATTCTTTCATGGACCATCCCATCTAAAACGGCCCCAATCTCTGTGTCATAGCACACAGCTGGCTCCCTCCTTTTGGCCTATTGAGTTTTGACTGATAAGACAACACAATCCACCAATTTTAAGTGCACTGAGATGTGAGATGACTCCTCATACACCCCCATGATATACCTCCATGTACACTGGCACTCGAGTCCACACTCCCACACAACTCAGCTTTGGGTGCCCAAACACACCTCCATAGCAGACACATCACCTACCGAGCACACACTCATGTAGAAACCCACCTCCACAGGTCATGGAGCGTGGCAGGAAAACAGAGCTCGTCTACCTGGATATTTATCCAAACACACATTCCCACAATTGTCCACATTTTCATGACATACATTTATACACATTTTGGATTGACCAAAATATTTGGTTAGCTTTTTCCATTAATGCGGGAGACCCGGGTTCGATCCCTGGGTTGGAGAAGGAAATGGCAACCCACTCCAGTACTATTGCCTGGAAAATCCCATGGACGGAGGAGCCTGGTAGGCTACAGTCCATGGGGTTGCAAAGAGTCGGACACTGACTTCACTTCACTTTCCATTATATAGTATGAAAAAATCTGAATGAAGTTTTTGGCCAACACAATATTTTTCCAGGCTTCCCATGTGGCTCAGTGGTAAAGAATCTGCCTGCCCACACAGGAGCTGCAGGATCCGCAGATTCAATCCCTGGGTCGGGAAGATCCCCTGGAGGAGGAAATGGCAACCCACTCCAGTATTCCTGTCCATGTTAAATTCCACGGACAGAGAAGCCTGGCGGGTGAGAGTCCATGGGGTCACAAAGAGTCAGACACAACTGAGCAACTGAGCATGCACATATGCACAATATTTCCCATTTATACATATATGTTCATATGTCCTCATGTATAAAATATTCTCACATGTTCTCTCTTGTACAGTATGTGTATGTAAACATTCACATGCCCCAGTTAGACATGCAGACATGCACATATGTATCCACACCACGCCATTCACACGCATCTACACTCAGACACACATGCATGCAGGCATGCATATATGTCATATGCAGGAAAATGTACATGCATAGGCTCTGTGTACAGAGTCAAGTATAGAAAACACATATTTCTGCCAACTTGGACCCTGATACATAGAAACTCACACACGTGTATGCACCCCATGGCATATGTACATACATATCTAAACATGCCTTCATATGTGCATCCCCAGGCATATCTAGATGTGTGAGAAACATGTCACATGTATATGCTCATATGAAATGTGCACGTATTTGATCCAAACGTCCAAACAGAGGTTCTGTGTGCCCCTTCCTACCACTTGGCCTTGAATTCTGGAATTCTTCAGTTTGGTTTGCCCTACCCAGCATCTTTCTGGACCTAATTTTCTCCTGACACACTGTCCTTGTTAAACTTTTATTTCCTGCTTAGAAAATCCTAGCAAAATGTCCCCTCATGACACACTTCATTTTTTGAAGACATTTGTTAATCTTTGGAGATTCATGGAGGGCCCGGTAATATCTGCTGGTGATTCTAAGGGGCCCAAACCAGGTGAAATCTGGAGGTTGCTAACATCCATTCAGCAGCCTCCAATGAGACAGATAAACGCTTATTTATTTGCAAGCAAAATCACACCTCCCTTCAGGATTATTTGTCCCTGAGTCAGAAATTCCCTCTCCCTCTCTGCCCTTACACTGCGCATTATTTGTAACTGAGCTTTAAAATCCAGCTCCTTTGCCCTGTTTCAGAGTCTTCTGGAGACTTCGAGCTCCCAGAGAGCAGGAAAAAATGTCTAAATTGCTCTGTTTTCCCCATGGATAAGCTATCTGGTATCCCATACCTGTAGGTTTTCAATAGAAGTAAATGGACAGGACCACTGTTTTGATGCTGCGATAAATGAGCCCAGGTGGGTGACAATGTATCAATCAATCTGTAATCAAGCAGGCAGATCAGCATCTTCCAGGAGACTGGAATCAAGCATCTTCCAGGAGACTGCAAACTACGTGTTTCACGGACTCTAAGATACTCCTGACCATAGATGTGCCATTATTTCATCTTCTGCTAAGCAAAGAGAAACAATGCTGTCACTCAGCTTTGACAAATTTCCAGGAGGTCTACCTCTATAGACAGGATTGGGACTTTCTTAACTGCTGTCTTTGGCACATCAGAGCTACTCAAACCAGAAAGCACACCAAGGACGAAGTAAAGGATGAGGTGGAATGTTTTTGATCTCTCTCAGATATTCTGAGAGGTTCCCTGGACTGGTGGGCACCGTCTCTTACCCACAAGACTGTGAAGGGTACAAGAATGAAGCTGGCATCATTTCAGACTCTTCTGGGCCAGTGCTTGGCTCAAAAAAGCAGATGGAGAGGAAAACAAAGGTATCCTTGAATAGTGGTCAGAGATTGAAGGCAAAAGGAGAAGTGGGTGACAGAGAATGAGATGGTTAGATAGCATCACTCATGGGTGTGAATTTGAGCAAACTCTGGGAAATAGCAGAAGACAGAGGAACCTGGTGTGCTGCAGTCCAAAGAGCAGGCTACGACTTAGGAACTGACCAACAACAACCCAGATTCTGCTTAGCTTCAGATGCTCCTCTTGCTTTCAAGCACCTGTCTGCTTGGGGACAGGTTACTGCATCTCAGTTTCTTTGTATGCTGGAGGAATGTACTCATGTTCACGTCACAGGCATGTCATGAGGGTCAGCGTGGTCAGCTTTGCTTTTATTTCCTTATCACCTTTTAAGCCAGGGACAAGGGATACAGGGATGAACAAAAAGATGGAGTGTGTCCCAACATAGGATAGCAACAAGGGCAAGGTCCCAACCTTGGTGGGTAACGGAATCTCCTGGGGAGATTAGGCAAAATGCCGCTACAGGGACGACCCCCAGCCTTCAGTAACTGGCAGGCAGTAGGACCGACTCAGGGACACTTATTTTTAAAGGCTCAGGTGATCCTGCACTGCATCAGGGTTTAGGATCATGACGAGTGCATACAAATGCTTTAAAAAATACAGTGTCATTCTTATCTTTTGCTTCACCAATATCCACCCCTTTATTCCCCAGCACCCCCCACCCCCACCAAATTCCTGAACCCATAATAAGTTAGTGAAAAACAGATTTAGCACAAGATCATGTTAATTAGAAGAGCTAAGATTTAAAAGCAGGCCTGTCTGGCTCTCTCATCTCTTTGCCTTCCCTTCCCCACTTCCCCAGTGAAATATTGCAAGCAAATGAAATGATGCATAAATACAGAAGAGCACCATGGATCCAACACCCAGACTTTTAAAGTTCACCATTCATTCAGTCAACAAAGATTTATTAAGCACCTTCTATGTACACATTGAGGATAGAGTCATGGACCAGAGAGCTGAACCATAAAAAAGGCTGAGTGCCAAAGAATTGATGCTTTCAAACTGTGGTGCTGGAGAAGACTCTTGAGAGTCCCTTGGATTGCAAGGAGATCAAACCAGTCAAGCCTAAAGGAAATCAACCTTGAATATTTATTGGAAGGACTGATGCTGAAGCCGAAGCTCCAATACTTTGTCCACCTGATGTGAAAAGCCGACTCACTGGAAAAGACCCAGATGCTGGGAAAGATTAAGAGCAGGAGGAGAAGGGGACGACAGAGGATGAGATGGTTGGATGGCATTATCGACTCAATGGACATGAGTTTGAGCAAGCTCCGGGAGATGGCAAAGGACAGGGAAGCCTGGTGTGCTGCAGTGCCTGGGGTTGCAAGGAGTCGGATACAACTGAGCTACTGAACACAAGTGGACCAGATAGTGCTGGCTTCATGGAACTTCTATTTTTGCCATATTTGCTTTACAATTTTCCCCCTAAGAATGACATCATTACTTACAAAATATATGGTCCCTATGTAGCTCTTGCTTTTCTCAAGTCTCTCCCTCCTAGTCAGGACATAAACATTGTCCTGATTTTTGCCATTACTATTCACATGTTTCTCTCTCTTTATTCATCAACATTGTATAGCATTGCTTTGTAAGTTTTGGAACTTTTCATGCATACATACAGTGTCGTTTTATATATGTATATATATAAAAGGTATAGATGGTAGGTAGATAGATACAGAAGGTAGATGGATATAGATGGCAGATAGATAGAATCCTTCAACAGATGTTTAAACTGTTTTGTCTTCCACGTGTCCATTTGATGCACGTAGCCTTGTTTCAGTGTTGCATGATATTCAATTATACAATGCCATGGTAGTGAATTTAATCATTCCCTTCATGATGGATACCCGGGTAATCTATACGTTTTCCGATACAGACAACACTGCAAAGGGCATCTTCATCTGTGTCTACCAGTGCCGGTTCATGAGAGTCTTATGTGTACATACTTAGGGGTATGAAGGGTAAGCCATATTGGGTTGGTCAAAACATTCATTCAAGTTTTTTTGTAACATGAAAAACCCAGATAAATGTTTTGGCCGACTCAGTACAATATTCTACTTGAGCTTTGTGTGATAATTCTAAACTGAGTTGAAACCAAGTTACTCTCCCAGTAGCAGAGATGGAGACTCTATTACACAATTGCATTTGTTTTCAACCCTTGCCAAGCAGATGAATATGGGGAAAAAATCTCTCCTGGTTGTAATTGACACTACCTTGATTATTAGTGAGGATGGCCATGGTTGCTTCTACTTATTGGCTACCCAGATATCCTTTTGCTATGAAATGCCTGTTCTTCTGCTCCTTCCATATTTAAAAATCAGTTTATTTGTCGTTAGGTCTGAGTTCCTCATCGCAACACCCAGGCAGCTTCTCCAACCGAGAAAAACAAATGCACTTGATAAAGGGAGCCAGGGGCATCGCCCTCCTTACTCCAAGGGCTGAGAAAGCAACCCTTATTGACTGGCTCCTATCACTCATCTGATTAAAGGTACCACTTACTTCCAAACGCTTAGAGCTGGGTCCGGGAGCCATTCATAAAACTCATATTGAACGATCAGCTTTCACAAAGTTTGCCTTAATGTTTTTGCATGGTATTGATCTGTGGGGGAACTATAAAAATTGACACCAGAATAAACTTTGAAAGATGGCTCTCGCTCAGCTGAATGGGGATCAATGCCCATCGACCAGGGCAATGAGAGAGGGGAAGAAACGGCCCCTTCTCCATTAGCTGGTCCCTGCTTGACCAGCAAAACTCTTCTGGGTCATTCTTGGCCCGTGCTGAGGGACTCAAAGGCAGATGCAAAGGTATTTGGGATAAGTGCTGAGATAGAGGAGAAACTCTTTGTCCTGGAATGGGGGACTCCTACATACTTAGTTATCAGCACCTGAGAAATCTGATTTTTCTTTAGAAGTTTCTTTTCCCCCTGGGATGTTAGTGATGAGTGGAGGAGCTTTGGAGTAGAAGGAGCAGGGTGAGTTATTGAGCACTTACAATGCCCTGAGTCTGGTAGATCCTTAGCTAACACTTGAAAGGCAGTGTTGGGTTGGCTCCACTTCCAAATGGCTGGTGATGGGCAAGTGACTCAACCTTCTTGAACTTCCATTTCCTCCTGTAAAATGCAGAGCATCGTAGCACCTGCCTTAGAAGATGATCTTCCGCTTTCAAGCCTGGTAGCTAAAGCAGAGTATGAACCTGGTATGAAATGTTCCCTACCACCTCCATCAGTCCTAACAGCAACCCCGCCATTTGAACATCATCATCCCCATGTTGGTGGCTTCCCTGTGGCTCAGATGGTAAAGAATCTGCCTGCAAACTGGGAGACCCAGGTTCGATCCCTGGGTTGGGAAGATACCCCGGAGAAGGGAATGGCAACCCACTCCACCATTCTTGCCTAGAGAATCCCATGGACACAGGGAGCCTGGAGATCTGCAATCCATAGGTTCACAAAGAGTCGGACACAGCTGAGCTACTAACACTTCCTTCCACCATCCCCATGTTGAAGAAGTAGACACTGAAGCTCAGAGAGGTTAAGTAATTTTCCCAAGGTCACACAGGTAGTAAGTGACAGGATTTGAACTTGGGGCTCTCTGACTCCCAAGTCTATCCCAAGGGAAGGAATATGGACACATAGGAGAGGGCTTCCCAACCTGGACCTGGGGTTCCAGGGAAACTTTCCCAGAACAAAGAATGTCTCCTCTGAACTCAAATGAATCAAAGAATGTCTTAAAATGCGGACTCCCAGGCACTTCTTCTAAAGATTCTATTTCAGTGCATGAGGGTGGGGTGAATGACTACTCTGTCCTCAGACACAGAGAGCCAGGTTCGGCAATCTCTAGGCTAGATGAGGTTTTCTTTTGGGTTTTTTTGTGTGTGTGTGTGCGTGTTTTTTTTTTTTTTTTTTTTGCTTGTTTCTTTTTTTAAATTGTTTTGGGGATGTGGACCATTTTTAAAGTTTTTATTGAATTTGTTACAGTATTGCTTCTCTTTTATGTTTTGGATTTTTGGCCATGAGGCATGTGAGATCTTAGATCCCTAACCAGGGATTGAATTAGCATTGGCAGGCAAAATCTTAACCACTGGAACACCAGGAAAGTCCCTAGGCTAGATGACGTCTTAACAGTCTTTCTCAACCATGGTTGCACGTTAGAACCACTAAAGCTTTGAGGAAATTCTAAAGGGTGGGCTCTTCTCCAGACCAAGTGAACCGGAATCAGTAGCAGGAGGGGGCCTGGGCTTCAGCATTATTAAAGGTTCCCAGCTGATTCTGATTGGAAGAGAAGGTTGGGAACCATTACTTTAGAAGGCAGGTACAATGTTTGGACAAGTAAGTGGGGGAAAGGTCAGGCTGCCCTATATTTCCTTTGGGTAAGAAGGTTAATAGCATATATTAGGCATAGTGCATACCAGCCTCTTTTCAACCTGCCAGTTAGTTCACTTAATCTTGACATCTGAGCATCCATATTCATTCTTATTGCCTAAATGAGGCCACTGAGACTCAGAGAGGTTGAGTTACAGTTTCAAGTCACGTAGCAGAGACTCATCCCGCCCAGCACACCCAACAGGTGGATGTGGCCAGAGAGGCTAGAAGAACATGATGGAGAAAGAAATCTTTCTGGGCCACTGGTTAGTATGGCATGACTGTGTTGCTGTGGAAATAGGGGGCGTCCTGGAGGAGAAACATGGGGGCCAGGAGGGAGCTTCCTGGGTGCTACTGGAGTCCACATGAGCTGAAACGCTCTACAGTAAGAGAGGTATTTATTATCTGTCTCTCACACCAGTAAATTTACGACTATTTCCAGTTCTAAGACTTCAAAGCACAGCACAAAACCAGCAGTGACTGCTTCCTTTCACCCTTCTTCTCTTTGTCTATCTATCTATCTATCTATCATCTCCTTTTCTTTCGCATCCATGAGGTTTGCTTTCTTCAAATACCTCTGTTTGGTGAAAACAAATTCATCACCAGGAGAGAAAACTCCCCTCAGGCTGGTTGTCACTTACTGGAGAGAGTCAGAAGCCGAAAGTTCCTCCCACTGCACATCATAAATAACCACCCCTCCTCCCCTCCCACAAATCACTCCAGATTTTTGGAGTAAATAGTAATTGCTCTGTTCTCCCCCATGGGCAGAGCTGAGGGTGTATGTGTGTGCATGTGTATGCTTCATCCCATTTTGGTTGGAGCCTTGTAAAAACACCTTCTGCTCCACCCTCTACTTCTAAACACTTTTTGAAACGGATTATCGCTCTCTGCCCCTGGAGTCAGGGGCTCAGAAAGGCACTCACTGTAGATCTGAGATTTACCGTGGCTCCAGGGTGCTGAGAGACACCCAACTCAGTTCAGGACCGGAGGAATGTTCTTCCATTGCTTTGTTTTGGGGACAGAAATTTTGACACCCTGGAGAGTCTTTGTTCACCCATCACCACTCCCCCGGGTCTGGCCCGGTTTATTCTTCCTCAAGATGCTCCTACTAGCCTCCTGGCTGCTTCCTCTCCTCTTGCTTCATGTCCCTCCCTCTAATCCATCTCATGTCCCTCCCTCTAATCCATCTCATGTCCCTCCCTCTAATCCATCTTCCATGCCAGCCACCCCTGGGATGAGCTTTCTGGGCCTCTGATCTGATCATCATCAAATTCTCATCATTATTTCTGGTTCCTGCCCTGGAATTGGAGAAGGCAATGGCACCCTACTCCAGTACTCTTGCCTGGAAAATCCCATGGATGGAGGAGCCTGGTAGGCTGCAGTCCATGGGGTCACTAAGAGTCGGATACGACTGAGCGACTTCACTTTCACTTTCATGCACTGGCGAAGGAAATGGCAACCCACTCCAGTGTTCTTGCCTGGAGAATCCCAGGGATGGGGGAGCCTGGTGGGCTGCTGTCTATGGGGTTGCACAGAGTTGGAAACTACTGAAGCGACTTAGCAGCAGCAGCCCTGGAATATTCCAGCATTATCTTGTCTTTGGTTTCCCCCTCTAAGCAAGAGAGAGGGATTTAGGTTCAGTCAGTTTATTTGAGAGATGCTAGCAGGAAAGTGAAGTGAAGGAGTTAGAATAGTGGGCTGGAGAAGGGCGTGCGTGCATGCTAAGTCGCTTCAGTCGTGTCAGGCTGGAGAAGGTAGGAGAGGTCGGAGAAAGTGTGTTTACAAGCTAGAAATAATGCAACACTGTAAAGCAAAGACATTGTTGCTGTTGTTTAGTCACTCAATCGTATCTGATTCTTTGAGACCCCATGGACCCGCAGCCCACCAGGCTCCTCTGTCCATGATATTATTTCAGGCAAGAGTACTGGCATGGGTTGCCATTGCCTTCTGCAGGGGATCTTCCTGATCCAGGGATCGAACCTGCATCTCCAGCATTGGTGGGCGGATTCTTTACCACTGCGCCACCTGGGAAGTCCATTAAAAAAAAAAAAAAAAGCAACTACACTCCAATCAAAATTTTTTATAAAACTGGTTCCTCCTGAGGGCAGCTGGGGCTCAGTCTGCTGGGGTGCTTAGGAAATTTACGTAGAATATGCCTTATGCTATAGAATTTTCCCACTGGAGGAGACAAAGACTGGAGCATTTATCCACCAGTAAGATCCTCTGGAGAAGGGCATGAAAACCCACTCCAGTTTTCCTGCCTGGAGAATCCCACGGATAAAGGAGCCTGGTGAGCTATACAGTCCATAGGTTCACAGAGTCAGACACGACTGAGTGACTCACACACATACATATTTATCCCATCCTCTATTTGTTTAGAGTCGCCTCCAAGTCACCTTCTCTGCTGTCCTGGGCTGTGCCTATGCGTGGCTGGGCAAGTCTTTTACAGCTTTGGAAAATGCAAGGCAGAGACGAGGCGATGCATGGTAGGCATGGAGTGCTGACACCAGACTCCTGGGATGTGGGCTAGGGCGTGACAAGCATCTGTCACACCTCCCTTCACTCTCGGGATAAAGTCCAAACTCCTTCCCATGACTCAGAGCATCTCCAGAGGGTGACCCTGTCTTTCATTTCAAGCCTCATTTCTTTCTCTGTCCCTCTGCCCCATCAAACATCTTCTACTCTAGCCTCATTGAACTCTTGTTACACCCACAGATGGATCTAGATATTTCAAGTCTCCATGCCTTTGAAATTAAAAGACGCTTTCTCCTTGGAAGAAAAGCTATGACAAACCTAGACAGCATAATAAAAAGCAGAGACATCACTTACTTTACTCTATGTGACAGACTCTAGGTCCTTCCACATGGGTACAGATGAACCAGTTTCATTCTGTCTTGTGGATGAATAACACTCCACTGTATGTGTATGCACCACATGTTCTTCATCCATCCCTCTGTCGCTGGACGCTTAGCTTGTCTCCATGTCCTGGCTCCGGTATAGAGCTCGGCAGTGAACGTTGGGGTACGTGCGTCCTTTTGAGTTATGGTTCGCTCAGGGTACATGCCTAAGAGTGGGATTGCTGGGTCACGTGATAATTCTGTTTTTAGTGTTTTAAGGAACCTTCATTATACAGCAGAAGCTAACACAACATTGTAAAGCAGTTATAATTCAATAAAAGAATTAAAATAGGAGGAAATAATACTTTCAAAAATTGTCTACAATTGCCTTTGTCCAGCAAGAAGAAGCTAAGAAGGTCTACAGTCTTTTCCCCAATGACCTGAGTCCTCATGGCTCAAGGCAAGGATGGATCTCAGTCATGAGCAGGGTGTTAAGGGGCCAAGGATTTGGCCCATTAATAAAAAGAGAGGGGATGTGGAGCCCTCTACCAAGCTCACAGGTGTAAAGCCTTGCGCTGAGGCCACAGATGTGGAGCCCTGTACCAAGGTCATCTCTGGAACTGACTGAGCCCCAGAGCAACCATGGCCATGAGTCACCTCCCATACTACCTAAACCGGCCACCTTCCTGACCCCATATTAGGTAAAAAATACCCACCCTGTACTCACCCTATAGCATCCTAACCAATCACCTAATGCCAACCTTCCAACAGGAATTTTCTTTGACTCGAGGCTGTAAAAATTGGCTACTAGCCCATAAAATGTGTCAGCTCTCCCTTGAACAGGCCCACTGTTCTAACAACAAAAGCAGAGTCTCGCATTCAAAAAACTCTGTTCTCCTCTCAAAAAATGAATCTACAACAATTATTTATATACCTGAAATCTCTCTTAAAAGATATCCTTCAAGAAGGAAAAAAAAAAAAACAGCTTCACTACTGAAAACCAGTTTCCCCATCTGGACCATGCGGATAAGCATGGTATCTCCCCCTGCAGTGTCGTGGTGAGGATGAAGCATTCAGCCCTGAACTGGCACATGTCATGACAGGATATGTGGGATGATGATCTGGCTCACGATACCCACTTGCCACATTATGCTGTCCATCTCTCTGGGTGGCTTTGCCCACCCTTCTCAGTTACAGATGCCATGAAGGTAAGGCTTATACCTAAGCCTCTAATCTGGGCACTGGGAATAAAGTGTTGGAGCAAACAGAAGAGCTTTTGGCTTCCATGGGACCCACAAGCCAGTGAGACTATGCGTTTTAGCTTGAAGATATGGCATGGTGATCTGGAAAGGAAAATTGAAAAAGGCAAGTTTCTAACTTCCAACCTGATGCCTGCATCCTCCCCTAAAATAATCTTGCTGTGACACAAGGCTGGAGTCATCCTTTCTGAGTCAGTTCCCAAATCACTCATCATCTGCTTTCATCCTCAAGGCAACATTGGATGAATTCTGTAGGAATTAACAAAGAAATTGCAAGAGGCAGCTTTTGTGTCTCCGACTTGCCATGAGATGCTGAGAACACTGTAGGGTTTAAGAACTTAGATGCTGCCTGGCACTGGTACAGTTGACTCAGGCCCCTCATCAACTCTGAGTCCAGGAGCTTGATCAGTGGGACAAAGAAGGGGAGCCTCAGGGAGGACAAGGAAGTTGGGGTTGCATCATGGTGACTCAGATCAGCCCGTGTCCACACTGGAACTGAGCTGAAAGCTCCAGAGGGGGTATGAGAAGAACTGGGCCTGAGGGCTTGGACTGGGTAGGCACAGAGGAATTTCACACGTGGTGGAGCCAACCCGGGTTCTGTTCTGCACGCCTAAGTGGCAGGGTAAACCCCCGAGTCATGGAGCTAATCTGAGCTCCTTCAACCTAGGTACCTCAGAGATGAGCAAAGTCCTGACTTCAGCACCATCAAAGAGGTTAGATGGCAAAGTCAACAGTTTCAATTAGGAGCAAAAGGAAGCACAGGGCTGAGTCACCCAGACCATCGCCTTCCTCCAGCCTGAGTCAGGCGTAAAGGATTAAGTGTGCTATTTTGGGGAGTTCCTAAGTGCTCCCTCGGAGAGCTTCCAGCAGAGGTGTGTGGGTTCCCATTAACTCCCTAAAACACCTTTCCAACTACAATCCATTTATGTTTCATTTCCATTATTGGGCAACCAACCAATGACTGTGTACTGAGCTCTGACTCTGGTGCATATTATATCAGTCACCTAGATTTATTTATTTTTCTCAAAAAGTGCTCTGCAGAACACTAATTTTCAAGCAAGCTTTGTAGGCAGCTGGGGGTGGAGATTTCTTTGCAGATTTTCCATTGGCAAAATACAAGAGACGCTGGGGAAGACTCAGTTACTTTTTTCTTCTACTATGGGGGATTTAGAGCCGATAGTATACCAATGCACACTGCAAATCTCCAGCAGGGATTTTGATTATTGACCTTTCTCAATTCATTTTGGCCATGGGACTGACTCCCTTTGGTAAAGCAAAGCAATTGTTTTTATTTATTTATTTATTTTTTTAATTTTATTTTATTTTTAAACTTTACATAATTGTATTAGTTTTGCCAAACATCAAAATGAATCCACCACAGGTATACATGTGTTCCCCATCCTGAACCCTCCTCCCTCCTCCCTCCCATATCATCCCTCTGAAAACAGAAAACAGAAAGCAATTGTTTTTAGAAAAATGGCTTGGAAGTAAGGTTATCCTTAAATTGCCAATTTAGACCAATTCTTTCATAGTATGCATGCAGGAATTAAGCAGAGAGCTTGCTAAAAATGCAAATTCTCACTCCAGATGTCTTGGGTGAAATAGTTATGAAATATCTCAGATGAGTCTGATGTGGATGATCCATGGCACCCACTTTGGGAAATACTGCTTTAGAGACGGTCAGAGAAGCATGTAAGTTTAACCCCTTATGTCATGGATGGGGAAACTGAAGCTCTGAGAAGAGATTTGTCACACGGTGACTTTGGTGTCAAATCAGTGATTGGCCTGAACTTCCAACTGAGAAAAAAAAAAATCCCCATCACCTAATGAGACTTTCAGTCCTTCATATGCCTCAGAGATTTCTATAAATAATAACAATATTTAAAAGAATTCGCCTGCCAGTGCAGAAGACATAAGAGATGCAGGTTCAATTCCAGGGTCAGGAAGATCCTGTGGAGAAGGAATTTGCAACCCACTCCAGCATTCTTGCCTGGGAAATCCCATGGACAGAGGAGCCTGGTGGGCTGCAGTCCATGGGGTCGCAAAGAGTCGGACACGCGTGAGCACGCATGCATGTATACACAGGGGGTGGTTACTCATGGATAGATAAGTAGTGAGTAGATGAGCAGTGAATTTATGTCCCTTATTCTAGTCCCTTGTACCCCTTTTGATGCAATTCAAGAGCATCACGTTTATTTTGCTCAGTTCCTCCTTTGTTAGAGAAAGCTGAGGCCCAGAGAATTCAAGCAATTTGCTCAAGGTTACACAGCGAGTTAATGGTAGAATCATAGCTGTAAGTCAGTCTGCTCTGATTCCAGATACCAATCATGATTCCGCAATTGCCACTCCACAGCCAACCTTGGGTTCTAGAGTCGGAGGTGGGTTTGCTCCTCAGCTCTCCTACTTTCTGTTCAAGTCACGTGATCAAGTCATATGACCTCTCAGAGCCTCAGGCATAACATGAAGATCAAAGGAACTTGCTTTGCCAATTTGCTGAAAGGATTACATGAGATAAAGTATGTATATTTCTGGCATGGTGCCCAGCATGTGGTAAGCACTTTATAAATATTTGCTACTATCAATAATAATATTGATAAACACGAGCAGTATCTGAAAAGAGAAGACCGGTGCACATTGAGAAGGAAAATAAATTCCTTTTGTTGCATAACAAGACAAAAGTCATAGGTTCGAAAGGTTTGGCTTTCCTTGTGTCTCCAGTGGAGTCTCTAACTCAGAATGCCAGAATCCCAGGATTGCAATGGCCTTTGAAATGTACCTAATTCAATACCCAATCCTCAATAGAGATCTCCTGTGAGAAAGCCCAATGATCCTATGTACTCCCAGTTTATTACCTCCACTGGCTATGAACTCACTAGCTCCTGAGAAAACCTAGTCCTTTCTAGAAAAACAGCCCTGTTTCCCAACAGTTTTCCAAGTACCAGCTGCTTCCAGAAGATGCTCCTCAAGAAAAGAGTTGAGCCATTTCATAAGCTCTATCTACCCTCTTCTTTAGAGACATTTTTCAAGGCGCTGAGAAACCCCTCAGTTGAGAAAAAAGCAGTGGGGGAGGGAGTGGTCTTTGTTGAACCGAAGGCTCTCTCCAAACTCGTTTGACCGAAACAAACAACAACTACAACCAAAACAAACAAACAAAAAGTGCTATTGACAACCTTGCTGAGTTTTTGTCTCTTCCTGTGTGGTTCACTTTGGGACTTCTTCAATGGTATAAAGTTTTCTCATCTGGCTAGTAGTTCATGAATTATTATTTTTTGCAATCATGCCATTATGACCTTTCAGATTCATTTGAGTTCAGATAGTACTGTTGTCCCTTTAGAAAAATAGATGTTATCCAATATACAGTGCTGGCTGTCCTCTGTAAGCTCAGGTACAATTTTACTGATTGTTTACAGCTGACATCTATTCCAACTGGCTTGCTTCTATACCATATGAGTTATTAAATAATTTGAGTATGGTTAGGGTTTAGATTTTTAAAAGTCTTTATTGAATTTGCTACAATATTGCTTCTGTTTTATGTTTTGATTTTTTCTGGCCCTGAGGTATGCAGGATCTTACTTCCCCAGCCAGGAATTGAACCTGCACCTCTGCATTGGAAGGCAAAGTCTTAACCACTGGACCACCATCGAAGTCCCTTGAATATTGCTTCTGCTAACAACTCATTCCTCAAGACTGCCCTCTCGAAACCTATCACTTTCCTTCTCTCAGTGCCGAAAATCAGCTTCCTAAAGCTTCAGCCCATCTCTTCTCTAGGGGACCCTTTACTGAGCTCAGACCCTGTCCCAGCTTCAACTTCCCACACTGGTCAGTGACTTCAGTGCCTCCCTGCTGACCCCAGAAAATGTGGCTGAAAAGATGGGTTGGTGATAAGCCACAAGTCTCTGCACAGTGCCGGGTGTTCCAAAATTGCTATTTGACCTTGAGATTCAAGCATGGAGAAGCACACATGTACACACACACAGAATAAGACCTCCCAGACTCCCCCACGCAGCTCTCCCCCCATCACCCCTTCCCCATTGCAGTGGGGGTCTCCCATCTCTCCAGGAGTCCAATCCACTGAGAGAATTTCCAGAGCCCTCTCTCGGGGAGGGGAGGAAGGTTAAAAGTGTACACAGAGCATTCTTTCTGGCTCCGCTCAGAAGCCGTCAGGGCAAAGGGAGTGGGGTTTCTGGTTTCAAAGGGAGCCCAGGCAAAGCTGCCTCTTTTGGTTGCTGCCCCTCTTAGGGAAATGAGAGCTTTTCCTCTTTTTTCCCCCTCCTTCTGCAAGCAGAGACATAAATCATGAACGTTGCTTCGGTTCTGGGAATGGGGGTGGGATTACAGTTGTTTGGTTCGTTGTGTTTGAGAGTGTGTCTTTCGGTGATCATCACCCTCCCGCTTCATAAACATCAGCTTGTTAGTTCTCATTCTCTAGAGGGTACACCGAAGGCATCACGTTAAATATTTAGAATAGGAAACCACCTTACGTGCGGCTGGATGGGAAAAGCCATCTCAGGAGAGACGCTCAGGGGGCCCTTCTATGTCCCTCCTGACCTCACAGATGAGAAGGTACCCTCCCTTTGGATACCCTGGAGTCACCTCCAACTCTTCCTGAGGGAAAAAGGGAGGTTTGGCACACTGGATGGTGAGGGTTTGGCTGAGAAACTGTTTCTCCTTGGAGCAAGGTTTTGTAGGCCAAGGATAATCGATAAAATGCATTTTTAATAGCCTTTTTCTTGTGAGTAAGGTGGTTATGTGGCTCAGAGAAAGGAGAAGAACATGGTTGGAGGAAGAAGTCTGCCAAACCATCTGCCAGAGGGCAGATGTTCATTTGGGCTGCAATGCAACTCCCCACGTGTGTACTCTCCTATGTGGAACCTTCTATGGCTCCCTACTTCCCAGGGAAGAAATGTCAAGTTGCCACCTAGGGAATAGGACACCTTTCAGAACTTGGCTCGAGTCTAATATTTTTCTGCTGCTTATCTTTCTTTCACCCACACCTTTGATTTCATCCAAACCCTCATCTCTCTTTTATTGCCCGTGGACTTTCATGTCCGTCTTGCTGCTTGCTCTCTGTGCCTAGGGTGATGCTTGCTTCACCTCTCCTTTATATCCCCAGAAGGCTCCAGTCTGACTTATTGGTTAAGAATATTTTAATAGTAAGTAGCAGTAACCAGTAAAGAAGACATATTGGCTCATGTAACTGGGAATGCAAGAAACAGATGGACTTCAAGTAAGGCTTGATTCAGCAGCTCAAGTGGTGGCCCAGCTTCCCTCTGCTCTGTGTGTCAGACCAGGTGGCAATCCCCTTCTGAGTCTTGTGCGTGTGTACATGCTGAGTTGCTTCAGTCGTGTCTGACTCTTTGCAACCCCATGGACTGTAGCCCGCCAGGCTCCTCTCTGTCCATGGGATTCTCCAGGCAAGAATACTGCAGTGGACTGCCATGCTCTCCTCCAGGGGATATTCCTGACCCAGGGACTGAACCCGCATCTCTTAGGTCTCCTGCATTGGCAGGTGGGTTCTTTACCGCTAGCGCCACCCGGGAAGCCAGCCCCTACTGTCTTTCTGACCTCCCTTAATCTAGAGATCTAAAAGTAGAATAGA
Organism: Bos indicus; assembly: GCF_029378745.1. Taxonomy (NCBI): domain Eukaryota; kingdom Metazoa; phylum Chordata; class Mammalia; order Artiodactyla; family Bovidae; genus Bos; species Bos indicus. The sequence goes on along the minus strand of NC_091776.1, from coordinate 59,641,238 downwards.
ATAGCTGTTCTAGAATAAAATAGGGAGTAAAATAGCTTTAGTAATTCTAGACCTCACACATTTACCCTGTACTGTCCAAGAGAAAAGGGTCAAGTCGTTCCGTTTTACGTCTTCAAAATTGTATCGTGAGGATTTTCAAACACAGAGAGGTTGAAGTAATCATACAAAGAACATCTGTATACCCACCGCCTAGATGCTGCCGTTGACACTCTGCTCCCTTGCTGCATCACACATCTGTCCATGCCGCCATGCTCCTTGTGCTCCGCCCATCCACCTTATTTTTTGATTCCCTTCAATGCAAGTTGCAGACATTTGGTAGACTATTCCTCTAAACCCATTCAGCTTTTGTAGCCATAACTACAGCTCCTACCTTCTTAATATAGATTTGATTTTGCACATGAAAGCATTGCATATTACAGCTAGTTAGCAACTCCGAACATGGGATCTGATTTTGGACCCAGTACCCACAGCCACCATCACACAGCCTCTGGATAGAGCCACCCAAACATTTTCAGTAGGGGACTGAGCTCAGAGGTGATGGATGGATTATAAAGTGGAGCCTAAATAAAAACTGAAGCATCCACACAGGCACCTGAACAGGACCACGATGGCAAGAAACCCAGCCCCCAGAGAACTGATGCTCCAACGTGAGTGATCCAGTTTTTCCATCAACCCAATGGCCCAAGACCTGGTCTTTCTGAATAAATCTTCGAAGACAGCTGAGCTTGTGACCAGAGCTCTGCGTCATAGGTCAGGGATAACGAACTTCCTGAACATGTTGAAGAAAATGTGCTAAACCGGAGAATGTTCATCCCAGAAATATGAGAAAACCACAGTGAAAGATGTGAGGACCTAGTGTTAATCCTTGAGGGTGGAGCTCTTAGGCTTTCGTGTTTGGCCGCATGATCAAGCCTCACCAGTAGCCCCAGGTTTGTTTTTTTTTTTTGCGTGTGTTTGGAAAATGCTCATTTCCTTCTGTGTTGGCCCAGATTTCTCACGGCATGAGGGACTTTTCTTGGGACTTCCGGGAGTTTAGACAGGGCTCCTGTCAGAGATTTCTAAGCGATGAATGAGGTCACTTCATCTGCCGTCATCTGCCATCAATACATGATTAAGTGGAAACTTAGTAGGATTCCAGTCAATGAATAAAGATCAGCTAATTGGGGGAAAAAAGCAATTAGCTAATTCTTAAATTAGTATTCTCTTTGCTTATCAGTTATGCATGCTAAGTTTTTTAGGGGGATATATTTTCTGTTTCAGGATTAAGCCATCTTAATCAGTGATAAATAAAACTGTATTTGAATTTCCAGTCATTTTTACAGTGTGTGCAGAGAATAACTAAAGACCCAACAAAACACTAAGACCCAAACCTTTGCAATCAACATGTGCATCCTCACTTGAATGTGAGAGTGATCATAAAGAAGACCATCAAGGAAAAATTTCGTTTGTTGTCTTCCTAGCCTGGCCTTCATCATAGGATGTAATTAGCCTAATGGAGTTTGTGTCTCTTCATTAAATCACACAGGCATTTAAAAGATCTCTAAAGCAATAGAAATATGCCAGGGAGTTAATTACTCCTGGAGTTATTCAGCCTTCCTCACACTGTTATGCAGAACACCGTATATTCTCTCTGGGATGAAGAAGACAAATGAAGCGACTACCCTGGTGGTCCAGTGGTTCAGAATCTGCCTTACAGTGCAGGCGATGCAGGTTCAATCCCTGGTTGGGGAACTAAGATCCCATATGCCTTGGAGCAACTAAACCCACATGGTTTGGAACTTCTAGACACAACTGGAGAGCTCTTGTGACACAATAATGCATGACCTCGCATGATGCACCTAAGACCCACCACAGCCAATAAATATATATTTGAAAAAATAAGAAAAATGAACATTTTGATCACTATGGGAGCGGTCCTTTGAAACCTTCTTGGAACATTCTATTCAGAAGGTTCTCAGGAAACCTATCTTGCTTCACACCCTTATTTTGGAGATATGTCTGAAACACCAACATGTCAAAGTCATTAGATGTTATTATCAACAAGGAGGAGCCCATGCGATCCAGGCAGAAAGAAAACATCAGAGAGGTGTCAGTGGACATCCATCATTTTTTCATTCCTTTCTTCTAAAGGTATACTTTGAGATCCCACTGAGCTCCATGGACCCTGCAAGTCACAGCTTCCCCCAGAAGTGAGAGAGGGCTGTCATGCTTCTGAAACCAGGGCCATCTGATACCAAAATAGTTTGGGGTTCTGGAGGAACGCAGCCTGTTTACCATGAAAACTTCAGATGAGCTGTGAGGCATTCTTGAATTGAATCAGGCTATAACTCTGTAAGTGTTTCCGGCACCTGCTTGTTTTTAAGCACTTGGTTTGATCTACAAATCTAATCTGATGAGTCATTAATAGAAGTTTAAGAGATGTTCCCCAAACACAAATGTCCTACAGCCAAATCAGTCTGGAATTCCTGTACACCGTGTCTCCTTTCTGGACATGCTCAATGAACATTAGGTTATGAAAGCGCCTGTGCCGTGTGCTGCGCTTAGTCATTCAGTCGTGACCGACTCTTTGTGACCCCATGGACTGTAGCCTGCCAGGCTTCTCTGTCTACGGGGATTCTCCAGGCAAGAATGCGGGAGTGGGTTGCCATGCCCTCCTCCAGATGAAAGCCCCTAAGAGCTCTCAAATGTATGTGGACACGCACATACACACCCCACACTGCATACGCAATCCTTTTTTGTTTTTTTCCTGTTTTCCTGCCAGAGAATGCAGTTAGGTATGACACTCAGCTGAATAAACCAGCAATCAGTGAACTGATTAAACAAAAAACACAGCAATTCAGGAATTTCCAAATACAGATTCTGTTGCATCAACTGATGCTCCGTGGGGTGTTTGCCTTCAAAATTTAGCAAAGACTTGGCTATGGAACATCATGAATGTTGCTCCCTGGATGGGATGGTTGGCTTTTGTCTAGCTTACGCTTAATTCTTTTGGATTCTTTTGAAGAGAAGGGCAAAAATCTAGGACAATAAAATCCAAGATAAGTAGCAGGAGAAGATCCATCATGGTGGGGGTGATGACCAATAGCATTTAGTGAGTACTTACTACATGCCAGGCACTAGATATTTCCCATGTATTGAACCACTTATTCTTAGGGAAAAAAAAAAAAAAAAAAACCACTGATGAGCTGAATGGGTATTATTATTACCTCGGCTTTAGAGATGGGAAAACTGAGTCACAAAGAAATGAAAGCTACTTGTTCAGGTCCCTCAGTAAGTAAGCAGAAAGCCTGGAGTCAAAACCAGAGGCTCTGGCCCCACTCTTAATTCCTTCCCATTTTGCCTCTGTAATAATAGTATCATTATCCCTATTTTACGGAGAATGGCATTGCATTTGGGCGAGGTTTAGTCACTTGTCCAAAGTTCTGTAGCGGAGGAGCCAGTATTCAAACGCAAGTGTAGCAGGGGCTTCCCTGTTGGTCCAGTGGTTAAGACTCTGTGCTCCCAACACAGGGGGCCCAGGTTCAATCCCTGGTCAAGGAACTAAGATCCCACATGCCTCAGCTAAGGCCTGGTGCACCCAAATAAACAAATGAATTTTTAAAAACAACAAAGGAAAAACTTGAAGTCTAGAAAACTCTGGAGTCCACATTCTTCACTGAACTATGTAAATAAAATAAAATGATGGACATCTTCAGGAAAGCAGGTCCTGAGTCATTATAAGAAAGACCTTTCAAACAGTCACAGTTTTCCAGCCACAGAAGGCTATATGCTAGTGAGAGCTGTCCATGGCTTGGCAGTGTTCAGGCAGAGGAGGGGCAATTGTCTGCCAAGCTTGCTGAACTGGAGGGAAAAACACATGGATTCCCAGCTGGATGAAGCACAAGCTGGAATCAAGATTGCCGGGAGAAAAATCAATAACCTCAAATATGCAGATGACACCAACCCTTATGGCAGAAAGCGAAGAGGAACTGAAGAGCCTCTTGATGAAAGTGAAAGAGGAGAGTGAAAAAGCTGGCTTAAAACTCAACATTCAAAAAATGAAGATCATGACATCTGGTCCCGTCACTTCATGGCAAATAGATGGGGAAACAATGGAAACAGTGAGAGACTTTATTTTCTTGGGCTCCAAAATCAATGCAGATGGTGACTGCAGCCATGAAATTAAAAGATGCTTGCTCCTTGGAAGAAAAGCTATGACCAATCTAAACAGCATATTAAAAAGCAGAGACATTACTTTGCCAACAAAGGCCAGTCTAATCAAAGCTATGATTTTTCCAGTAGTCATGTGTGGATGTGAGAGTTGGACTATAAAGAAAGCTGAGTGCTGAAGAATTGATGTTTTTGAACTGTGTTGTTGGAGAAAATTCTTGAGAGTCCCTTGGACTTCAAGGAGATCAAACCAGTCAATCCTAAAGGAAATCAGTCCTGAATATTCATTGGAAGGACTGATGCTGAAGCTGAAACTCCAATACTTTGGCCACCTGATGTGAAGAACTGACTCATTGGAAAAGACCCTGACGCTGGGAAAGATTGAAGTCAGGAGGAAAAGGGAACGACAGAGGATGAGATGATGGTTGGATGGCATCACCGACTCAATGGACATGAGTTTGAGCAAGCTCTGGGAGTTGGTGATGGATAAGGAAGCCTGGCGTGCTACAGTCCATGGGGTTGCAAAGAGTCAGACATGACTGAGTGAATGAACTGAACTGAACTGAAGATGCTACAATGTGGGTGCATTTTTGTGAGCATGAAGAATGTTAAGGTTTCCAGTCACCAAAGGTTGGGGGTATAGTAAGAGATGGCACACATTTTTTAGATTCACGGGCACTATTTTGGAATCATAAAATGTTTACCTCATCTATTTACTCATGTATGCATGGAAGAACTAATGTTTACTGAGCGCCTACTGTGTGTCAAGCCTTGTGCTAAGCACTGGTGAAGATCTTATAGAGTTTACAGTCTGTGATGGAATCTGTATTTTATTTTGACCATTTCACATGGCTTGCAGGATCTCAGTTCCCCCATCAGGGATTGAACCTTGGCCATGGCAGTGAAAGCATTGAATCCTAATCACTGGACCACTGGAGAGCTTCCTGAAGTCTTAATTTTAAAACAAAACAAATAAACAGCCATTGGAAAATGGCATGCAAGCTTCAAAGGAAGAAACCAGAATCCAGTGATGGGGACTAGCAGGGTGAGGAGGAAGGCAACCTACTGGAGAAGGGTGATCAGGGTCAGATACTTCAAAGAAGTGGCATTTAAGGCCTGAATTATGCAAAGGGGACTGACACAGAAAAATCTGCCGGAAGACCATCCCTAAAGGATGTGCAAACATCCCAAGAGGAATAGCTTATGCAAGAACACTGGTGCAGGAAAAGCTTGCTCAAGCAGCTGACCAAAGATCAGCGAGGTCGGAATCAAGAAAAAGGAATGGCAAAGAGGTAGTAAAGAGCTAGTTTTTACACCGGACAAAATAGTTGATGCCAATTGCAATGGGGAGCCGTTTGAAGGGTTTCGAGAATGAGAGTAGTGTTATCGGATTTAGGTTTTTAGAATAGACCTGTGGATGCTGAATGGAGAATGGATTATTAGAAGGAGGCAAGAGGATCAGGAAGGAAGATGTAGCTGTCACCCAAATGGGACATAGAGCAAAGAAAGATAAAGATGTGGAATTAAGTGACATATATGTTTATTATATACTGGATGTAGATCCAAGAGGACTTGGTGATGGACTGGGGGAATCTGGAATAGATTGCTGGGGAGGAAAAAAGCAAGAGATAGAGGGTAACTTCCAGGCTTCTGGCTGGATGAGGGTATTGCTCAGTAGGGTATAAGAAACCTCTCTGGGGTCTATAGTGGTCTGTAACGGCCAGTCCTTTTGACTCGATTGCCAAATTGTTGGCCCAGAGATCGTTGAGAGGAGCAACATTTATATATTTGTAATAGCTGAATCTTTAAGAACACAAGCCAATAATGGTACACCGAGCTCTTGGGAACAGCAAGAAGGCTGACAACCATCAGGGTCCACAGTCGTCCCCATAGACAAAGCAACTTAACACACACACATATGCCTAAAACAGCAGGGCTTTGTCAATTACTGATGGTAAACCACACGCTGGATCTTGACCAATCCCAGGCTCCCACAAAAGCCAACAATTAAAAGGTGTATCCTCAGCGGATGACCAGCCACTCCAGAGACCCCTGTCTCCCTGGGGGTTGTCTAACAGCTTTCAAAAGTACGCCCCAGCTCTAAGCTCCCGAAAACCTGGCCCAGGCCCTAGGAAGTGCTTCAATAATGGATGATCGCCAATGAACAGCCAGTGATTTGCTGGAAATTATGAGCGATGAATAATTGAGAGGGAGGGAGTCTGACCAATGGTACCCTTGCCTCTTGCTGATTCTCTTTAATGCATTTCCTTGAGGCAACTCCCTGCAGTATAGGGTGCAGACAGCAACGTGCCCTTCCGAAGATGCTGACCCATAGCTCGGCGAGTTATAAATATATGGGCCTCTCCACTTTTACAACGGAGTAACAACAGGCAGCAGTTCAGCACGGATGTGGGGCTGTCCCTGTTCAACCCACTTGGACCCCACTTGCTGTGGGGTGATGCACAGTCATCCCCAAAAGGCAGCCAGCCTGTGAGATACTGAGACAGGCTGCAGGTTGAAAACCCCATTGAGTTTAGGGAGAGAAGAGAGGGATGGAGTCATCCATGAAAAGGAACTGAGGGACATTTTGAGATTCATTCGATTGCTCAGATCATGAAGAACTCAAGCTACATTTTTGTCATCAAGCCTCAATCCCATCTCTTCCTCCTTGGCCCCCATGAGTCCGTTCGGCCAATATGGTTCCCACCACTTCTTAAAATCTATGCTGCTCTGATCTGGAGTAAGCCACCATCATCTCTGTTTTATTTCAATAGCTTCAAACAGTGCTCATGCTCTGTTTTAATAGAATAGTGCAGTTTTAATAGAATAGTCAGAGAAGGTCTGTTCAAGTGTCAGTCACACCCTATCTCTTATCTGCACAAAGCCCTCCAATGGTTTTCATCAGAGTCAAAGTCAAAGACCTTCCTCATCCAGGTGCCCTATTAGCACTCTGACCTCAAATCCTGATACCCTCTCCATCACCCGCTCTGTTCCCACCATGCCAGTCTCCCTGCAGTTCCTTGCCAAAACCAGACACGTGCCTCTGAGCCACTGTGCTTACTGTTCCTTCTTCCTGAAAGGCTCTTCCTCCAGATATTGATGTGGCTTTCTACATCACTTGTGTTTTCTGTTTTTGTTTCAATATCACCTTTTCCAAGGGAACTTTTCTGACCACTGTATTTAACATGGAATTCTTATCTGCCCGCAGACATGCAGGACCTAGGTAGTTCCCTTTCTTTTTAATTAATTAATTAATTAATTATTTGAGTATAATTGCTTTATAATGTTATGTTAGTTTATGCTGTACAACGAAGTGAATCAGCCATAGGTATACGTTTATTCCCCTCCTCTTGAGCCTCCCTCCATCCCCCCCAGTCCACCCCTCTAGGTCATCACAGAGTGCCAAGCTGAGTTCTCTGGGCTATATCATAGCTTCCCACTAGCTAGCTATTTCACACATGGTAGTGAATATATGTCAACCCTATTCTCTCGATTTGTCCCACCCTCTTTCCCCTGGCTGAGTCCACAAGTCCCTTCTCTATGTCTACTCCCTTTCTGATACTGTTTTTCCATCAGCACTTATCACCATCTGTATTTATTTTCTGTTGCTGTTGTCATGTAACTAATTACCATAAGCTTATCAGCTCCATCAACACAAATGTGTTATCTTACAGTTCTGTCATTCCAAAGTCTGACTCAGGCCTCTGGGGGGTGAAGCCAAGGTGTTGGTGAGGCTGCTTTCCTTCTGCAGGCTGTAAGCTCACACCTGTTCCCTTGCCTTTTCCAGGTTCTAGATGCTGCTTATTTTCCTTGGCTTGTGGCCCCTTCGTCCATCTTCAAAACCATCCTGCATCTCTGACCGTTCTCCTGTAGTCACATTTCCCCCTCAAATTCCCTTTCCCTGTATGCCTCTTCGACTTTTAAGCACCTTTATGGCTACATTGGACCCATTCCAGAGAATCCAGACAGAATCATCTCCCTGTTTGAAGATCAACTGCTGAACAAAAGTAACTCCACCTATAAACTTAACTCATCTTTACTATGAACTCTAACATATTCACAGATGCTAAGGACTAGGATGTGCATGTCTTTGGGGGCTGTTCCTTGGCTGACTAGGGGCTTCCCCAATGGCTCAATGGGTAAAGAACCCACCTGCAGTGCAAAAGACACGGGAGACTCGGGTTTGATCCCTGGGTCGGGAAGATCCCTTGGAGGAGGAAATGGCAAATCACTCCAGTTTTCTTGCCTGGGCAATCCCATGGATGGGGTTGCAAAGAGTTGGACACGACTAAGTGACTAAACAGACAGACTTTGGCTTACTACACCATCTTACTGTCAAAATGGATTATTTATTGCAATGACCTTCTGTCTCTGCCAACTAGAATGTAAGCTATGGGAGGGCAGGGCATTTGTGTCCCACTGGTTCATCACTTTACACTCCCCCCACCACCCCAAGCATCTCAACAGTGCCGACACATAGCAATCACTCAAAAGATACTTGCTTTTTTGAATGAACACATGCACACACAGTGCTTCCTGATCATTCCTCACCCTTCTCCGCCCATGCATGGGTTCTGAGAGGCTGATCTTGTACATATTGTGTGCATGCTGTTCCCCATCTGGAATATTCTCTTGCCTGTCCCATAAATTTTTCACCCTCCATCTTTCTTAACACCTGACATTTTGATGTCCCTTCTGTGAAGTTTTCCGATTCTCCAAGGAAGAATGAGAGGGACTCTCTTCCCTGCTTTCTCATAGTACTTTTTGTATTCTTGAACTGTGTCAGTCTTCTCTAGAGCACCCCAAGAAGATTGCAACATCTTTTTTTATTTAAACATTTTTAACATGAGGATAATTGCTTGACAATGTTGTGTTAGTTTCTGCTGTACAATGAACTGAATCAGCTATATGTATACATATATCCCTCCCTCTTGAGCCTCCCTTCCCTTCCATCACCACCCCACCCTTCTATGTCATCACAGAGCACCAAGCTGAGCTCCCTGTGCCATACAGCAGCTTACAACTAGCTATCTACTTTACACATGATAATGTATATGTGTCAATGCTACTCTTGCAACTTATCCCATCCTTGCAATGTTTTTTTTTTTAATCTTTGTATTCTTGTATCTCGCATATGGTTTTTGATGATTTTTTTTTTAACCAAATGCATTTATTTATTTTAGTGCAAAGGCTCAGATTGAATTGGAAACGACTTGATTTTAGAATTCCATAGTGACTGGGGCAGGAGACTTTAGGGATAGACTGTACATTATCCTTTAGAAAGTAATAATAATAAAATTGCTTGGAGTCCTTACTACTTGCCAGGAACTGTGTCGAGTATTTTACATGCATTATCTTATTCGATTCTTACAACAAAGCTATTCTGATGTCAAAGTCCATACTCTTAACTGTGGAGCTAAAATCCCTAGGACGGTCAGATCAGAATAAGTTATGCGGTGGCAGCCAGAGAGAGAGAGGATGTGAGTTTTAATATCTGCATTTCTACACTCATTTCTAAATACAGAGAGAGACAGAGCAAGAAGGGGGGAGGGGGAGGGTGGGGAGGAAGTTTAAATGCCAAAGCTAAAGAAAGAAAAGACATACACGTGGGAGACTCAAAAGGCAAGAAGAACTGAGTGTTCCCAGCTCAGGGTGATGTTTCAGACGTTCCTTTGGTGGCAATTATGTCGAATACAGCCTAACCTGGGCATTGATTTCCGGACCTAAACTTTATCGAGGCTAATAGAATAAAATCAGACTGATTCTCGGGTATTATGAACTTGACTTGAAAGTCAGGGAGTGACGTGGGAACTTCAGACTCGAGTTCAGTGGAGGAAATCTTAGGGGGGGGGGGGCTACTGTGACTCCTAAAATGACCTGAGAATGTTTGGTTTGTGTCCATGTAAACCTTTTTTGTAGGATTTTTGAATCCCAAGAGATGAGAGAACTGCTGGGATGTGGGAACCTTGTTCTGACACCCTCATTTGAAGCAGAGCAGACCACTTTGATATGCCTTCTGTGTTGATGATTTTCATAGCATCCTTTACAGAGGACAAATTCTGGGGCTAGGATAAAGGGCTTGAAACCACGTCTTCACTGATAAGAGGTTGTGACTGAGGGTCAGAGAGGAGAGATGTGTAAGACATCTGTCTCTCCCTCGAGACGCACAGTCCACCCTTGTTTATTCAGCTTTCTGCCCTGAGGAAAATTTTTTGGAAACCACATCAGTGACTGTCTGAGTTCCTCCCTGGACTTGGCCAGTGGGAGCTCTAGCAGGTCAGAGAGAGTTGGATGGAGAAAGGAGAGAACAGTGGGTAAATTTGGTCCCCTGTTCCTTTCTTGAGGCGTCACTGCAGACCTCTGATCCCTCCAGCAAAGGTTACAGATCCAGCAGTGTGACTTTGACTTGGTACAGCCCTCTGACTCCCAGTTGAGTGCCTGCTCTCTTATTTTAACCCTTCAGGCCTGAGCATGGGGTTGTCCCCCCGGGGGCCCGTCCACCCTGTCCTCTGCTGTGTCCCCTACATTCTGTCCACATCTGTACAAACAAGCTCTTCGTTAGATTCTCCCAAACTATCCTGACTTGAGTGTGCTCTTTGCATTTTACCAAGACCCTGCCAGATGTCTTGTGACTTGCCCAAGCTCACAGGAAGACCTCCAGCTAGAATTCTTATCCCTCTGCTATCATAGGCAAGTGGCTCTTTTGTCCAGCCCCAGCGGATACTGCCTCTCTTTCCTGGGGAAGGAGGTTGGGGGTCTCTGACATCAGCCAGGCTAGAGAGAGAAGTGAGAGAATCTCACGGGTCATGCCAAGATGACACGGTATTCACTTTGAGCCAACTCAGAAGAGAAGAATGAGAAATTCAAGTGTTCAGGACCCGAGAAGACCTCGGTTTCCCAAAAGTCAACACACAAAATATCACACAGCTCATGTGTGTAGAATGGATACTGGGCATTGTACAGACATGAACTAGTCAGATCTTTGGAAGAATCCTGCAAAGAATTTAATCACTTCAAGTAGAAGGCAAGGTTGATTATAACATTCTGCATCCAAAGATTTTTAAATGAGCATTTCAACAGCCAATAAAATAGGTATTGTTTCCATTTTGCTAATGAGGAGTTGCTTCCTCCTGTTCCTCATTAATTTTAGTATAGTCATCTGTATTATAACCCTCGGTATTATTCTTATACCCAGACCGCGCATCACAGTCTCATAGAACCGCACCCCCTCCCACCTCAGGAAGGACAGGTGTCTCCAAGATGCCAGCTCCATGCAAGGGCAAGTCCAGCCTGACTCATTCTCATTAAGTAGCTGCCTGTCTGAGTGTGGCTCCTGGCAGACACTCAGCAATCAAGGTTCTCTATAGGATGAAGGGATGGAGTGGGGGAAGGAAGGGAGGGTTGAATGAATTTGCACGATCCTGGCCTTTGGGATGCCAGGGCAGGTACAGCATTCTTAGTCTAGCCTTCTGAATCGAGACTCCTAATGTGTAAAAGGGGAATGACATCAGCAAAGTGCCTGACTCTGGGCCTGGCACAGAGTAGGTCCTCCATGAATACCAGTCCCCCATTCTTCTCTAGCACTGCTTAAGAAAGCTGCCAGGGAGGCTTCCCTGGTGGCTTAGTGGTAATGAAGCTGCCTGCCAATGAAAGAGACACAGGTTTCATCCCTGGTCCGGGAAGATCCCGCATGCCACGGAGCAACTAAGCACGTGCGCTACAGCTATTGAGCCTACGCTCTAGAGTCTGAGAGCCACAGCTACTGAAGCCCATGTGTCCCAGGGCCTCACTCTGCAGCAAGAGAAGCCACCACAGTGAGAAGCCCGAGCACCGCAACTGAAGGGTAGCCTCAGCTCTCCCCGACTACAGAAAGCCCGAGCACAGCCATGAAGACCCAGTGCAGCCAAAAATAAATAATTTTTTTTTTTTTTTTTAAAGGAAGAAAGCTGCCAGGGCTAACCAAGCTGGAGGGACAAGTTCACTGCCTCCGGATGCTTCCTCCAGGGTCACTGCCTGTGAGCCCTGCAAACTCAGCCCCAGCTGGTGGTGGTTGGGAAGGGGGCAGGTACCGGGTGAAGTTTAAGGAGACTCCTGACCTTGACTGTCCTCCACAGCCTGATTTATGGGGCAGTGCCGTCTCCTGGATGAGATGTAGACACTGTGAATGAAAGAGCTGTAGAAAACCTTAATCCCCAAATGGCAGAAAGAGATACTCTGAGGTCCGGGATGTATTTGATCAAATACATCAGGTGGGGCATGACTTTCCCACAAGGAATCCACTCAGCTCTCAGGCCACTGATGGCCTTTCTGAAGTAGGGATGAAATATTTCCCCACTTGGCCAACAAAATCTTTGGCTGGTTTTGCTAAAAAAAAAAAAAAAAAAAAAAAAGAGTCTGGACTCAGGATATTACAGTCCTGTCATTGAATCAACGCCAGCACAGACAGGTAAGAGGCCAGGGGAAAGGGGAAGGGAAGGAAGAACCCCCCTCAGAAAAAAAATACCCCATCTATTGGGGTTGGTGAAAGGGGGCTCGGACAGAGCTCTGAAGTGCTCAGCTTGCTAGAGACCAGGATTCTGCAAGATCAGGCTGGGAGAATGGGAGAGAAATTGCGATTTGCCTCTTGTCTTATGTGAGGGTGGTGGCTGAGCCACCTAATGGCTCCTGGTGATGATGGAAACCACTCTGATGGCAGAACTGATTCTATTCCATAGTTGTCAGAACTCTTCAACATCCAGGAAGGGATAATGAGATTCCCATAAGCGAGAGGTGGCTGAGATTCAAGGCTTGGTCTGATGGAGCAGTGGGTGGGGGAAAAATTCTGACTTTCAGACTTGCCTCTGTTTATCCCTTACCCTTAGACCAGCTTTTCTGCAAACCTTTACCTCTAGAGAAATAATTCCTTGAAGTCCTCCCCTTGGTCTTCTGTGGGTACTTCTTTAACAGAAGTCAGGACGGCAAGGTAGAGTCTAGACCCAGGACAGATGGTGGTGTCTTCTCAGCATCTAGACTGAATTTTTCTGCTGCACCAGAGTTCTGAGCACTGGGACATAGTAGGTCTAGCTATGCTTGTTTCCAACATGTTCCAAGGCTTCCAAGCTTGGCTTATGCTGTTGTTAGGATGTCTGAACATCTCCTGCTCGGTAAACGGAAGTGCATCCTAAGAACCAGTTGAAATGTCACCTGCCCCGAGAAGCCAGGTACATCTCTACCTTCCCCACCCCCAGAGCATTTTATACTTTAGTTGTACACAGCCCATTTCTGTTGCCCCCATTCCCACTAAACCAGGGTGTTATGGGCTGAATTGTGTCTGCCCTGAAAATTCGTATGTTGACATCCTCATGAGTCCTTCAGAACATGATGATATTTGGAGATAGGCTTTTTAAAGAGGTAATTATGTTGAAATGAGGTCATTAGGGTGGGCCTTCCTCCAATTTGGGGCTTCCCTGATAGCTCAGTTGGTAAAGAATCCACCTGCAATGCAGGAGACCCTGGTTCAATTCCTGGGTCAGGAAGATCCGCTGGAGAAGGGATAGGCTACCCACTCCAGTGTTCTTGGGCTTCCTTTGTGGCTCATCTGGTCAAAAATCCACCTGCAATGCGGGAGACCTGGGTTTGATCCCTGGGTTGGGAAGATCCACTGGAGAAGTAAAAGGCTACCTCCTCCAGTATTCCGGCCTAGAGAATTCCATGGACTACACAGTCCATGGGGTTGCAAAGACTCGGACATGACTGAGCGACTTTCACTGTACTCCAGTTTGACTGGTGTCCTCGTAGAAGAGGAAATGAAGATGCACACACAGAGGGAAGGCTTGGAAAGAAGATGGCCATCTACAAGCCAAGGAGAGAGGCTTCAGCAGAAACCAATCCTGCTGACACATGGATCTCGGCCTTCCAGACTCCAGAATCACGAGAGAGGAACCTTCTGTGCTTTGGCAGCCTGAGAACAGACTGATTCAAGGGGTTCAGCAAACTTCTTTTTGTCAAGGTCCAGATGGTAAATATTTTCAGCTTTGCCAGCCACAGGGTATCGGCTCTACTCTTCAACTCTGCCATTGTCGTGTGAAGGCAGCCAGAGACCAGACAGTCATAGTGGGCATGGCTGGATCCCAATGAAGCCTCTTACAAAACAGGCAGTTGGTTGACTCCGGCCCCCAGGCAGCTGCTTGCTGACCCTTGTGTGAGATGAAAGTTCCCAGACCAGGGTTAATATCCACTTTTGTTATTGTTTAGTCGCTAAGTTATGTCTGACTCTTCTGCGACCCCATGGACTGTAGTCCAGCAGGCTCCTCTGTCCACGGGATTTCCCAGTCAAGAATACTGGAGAGGGTTGCCATTTCCTTCTCCAGGGGATCTTCCTGACCCAGGGACTGAACCCATGTCTCCTGCATTGCAGGCAGATTCTTTACCGTTGAGCCACCTGAAAGCCCAATATTCACTTTATTTTCATTCTATTCCTGAGGATGTAGCATAGGGTGCTGGGCACCCAGCAAGTGTTCAATTGATAGTTTTTCATTAGTTTTAAAAATGTTATGTATTGAAACAATTACAGAAGTTACCAACCCAGTACAAAGAGTTCTGTGTACCCTTTACTGGATCAGATTCACCTATGAGATGTCATAGGTCAATTCAGTGTACATCCATGTATCTATAGATATTAAAACCAGGAAGCTTCTCTCTGCCTGTTTCCAGCTATGATTTCCTGGGCATGTCACCTAAACTCCTCTGATCTTCAATTTCCTCTTCGGTAAGATTGTGCTAATCATGAGCCTGTCCATTGGGCAGCAAGAATTGAAATAGAAAATACATACCAAGAAGCTAGCATGACATTCCGGACAGCCTGGTAACAGCTCAATAAATGCAGATAAGGATGAGAAACATGATTAAGTGTGTCGCTTGTTTTATTTTCCTGATATTTCAGAGAAACAACCATCTACTCTGAGTTATATCAGCTCAAGACTTTTCCTAGGAAAACGCTTTGCTTCTGGGGGCATCTCCACGACTCTCTGATGGTTTCAAGGAGCCATCGAACTTCTAAACAGACCTGTGGCTGATTCATGTCTATGTATGGCAAAAACCACATTATTGTAAAGTAATAAGCTTACGATTAATATAAATAAAATAATTTAAAAAAATAAACTGAGACTTCATGCGTGCATTGAGAGCTAAGAGAAGGTCCAATTCAGTGGCATTTGTTTCCCAAGTACAAATATTTACCACTTTTCCGTGACTTCCCTGGTGGTCCAGTGACTGAGAATCTGCCTGCCAGTGCAGGGGGCATGGGTTCGATCCCTGGTCCAGGAAGACCTCACATGCCACAGAGCAGCGAAACCCAGGCATCACAACTACAGAGTCAGTGCTCTACAGCCCGAGGGCCTCAACTACTGATCCCACATGCTGCACCTACTGAAGCCTGTGTGCCTAGAGCCTGTGCTCTGCAACAAGAGAAGCAACTGCAATGAGACACCCGGGCACCGACCGAAACTAGAGAGTAGTCCCTGCTTGCTGTTACTAGAGGAAGCCTGTGTACAGCAGTGAAGGCCCAACTGCAGCTGGAAGAAACCTTCTAAATATATATATCTATCACTTCTCACTCCTAGATCTGACCACCTAGAAAGGCCTTGAGGAGGTCAGTGATAAAAATTGCAGAAGGGAGAAAGCCCCAAACCATAAGCTGGAGGAAAAAAAAAAAAAAGTAAAAAGTGGCTAATTTCACAAAGCTGCAGAAAATTACAACTGGACCACAAGCAGAGCTCACACAAGCAGCTTGAACCAGTTGACTCAGGCTTCCGAAATGGCACAGGGGTAAAGAATCCGCCTGCCAATGCAAGAGACGTAGGTTCGATCCCTGGGTCAGGAAGATCAAATGGAGTAGGGAATGACAACCCACTCCAGTATTCTTGCCTGGAAAATTCCATACACAGAGGAACCTGGCAAGGGCTAGAGTCCATAGAGTCCATTCTGCTGCTGCTGCTAAGTCGCTTCAGTCGTGTTCGACTCTGTGCGACCCCATGGACTCAGCCTACCAGGCTTCTCCGTCCATGGGATTCTCCAGGCAAGAACACTGGAGTGGGTTGCCATTTCCTTCTCCAATGCATGAAAGTGGAAAGTGAAAGTGAAGGCGCTCAGTCGTGTCTGACTCTTAGAGACCCCACGGACTGCAGCCTACCAGGCTCCTCCATCCATGGGATTTTCCGGGCAACAGTACTGGAGTGGGGTGCCATTGCCTTCTCCCATAGAGTCCATATATATATATAGTCTACATCTACACACATTCTTCTGTAACACTTTTTCCATTAGGATTTATCACAGGATATTTTTGTTTTAATTGGAGGATATGTGCTCTCTAATGTTGTGTTGGTTTCTGCTGTACAACAATGTGCATCAGTCATATGTACACATATATCCCCTCCCTCTTGGATCACAGAGCACTGAGAGCACTGAGCTGAGCTCCCTGTAGCTTCCCACTAGCTATTTTACACATGGTAGTATATATATATATATATACATATATAGCTTCCCAGATGGCTCAGTCGGTAAAGAATCTGCCTGCCGATGCAGAAGACACGAGACAGGGGTTCAATCCCTGAGTCAGAAAGACCCCCTGGAGAAGGAAATGGCCACCCATTCAAGTATTCTTGGCTAGGAAATCCCATGGTCCAAGGAGCCTGGCGGGCTGCAGCCCATGGGGTCGCAAAGAGTCGGACACGACTTAGCAACTGAGCATGCACGCGTGTACAGTTAATGTGTGTGTGTATATATAGATATATGTATATACATCAATGCTATTTTCCCAATTCATCCCACCTTCTTCTTCCCCTGCTGTGTCTACAAGACTATTCTCTACCTCAAAGCATGTTTAAAAGCCAGGTTGGAGGTTGGGGGAGGTGGCTCATGAGGTTTGTGATCAGCTAGAGCACAGTTCCCTGATTGGCTGATGGTGAGGTAACAGGGTGGTGTCACAGGAGTTGACATCTGTCCTTAGGCTCCAGGAGGCCTGGGGCTATGAGCTCATGGTCATCAGGTAGTTAATATCTTCCATTTGGTGGGGGGATTGGGGGGTGGAGGGTGGGGTTTCACATTTGCAAAACAACTCAGGAAATTTGCATCAAATACTATTATCTAGGTACTTCAGAGAGGAGCTACAGCAGCAGATATGGGGGGAGGCCTGTGCCTGGAAGACCCAGTAGGGTTCTGCTTGGTTACATGACCAGTATATCCAGGGGGTGAAGGCCAGGGATGGTGCTCAGTGTCCTATAGTACACAGGAACCCCACCCCCCACCCCCACACACAATCGAGGACTACAGCCCCAGATGTCATCAGGGCCAGGTTTCAGAAACCCTCTTCTAGAAGTTTCGGTTTTCTCACCTAGAAATTGAGCTGTGATAGCTACTCCACAGTAAGACTAAATGAGCTGTAATACACGCAACGATAGACAGAAGGGCATGCCAGACTGTCAACCGCTCGAGACAAATATTCTTATTATTCCAATGTTTAGTCAAAGATTGAAAAACCTAAAACCCTTCTGAGCAGGAAATGGGGAGGCCCCCGCTGCAGTCTGAGGTTGGGACAGGAGCTCCCAGAAGAAAGAGCTTTTGGGGTTATTGTCTGTCTTCCAGCTCATCCTCCCCGCCAGCCACCCCATCCCTCCCCCACCCCTCTTAGCCAAGCTCAGAGACTGGATGCAAAAGCCATTATTAAAAAATGAACATGAGTTGTTTTTTCCCCTTTTTGATCAAATAATCCACTTTGCTGCCTCAGACAAATCATTATTCATGTGGAACCTGCCCACGCCGCCCCTGGGGAGGAAGGCCAAATTGATTTAACATCTAATTCAGTTTGTACCTTCTGCTAACCCCAGTGGTATGCTAACTTCACCCTTGGAGGATGGGGAGGAAGAAGGGGTGGGAGGGAATGGCGGGGCAGAGAGAGAGAAATGAGGAAATTAGCCCAGGCGCAGAGTGAAGACCAGCGCTCTGCAAAACCGAGATGGAGATGCAGTGTGTCCTTAGAACAACACCCACCCCCTCCCCCCCACCCCTCATCTTGCGCTCTCTCATCCTTGGAGACCATTTCGCTCCTTCTTTGAGCTCATCAGAACAATAGCAATGCCATCAAAAGGACAGCGGAGCCTAGTCTGTGCTGAGCAGAATCCCTGATGACATCCTGGACAAGAGACATTCTAACGCCCATTTTCCAGCCAAGGGCAGTGGAAGTTCAGAGAGGTTGAAGGGACGTGCATAGAAAGTTCTAGAACCAGAATGCAAAGTCATTTTGGGTCTGCTTTCCAAAGCCATAACTACCATATCAGTAGGCTCCCAGATGTAGGAAGGTGTTTAGAGGAGTTCTATAGCTTTTTCCCATAAAGGTCACCCAAGTAATAGTCTTGACACATTTTTTTGTGTTGCCTGTGTGTGCTGGTGGGAGGATCAGCTGACCCGGGTTATCACCCTCAACTGGATGTCCTGTTCCTCTCTGTTAAGCCTGTCCAGGCTTCTCTGGTGGCTCAATGGTAAAGAATCCGTCTGCCAGTGCAGGAGACCTGTGTTCTATCTCTGGGTCAGGAAGATCCCCTGGAGAAGGAAATGGCAGCCCACTCCAGTATTCTTGCCTGGAGAATCCCATGGATAGCGAAAGGATCCTTGTGGTCTATAGTCCATGGGGTCGCAAAGAATCAGACACGGATCAGCGATAGACTTTCACTTCACTGAGCCTGTCCATCCATTCTCTCCCTGGGCTTCAGGGTGGAGGTGGGGAGGTACAAACAGATGGGAAGGGGTCTCCTAGGATCCCAGATAGGGCTCTCTGGCCACACCGTCAAGGCTGGGGGTGTAACTGGGATGGACATCTTGTCTGCTGTGTCCCCCCTGTATGTAGTGGCACAGCTAGGATGGTACTCAGAGCCAGTAAGTGGCAGGTTCAGGATTCAACTCCAGGTCTGTCTGGCTCCAAGCTGGGGTGTTCTTTCTATTAGGTGGCAGGGTACCCCTTCCCCCATACTTTATGCTCTTTCCTGTCCCCCATCAAAACTTTCTTTTAGAAAGTGGCGCTGTCCTTGGTGGGGGTGGCGGGGTGCGCGCAGGCTTCTGAGAGAAAGAAATGGAGAGGAGAGGGGTGTCCGGCAGGCAGAAGAGGGGTGTCTGTGCTCTAGGTCAAGTGTAAAGGGGAGGTGAGAGAGGAAGTGGGGGGATTGAGACAGAGAGAGAGTGAGAAAGAGGGAGAGGGAAGGAGAGAGAGAGAAGAGGGGAGGGGAGGGAAGGATGAGAGAAGGGGTTGCATAAGGACTTGGAGAGAACGGCTGACATCAGGCATCAGAGTGAGTCAGGGCATGGTTGCCCAGAAGAGCTCTGATGCGAAGGGTCTAAAGCTGAGGCAGCACCACGTGGCCCTCGGGGGAGCTGGCAGCTCTGGGAGGACCCAGAAACAGCACTGACATAGCACTGGCGGTTTTACAGTGGACTCGGACATCCTGACCCTGTGAGACCCGCCCTCCAGGACTCGCAGGCAGCCCTTCCCTGGCAGGTCATCATAATGGGAAAATGGATTATTCTTCACAAGCATGCGTGAGGCACCCTCTAGGGATTCTAGACAGAGATGCTAAACATGGACACCCTGAGCGGTGCAGGTGGGAACTCAGAGACGGCGGCATTTGAGAATCTGAGTTAGTGGAAGTAATTTCACTAAGCACTTATTACAGGCCAAGCGTCAGCAATACCCCCCTCCCCGCCGCCAGCCCCGCACACACACGTCTAGATGTTATATCTTGTTTCTTTTAACTTTTTATTTGATATTGGGGTACAGTCATTTAACAGTGTTGTGATAGTTTCAGGTAAACAGGGAAGGGACTCGGCCACACATATACGTGTATCCATTCTCCCCTGAACCCCCCTCCCATCCCAGCTGCCACATAACATTGAGCAGAGTTCCCTGTGGTGTCCAGTAGGTTATTCATTTTAAGTATAGCCGCGCGTACGTGTCCATCCCAGTCTCCCTAATTATCCCTTTCCCCCATCCTTCCTTCCTCCTTATCTCCCCAACCATAAGTTCGTTCTCTAAGTCTGTGGGTCTCTTTCTCTCATGTAAGTAATTTCATCTGTATCGTTTCTTTTTAGATTCCGCAGATAAGGGGTGTCATACAGTATTTCTCCTCCTCTGTCTGAGTTCCTCCACTCAGCATGACACTCTCTAGGCCATCCATGTTAAGCTTGTTGCATCTGACGCACGTCATCCTCACGAGACGGGTGGTATGAGCACCCCTGTTTTACACGAGGAGAAACAGAGGTTCGGCTTATGTCACCAGGGAGGCACAGAGCTGGGATTTGACCCCTTTGCAGGCTAGCTGTCCTAGGGGCTCTGTTTTCGGTGCTCCTCTGCCCGGCTGTGTCCACGGCCTCACAAGGCTTTTAGGCTCTGGGCATCGCATCTGTGCTTCACAATCTAAAGGCCTGGAGGAATTGCACCAAGCTGGCCATGACATTCTGGAGGGTCCAAGTTCTCTGCACGGACACATGCAGTAGGGTGTGTGTGCGTGTCTGTATGTGTGGTCATATGTGGGTCTGTGTCTGTGCACGCATGTGAGCTTTTGTGTTTGTATTTCTAGGTATGTCTTTATGTGCATGTGAGTGTGTTTTGTTCCTGTGTTTGTGTATTTGTATGTGTGTTGGCGTGTATATGGGTGTTTGTGTGTATAGGGGCATTTGTGTGTATGTGTTTTTGTTTGTATATCTGTACACATTTCTCTGTGTGCCCGTTTATCTGTTTCTGTAAGCTGTTACGCTTGTGTTTCCTCGAGTATTTGTGTAGGTGGGTTGGTGTGCATTTATGTGGCTGTTTGTGGGTATTTGCACTTTGTGTTTGCTTTTTGGTTTGTGTTTCTGTGTTTATTTGTGTGTGTGCCTGTGTGTGTTCCTGCGTGTGTTTCTGCGCAGGGTGAGTGTGTATGTATGTGTATGTGTGTTGTCTGTTTAGCACTTTGAGGCTGGAGGACTCCCGAGACTCTTCCTAGCACGGGAAGGGACTGCCCATGGACCTGAGATAGCATCTCCGAAGGCAGAGGTGATGACTGATGGAGGAAGCCACTGCACAGCACCGTCCTCACTGGGAGCGGCCATTGGCCCTGACTTCCCGTCATGGTCCCTGGCTGTGGGTGTGGACCACCAGCCTCCTTTCCCCCACCCTCACCTAGCTGCAGCCCCTCCCTGTGGCTTATCCCCTCCAGGGACTATGTCCCTCCCGCTGGGTGATACTGGCGGCTCTGCTATCATCTCTCCTCTGCCCAGAGCTGCCTGTATCCTCAGGCTGCATCCAGGGCCCCGGGATGCAACCACTGCTCCATAACCTGTGCAGACGGGCCTGTGATGCACACGACCTGCCCCCACAGCAAGGATCGCCCCCTCCGAGTCTCCCGCCCCTGCCCAGATGCCCAGCCTGCGTCTTCTTTCCATTGAATAGTTCCGACAGGAGAATCACACCGCAGGCCCAGAGATCGAGTGACACGGGGGACCAGGAGGGGGCTGGGACACAGCATAAGGAACATGTCTCTTGGGCTGTGTGTGACAGACCCCCCCAGTGGCAGCCTGAGCTTGTAGCAAAGCTCACCGTCTCTGCCTGGGCGTCACCGGTCGATGCAGGCAGCAGATGGGACCCCTGACCCCTGACACGGCTGGGAGCACTGAATCCAAGGAGGGGACGGAGCGGAGCTGACAGGACCAACTCTCTGAGCTGGGGGCATTTTGCAAAGAAACCGAGAACCACCTGCAGTGAGCTCTTTCTCCATCTGCCCCTCAATCCAAGGGGCCTGGGAAGTCCCCAGTTATGTCCAAATGAGAAATGAGGCTGCCCTCTTGGTGTGTGATGGCCGGCTGACTACAGCTGGAGAGAGTGGTGTCTGGGTGAAAATAGTCAATGATATCCCAGGGCCAGCCTGCGTGCCCATCCGGGGGCTCTAGCCAGAGTCAGAGTCCCAGGATATCTATGTTGCCTGGATGTGAGTTCATTCCAAAGTAGATCCGAGACAGGGAATTGGGATCAAGTCATTCATTTGGGAGGTGAGCCCAGGAAGCAGTGACGGGGGAGTGAGGGAAAGGCAGGGAAGCAGAAAAACAACAGAAAGGGTGTCACGGAACAGGTGAGCCCGGGAGACCCCAGGTAAGACTGCAGAGCGTGGCCAGCCAGGGGTGAAGGTCTGCAATATTCATCCAGTGATCCTGGGCACTTCTAGAGGAGCTGAGAAAGTGTCGGTGAAAAGAAGAGAGAGGCAGACATTTGAGGTAAGAAAACACCACACAAAGGGAATGGCCCCTGAAGCTGCAGGTGGCCTTGCCATGGGCCAAGGGGACCCCATGGAAGGATGCTGATGGCACTGCTGTGCGGATGAACAGTGCCAACATTAGCTGATCCTCCTTCATTGTTTTCCTGTCTTCCGTCCTCTGAAACCCTCCCTGTGTGCTCATCTTCTCTCATGCTCTTTCCTGTGACTGGAGCATCTGACTCGTAGCTCGGGGAGAATTTCCCACCCTTCCCTTCACTCCCTGCAGGCTTCTCTAGACTAGGATTTCTGAACTGGACTCCTGTTGGCATTTGAGGTTAGATGATTCTTTGTGTGTGTGTGTGGGGTCGGGGGTTGCGTCCTGGGCACTGTAGAATGTCGAGCAGCATCTCCGACCCTTACCCCCTTGGAGCCCAGACTGTTGACTTAGAACATAGTCACAGCCTAGAAGTTGGGAGCTGTGTTTTATCTGGTGGAAATTTTTAGGATTTTAAGCCAGGGAAACGGCATCTCAAGTGGCCCTGAGAGAACTGCTCCGAGGAGGTGAGGGGAGGAGGCAGGTTATACACAAGTTTTTCGACAAAGGGCAGGTAGTCTGAACATCAGAAGTTACGTAGGTTTAGTCACTCAGTTGTGTCTGACTCTTTCCGACCCCAAGGACTGTAGCCCACCAGGCTCCTCTGTCCATGGAATTTCCCAGGCAAGAATACTGGAGTGGGTTATCATTTCCTGCTCCAGGGAAGGACAACTCATAATACAGTGCTATCCAAGAAGATGAAAATGGATGTTAAGACACAGCTAGCCACCCATGCTACAGTACACAGGATGTATCACATGTGCTAACTTAATCCTCCCAAAAGCCCTAAATTGTGAATTATTCCCATTATGTAAATAACTAAGTAGGACCTGGAAGCACTGAAGCTGATACAGTGATTATCAATAGTTTTCAGCCTCCTTTCTCAAAGTCTCTATTAGCTCTAGGTAATATGCTCGACTTGTTGGGGATTATTTTTCCATCTCTTTGGAGATTCAAAAGCAACATGCAGGCAGGACCTCCCTGGTGGTCCATCAGTGGGTACGGCTCCAGGGAGCGTGGGTTCGATCCCTGGTCGGGGAACTAAGATCCCACGTGCCATGTGGCGGAGCCAAAAAAAAAAAAAAAAAAGGAAAACTAACATAAATTAAGTATTAAAAAAAACAAACAGAGTGTAGGCAAGATAGCCTGCCCCCCCGAGTGACCTTGTTCTTTCTCCAGAGCACTCCTGGCTTTGTAAGAACTCCGAGCTCTGTTTACTTTACAATTACCATGGGTTAAGGGTCCCTCTGACATTTTCACAGGGGGAGGGAGTGGGCACGAGTCCTCACCCCTTCCTCGGACTTTTTGATTGTCATTTCCTCTACCTTTAAGAGAAAATTGCATAATGGCTGTCACTTAGGCACCTTCCCAAAGTACTTAAACTACATTAAAGCAAAGGGCCATGTGCGGAAATAGCCTCAGATTTTACCTGCCAAGTTACAAAGCATAAAAGGGGACTCAGTGTTCTCTTTACTGAGCTTCCCTTCACAGAACAGTGGCACATGGGCATACGCATTGAGGTTGTTACCCATTCTCCAGGACCCGAGGCCAACGCAAACAGTGTCAGAGTCATTAATGAGATTTGGCCCCCTTAGGCTCATGTGAACAGTTATAATGAGTCTTCAAAGCCTCTGTTAAAAATATATATATAAGTGTGTGTGCACATGCCTATGTGTGTGTGTGTGTGTGTGTAAGCATTTTGGTGTGCATTTCATGAGAATTTGAGCAATTGAAAGCGACTAACCACACTCACTTTAACACCTTGCCTTCCTCCCATGGAGCTGCTCTGGGGCCAGGGGTGGTCCAAAAAGAAAGCTTTTGGTCTAAAGTAGAGGTGGAGGGTGACAGAGTCAGGGATGTCACTTGTTGAGTGACAAGTCAACATCTGTCTGTGAGGTCTAGCATGTCTTCAGATTTCTTTGGTAAAAAGCCCCCCTCATTTTGCACTAGGGAACTACCCTGCACTTCTCTCAATCTGTGTGGTTTGGACACGATAGATTCCTTTTCCTTGGGCAGTTGGCTGGTTTAGTTGCTAAGTTAGGTTCGACTCTGTGACCCCATGGACTGTAGCCTGCCGGGCTTCTCCTTCCTTCGTATTTCCCAGGCAAGAATACTGGAGTGGGTTGCCATGCCTTCCTCCAAGCGATCTTCCCAACTAAGGGACTGAAGCTGGGTCTCCTGAATTGCAGGCGGATTCTTTACTAACTGAGCCACCAGGGAAGCTCCTTTCCTTTGAGTTGGCTAATTGACATCACCCATTTCCCTGGTTATGGTGCTTGATTCCCAGAAGGACATATGATCCAAATCAGTTCAGTAAGATTTAGCCCCAGAACTTTGACTACAACTATAGGGCTCAGCTGGTAAAGAATCTGCCTGCAATGTGAGAGACCTGGGTTCAATACCTGAGTTGGGAAGATTCCCCTGGAGAAGGGAAAGGCTACCTACCCACTCCAGTATTCTGGCCTGGAGAATCCCATGGACTGTCTAGTCCATGGGGTCGAAAAGAGTCGGACACGACTGAGCGACTTGCCCATAGGGCCAGCAAGATCAAACCAATCAATCCTAAAGGAAATCAATTGATTGGAAGGACTGAGGCTGAAGTTGAAGCTCCACTACTTTGGCCACCTGATGCAAAGAGCCAACTCTTTGGAAAAGAACCTGATGTGGGAAAAGATTGAGGTCAGGAGGAGAAGGGGATGAGATGGTTGGATGGCATCACTGACTCAATGGACATGAGCTTGAGCAAACTCTGGGAGATAGTGAAGGACAGGATAAGCCTGGTGTGCTGCAGTCCATGGGGTCACAAAGAGTCCGACACAACTGAGCGACTGAACAATAACAACAACAGGGCAAGAGAATCTTGCTAGTGTCTCGTGGTGTCTTCAGTAGTCCTGACTGTAGCCATGCTTGCTGACACCTCTTACTGCAAAGACTGGAGACTCTCTCCTGAGGGTTTTTCTCTGATGCCATCAGCCCTTGCTTGGGGCAAACAGAGGTGCTGTGGAGGTAATGCCTCTGGGAACAGCCCTCAGACAATCATGAGTAGGGATTAGAGAATCTGTACCCCAACTCCCTTGACCCTGAAATGGGACATGTGCTCTGTTCTATGCCCAGAGGAGTGTGGACTGAATCATCTCATAGGTCCAAGTGCAATTGACCATCAATTGCCTGTAGTGATAACCTGCTCCCTGTCACACCTTCCTTCCCTTCCCTTCTCCCTTCTCCATCCATCCTCCGACCCAAGTTTTCTGAGGTTGCTTCCCAAATAAACCACTTACACTTGAATTCTTATCTCAGTGTTTCTGAGGAAATCCAGCCTAAGAGAGAGACCCACCCATGTTGCTAGGAGAGGGCAAGGACATGCCTCAGAATTAAGTCAGCACAGAAAACATAAAGCAGAGGAAGAGAGAGAATGAGATACATATTCTTCATGGCATCATATTGGGCATCTGGATCCAGCCATGCCTGAAGGTTGCATTACCCTCAGATTTTTCTCTAGGACAAATCATGTTAGTGCAGGATTCCAAGGCCTTTTTTGCAACTCTTCATATTTCCATTCTGTGTTTTCCTGCATGGCCCCAAATATCCACTCCCGCTGTCCTGGCATCAGCTCATATGGTCCAGTGATAGGAATGCATTCCAAGGGCTACTGGAGCTTGCCTTATCTGAGAGAGCATTTGAGCCACCAGGGTGGCAGACAATTCAAATCCTTCACTGCAATTTCAGGCAAATAACCTTCTGGCAGCTTCCTTTTCACTGTTGTGCTCTTGTCTGCCAGCCAATCTCAGGCCTGGCCATCCCTCAGGAGATGTTAACTCATCTCCCTCATCTGCTTGACTGACTGTCATCTTGACACATCACTGAACTGGTGATGAAGCCCTTAATTAGTACATGGCTTCAGGCCTCGCGTTTTGCCACCTCTTCTTCTATTTGCCCTCTCTGCACCTCTCTCTCTCCTTCTTTTCATCTCCAAAGAGGAAACCCTACCTGCTGTTTCAGGACGACTGTACTGTTTCTTCGACTCTCCACCCCTCCATTTACTGTCTTTTTCCCAAGTCATGTGATCAGAGCCATCTGCACTCACCATGGACCAGGTCCAAGCAGAACATCTCTCAATACTATCCCATTGCGTCTCCCATCCAAGTCCCTGAGAAGGCAACCAGAATGCCCAGTATGCAGGCAAGGACACAAACTCAGAAAAGTTACACTTACTGATTTCAGCCCCAGCCCAGGGCTGGTTCCAGCCCCTCCTCTGTTGCTTGCTCACCGTGTGAATTACGTAATCTTTTTATTTTGTAGGCTACTTATTTCCCATGATGGGAAAGAGTAGTTTACTTTAGCCAGCCAGTGCATCAACATGTATTCATGGAACTCTGTTAGAGAATCTTAAGAGGGACTTCCCTGGTGGTCCAGTGGTGAAGAATCAGCCTGCCAGTGCAGGAGGCATGGGTTTCATCCCTGGTCTGGGAAGATCCCACATGCCACTGGGCAACTAAGCCCTTGAGCCACAACTACTGAAGCCCAGGCACTCTAGAGCCCATGCTCTGCAACAGGAGAAGCCACTGCAATGAGAAACCCATGCAGCAAAACTAGGGAGTAGCCCCACTCGCTGCAACTAGAGAAAGCCCATGCATAGCAATGAAGACCCAGTGCAGCCAAATAAATAAATACAATTAAAAAAAAAAAAAAAAGACTCTTAAGAGCCCTGTGACTCTAGGAATCAAGTGAGATAAAGTTCCCTCCTCTAAGTGATTCAAGCATACCTGGAGAGAGACATGTGAGGCGCCATCACAACTAAGAGGTCCCCGAATAGCGCATGCCCAGTGACTGGACGGCATGCTAATTCTGCAGTAACTTTCAGCTCAAGAAAAAGAAGCTGCTAACAAACACAGTCCACTCTTCATTTCCCCTAAGAAACTTCCTACTGGAAACTACTGCCAAGCTTTTTCCATTTGGAAAATATTGACGCATCTTCCAGCAGACATTGAAGACTGAGCACTCACAGATGGCAACCCCATCATTTCTTTGCAGAGAGAAGATGAGCGTGGATTTCTACTAAGCATAATTGAATGGGGAGGAATTTTTTATGGGCAGAGGGTGGGGGCAAACCATCCTTGAGTTAAGGAGCCATTCTTAGGCTACCTCCTTTCCTGAAGGGAATAAGTGGTCAAGGGTTGCACTCAGCCATCTGACCCTGGCCCTTCTGCTCCCACTCAGCACTGCCACCTTAGACTCTGCTGCTTCCAGAAGTTCAAAGCCCTCCTCCGTGACATTGGCTGAATGCAATAATTCCCTCAGTCGAACCATAATACCAGATGCCAGTGTATAATATGGACAAAAAGGAGGAGGAAAAAAGAAAAAAAGGACAGAACATTTGGCTATTGCAGGACTCTGGGGAACTGGAAGCCCACGTTTTGTAGCACTCAACTTCCATTTGTGAGCCTTCGTGGGTTGTGTGTGTGTGTGTTTTTTTTGTTTGTTTGTTTGTTTGAAGTTATCCCTGACTGAAATTGGAAAACGAAGACCTCTCTTTCATTTCCACATTGAGACAATGGTATTTCTGGCCCTGTATGGACTGTGTAACTCAGAGGAATCGAGTTTCCTGACATCTTGCAGCCTCAGCAACCTCTTTAGAAAAAGGTGGGGGGTAATCAAATTTATTTTAAAGGTCTGTGGTAAAGACCAGTGAAAAGATGTGTGTCAAAAGTTTAGCCCAGGGAACTTCCCTGGCAGTCCACTGGTTAAGACTCCGAGCTCCCAGTGCAGGGGACCCGGGTTCGATCCCTGGTCAGGAAACTAAGATCCCACATGCTGCAACTAAGAGATCCCACGCATGGCAATGGAGATCCCGTGTGCAGCAACTAAGATCCGCTGCAGTCAAATAAGTAAATATATAATAAATTTTTAAAAATGTTTAGTACAGGGTTTGCATACAGTGGGGCTCAGTAAGAGTTGGGTGTTGTATGTTTCATATGCATTAACTATCAGAGTTGCAAGCAACAGCAGCTGTGTGTGCTCAGTTGTGTCTGACTCTGCGACCCCATGGTCTGTCACCCACCAGGCTCCTCTGTCCATGGGATTCTCCGGGCAAGAATACCGGAGCGGGTTGCCATGCCCTCCTCCAGGGAATCTTCCCAACCCAGGGATCGAAACCGCGTCTCCTGCATTGGCAGGTGAGTTCTTTACCACTGCGCCTCCTGCACCACCTGGGGAGCCCCGTGAGAGTAGCAAACAACAGTAACCAGTGCAGAGATGCCACGTTCTGGGCCGTGGCACATGTGGGCACTGGAATTGAGTGCAGTTGCCCAAGGACGAAACTTTCACAGATAATGCATTTTCAGATGAGAGATAAAGCCTCAGAAATTTTGCTAAGCTAAAAGGAGTTATCTTACCTTTGTACAATGCTTTCTTAACGGAAGTCACACAGATTTGTGTTTGACCTACACCTTGGCCTTTTAGGATCTGGATATCCTCAAGTAACCTGTTCTCTGGATTCCAGGTTTTTCAACTCTAAAATGGGGATGACCATATATCCCATTTTGCCATACTGTCTCTTTATTCTAATCTGGTAACTTATAGAACCAAACAGAGGGACTTCCCTCGTGGTGCAGTGATTAAGACTTTGACTTCCAAAGCAGGGGCTGCAGGTTCAATCCCTGGTTGGGGGAGCTAGGATTTCACAGCCTTCATGGCCCCAAAACCCAAATATAAAACAGAAGCAATATTGTAACAAATTCAATAAAGACTTTAAAAATGGTCTGCATCAAAAAAATCTTAAAAAAAAAAAAGATCCAAGCAGAACACTGACTGACATGGTCATTATTATTAATACAAAATCCATATTGTAACAATATAATTATTAGCATCAATAATGATAGCAATGTCCACTTGGATATAAGTAGCACTGATGCAATTGAATGAAAGATTCCAGAGTAAGAAATATGTATTTCCAATATTCTGGGAGGTGGGTCATAGAGGATCCTGCTGTGATGTATGTCAGAGAGTGTTTTGCCTATGTTCTCCTCTAGGAGTTTTATAGTTTCTGGTCTTACGTTGAGATCTTTAATCCATTTTGAGTTTATTTTTGTGTATGGTGTTAGAAAGTGGTCCAGTTTCATTCTTTTACAAGTGGTTGACCAGATTTCCCAGCACCACTTGTTAAAGAGATTGTCTTTAATCCATTGTATATTCTTGCCTCCTTTGTTAAAGATAAGGTGTCCATATGTGCGTGGATTTATCTCTGGGCTTTCTATTTTATTCCATTGATCAATATTTCTGTCTTTGTGCCAGTACCATACTGTCTTGATAACTGTGGCTTTGTAGTAGAGCCTGAAGTCAGGTAGGTTCACAGCAGGATCCTCTATGACCCACCTCCCAGAATATTGGAAATAAAAGCAAAAATAAACAAATGGGACCTAATTAACCTTAAAAGCTTCTGCACATCAAAGGAAACTATTAGCAAGGTGAAAAGACAGCCTTCAGAATGGGAGAAAATAATAGCAAATGAAGCAACCGACAAACAACTAATCTCAAAAATATACAAGCAACTCCTACAGCTCAACTCCAGAAAAATAAACGACCCAATCAAAAAATGGGCCAAAGAACTAAATAGACATTTCTCCAAAGAAGACATACAGATGGCTAACAAACACATGAAAAGATGCTCAACGTCACTCATTATCAGAGAAATGCAAATCAAAACCACTATGAGGTACCATTCCACACCAGTCAGAATGGCTGCAATCCAAAAGTCTACAAATGATAAATGCTGGAGAGGGTGTGGAGAAAAGGGAACCCTCTTACACTGTTGGTGGGAATGCAAACTAGTACAGCCACTATGGAGAACAGTGTGGAGATTCCTTAAAAAACTGGAAATAGAACTGCCTTATGATCCAGCAACCCCACTGCTGGGCATACACACTGAGGAAACCAGAAGGGAAAGAGACACGTGTACCCCAATGTTCATCGCAGCACTGTTTATAATAGCCAAGACATGGAAGCAACCTAGATGTCCATCAGCAGATGAATGGATAAGAAGGCTGTGGTACATATACACAATGGAGTATTACTCAGCCATTAAAAAGAATACATTTGAATCAGTTCTAATGAGGTGGATGAAACTGGAGCCTATTATACAGAGTGAAGTAAGCCAGAAGGAAAAACATAAATACAGTATACTAACACATATATATGGAATTTAGAAAGGTGGTTACAATAACCCTGTGTACGAGACAGCAAAAGAGACACTGATGTATAGAACAATCTTATGGACTCTGTGGGAGAGGGAGAGGGTGGGAAGATTTGGGAGAATGGCAATGAAACATGTAAAATATCATGTAGGAAACGAGTTGCCAGTCCAGGTTCGATGCACGATGCTGGATGCTTGGGGCTGGTGCACTGGGACGGCCCAGAGGGATGGTATGGGGAGGGAGGAGGGAGGAGGGTTCGGGATGGGGAACACATGTATACCTGTGGCGGATTCATTTTGATATTTGGCAAAACTAATACAATTATGTAAAGTTTAAAAATAAAATAAAATTAGAAAAAAAAAAGAAATATGTAAAATATCACTACCTTCTCTTCATTCATCCACTCACAAAATACTTATTTTCCTACCACGTTCTGAATAGTACTCTAGGAACTGGGGACACAGCAGTAAACATGACTGATAAGGTCCCTGGCCCCACAGAACTTCATGAGGGGCAGATTTGCAGAATGAGACAATAAACAGAAGAACCACTAGGCATGAAAATATTGAACCTAGCAGGTAATGATCAGCTCTAAGAGGTGAAACTGCACACGGTAAAGAGAGAGGGTGGAGGAGAGATAGATGGAGGTGGGACTTCATTAAGTGGTGGTCAGGAGAAGTCTTTCTGATGAGAGGACATTTGAGCAGAGGCCTATAGGAAGTGTTCTTTGGCCACCTGATGTGAAGAGCTGACTCACTGGAAGACCCTGATACTGGGAAATATTGAGGGCAGGGGGAGAAGGGGACGGCAGAGGATGAGATGGTTGGATGGCATCACTGACTCACTGGACATGAGTTTGAGCAAGCTCCATGAGATAGTGAAGGACAGGTGAGCCTGGCGTGCTGCAGTTCATGGGGTCGCAGAGAGTCAGACACGACTGAGCAACTGAACAGAGGAAGTACTGGAGTGACTGTGTGGATATCTGGGGGGAAGAGCATTCCTGGCAGAGGGAACGGTCAGTGCAAAGGTCCTGAGGCTGGTAGTGTGGGGTGGGGAGGACAGAAAGCTAATGGAGCTGAGGAGGTCCAGGGAAGAGTCCTCACACAGCACAGTGCATGCTCACAATAGGTGCACTCATCACCCTTGTTAGGGCCGGTTCAGAGTCCTGCTTGGTAGCACCATCTGTCTGAGACGTTGTGCTTGGGGAAGGGTGGGGTCACACTTCTCAATGTTACATGACTTAGGGGTTCCAGCTAGTGGGCCTTCCAGCCCTCCTGGAAGTCACACCCTCAGCCTTTGATAGAAATGCTTCTGGCGAGACAGAAAGCACGAGAACCCCAGCCACATGGCCTGGCTGCAAGGTGCATTAGGCAGAGCTTTGGAATGGCTTCCCACCCACAGTTTTCCTGGGACTCAATGCCAACTATCCCCAGGGCTCCCTCCCTGGGTTGCATCATTTGTGATGTCCAGGGCCGGAGTGGCCACATTAACAGCCCTCTGCTACCCAGATGGTTGAGGGACACAGGAAGACAGAGGGGTCAGCAGCTTGGGTGGCTTTACTGGAGTACGGCCCTTCCATCTGCAAAGCCAGCAAAGGCCACAGCCAGAACCAGAGGAGCTGCTTCCCCCATGAGTGCTGTCAACTCACTGCCTTCTGGGAGCTGGGAATTCCCTAAGACCAAAGGTCTGAGATGTGCAGAAGAGGATAATCAGATGGAACGTGTCCTGGCCTCGTGTTCATCCTCATTTGTTGGACGCTCCAAGGGGCTTGGGTCCAGATTTACAGGAAAGTGCTCACAGTACCCAGTGGGCAGCTGGGCGGCTGCGTCCCTGTTAAGTTGTGCCCAGTTAGGGATGGTGGCACTAATGCTAAAAGAACCCACCTGCCAGTGCAGAAGACATAAGAGATGCAAGTTCAGTCCTTGGGTTAGAAAGATTCCCCTGGAGAAGGAAATGGCAACCCACTCCAGTATTCTTGCCTGGAAAATCCCATGGACAGAGGAGCCTAGCGAGCTAGGTCCATGGAGTTGCAAAGAGTTGGACATGACTGAAGTGACTTGGCATGCACATACAAGGATGTCTTCACAGGGTGATGGACCAAAGTGCTGACCACTGTGCTGAGTCCTTTACAGGAAGGATTCCCTTGAATGTTCACGAGGACTATGAAGGGGGAGGGGGACTATTGCCACAAGCCTCCTCCCTGCAGAGGTTACATAATGACCTGTAAGTCACATATCTCTTAAAGACAGTCAGGACTTGAATTTAAGTGGTTTGAATCCAGAGTGCACCACCTTTATTTTTTTTTTTTTTCATTAAAAAAAAAAATCTATTTGGCTGAATCTTAGCTGAGGCATGAGAGATCTAGTTCTCTGGCCAGGGATCTAACCCAGGCCCCTTGCATTGGGAGTACAGATGAGTCTTAGCCACTGGACCACCAGGGAAGTCCCAATCACTCTTATATACAGCAACACTGCTCACTTGTACCTCTCTGTCCCAGGGGTCCATGTACTTCGTGTAAAGAGCCAAATAATAATTATTTTGGCTTTGTATGGAGGGATGTGAGAATTGGACCATAAAGAAGGCTGAGCATCAAAGAATTGATGCTTTCAAACTCTGGTCCTGGTAAAGATGCTTAAAATTCCCTTGGACAACAAGGACATCAAACCAGTGAATCCTAAAGGAAATCAAACCTGAATATCCATTGGAAGGACTGAGGCTGAAGCAAAAACTCCAACACTTCAGCCATCTGATGTGAAGAGCCGACTCACTGGAAAAGACCCTGATGCTGGAAAAGATTGAGGGCAGGAGGAGAAGGGGGTGACAGGATGAGATGGTTGGATGGCATCATCAACTCAATGGATGTAAGTCTGAGCAAACTCTCATAGTGAAGGACAGGGAAGCTTGGTGTGCTGTAGTCCAGGGGGTTGCAAACGGTCAGACACGAGTCAGCAGCTGAACACCACCACCAGCTATGTGGTATCTGTCACAGCTACTCAACTCTGATCTGGTAGTGAAGAAGCAGCCTTAGACAATATGTAGTTGGGTGTGTGTAGCTGCATTCCAGTAGAACTTTATTTACAAACACAGGAAGAACGCTGGGTTTGGCCCATGGGCCATACATTGCTAACTCCATATAGATGGTCATCCACTGCACCTTGTATAGAGCTTATCATGGCACCCTTCATTGGTTCCAGGCATGACTCAGTGTCTCAGCCATATCATCTAGGACCCGGATTCATTTCACATTTTGCTCACCCATCCTTAGTCTTATTGGCTTTCCATGATTATACTTGCTGCTTCATGGTCACAGGGCTTCCCTGATAGCTCAGTTGGCAAAGAATCTGCCTGCAATGCAGGAGACCTGGGTTTGATCCCTGGGTTGGGAAGATCCACTGGAGAAGGGATAGGCTACTCACTCCAGTATTCTTTCTTAGAGAATTCCATGGAGGAGGCTGGCGGGCTACAGTGGGCTACAGTCCATGGGGTCACAGAGAGTTGGACATGACTGAGCAATTAACACAACACCTGCTAGACTCACAATGATCAGTTTTAGGAACGACTGGGAGGGGAAAGTCCAGCCTGCAGAAGCTTCAAAAACACCTTAGAACTTGTGTTAAGCCTCTGAGGTATGAGGCGTGGTGAGAGCTGGGAGCTGAGACCGCAGTTAGGAGGCTGTCAGTCACTCTTAATACCCAATGTCAGAGAGGCAGGTGTCAGCCCCAGAGTGGGGTAGGAGGGGCTCCTGGGGAGGAGACAGGTGTGAAAGGGAAGGAGGATTTAGCAAATAGGTCCGGCCTCCTCCCAGGCTCAGGCAGTGAGATTCCTGTGGTTTCAAAGCACTGGGATGTTCTCACATTGAAACCACAGAGGACGATAGGCTTTTCAGAGTTGGCCCCCAGAATTACTCCGGGACTTGATCTGCCAGACTCTTAATTGCCATGAAACCCACATCCAAATAGGTCTTCAGGTGCAAGAAACTGCATGTGGAAAAATGAGAAGTGCTCATGAGTTAAATTAAGTCTGTGTTGCTCACACCTTCCTGGTGATGAGACAGGAACATGAGACCCCTTTCAAGGCAGGGGAGGCCTGAAGTGAGAAATTTGTTTTCTGTTTAGATAATGGTGTTTTGAGATCTGGGGATGAAAAATCTGTATATAGAAGAAATGTGAGTTAGACACTTGCATGCATTCAGTCAAGAGCTGTTGATTGGAAGCCTGCTGTGTGCCAAGAACTATTCTAGCGTTTAGTGATTCAGCAGAGGGAAAATTAGGTAAGGGACTTCCCTGGTGGTCTAGTGGCTAAGACTCCAAGCTCCCAATGAAGGGGTCCTGGGTTCAATCCCTGGTCAGGGAACTAAGATTCTGGAATGCCACAACTAAAGATCCCACATGCTGCAACATGGATCGAAGACTCAGCACAGCTAAATAAATAAATAAAAACAAATAAATATTCTTTAAAAAATAATAGGTAGAACCCTCATTCCTTGTGAAGCTTACTTTCTGGTGGGGGAGAGACAGGAAATTTAATAAATAAGACAGCGTCATTACTATTAAACCATTTCACTTCTCTTAATCCAGTTCCCACTTATAAAATCATTTCCTATGACTCACTATGTATTGGGGGCCATGCTGTGATGGTTCATTTTATGTGTCAATCTGGCTGAGCCACCATGCCCAGATATTGGATCAAATATTATTCTGGATGTTTCTGGGAGGCTAATTTTGAGATGAAATTAACATTTTAATCAGTATACTCAGATGAGAGCAGATTGCTCTGAATAATGTGGGTGGGCCTCATCTAATCAGTTGATGGTCTGCCAGCAGATAACCTTTAAACTTGACTGTAATATCAGCTCTTCCCCGTGCCTCCAGACTGCCAATCCACCCTGCAGATTTTGAACTCATCAGCCTCCATTATCCAGTGAGCCAATTCCTAAAAATAAATCTCACTCTAGACATATACATATCCTGTTGGGTTCTGCTTGTCTTGGGAACCCCAGCCAGATATTGTGCAAAGGACTTTCTTCCCCTTTGAGTCTCTCACAACCCTGTGAAGTAGGTCTCTATTTTCATCCCCACGTTACAGGTGAACACAATGGGGCTCCTTTAGATTGAGTCTACAGCCAAGGCTAGATAGTGGGTAAGAAGCAAAGTCAGGATTTGGAACATGGGTTGCGTGAACTCAACGTCTACACCCAGAATCCAACAAACCCACTCAGTCCCAGCAGCCACGTGGTACAGCCAGTCCACGTGGTATCATGCTTGAAAGTGGAGGGTCTTCCGTTTTGCCAGTGATAATGTTCATACCTTTTTTGGGCAACAAACAAGTAGTGTGGTTTGAATTACATTTATGGCAAGATTATAAGGGGCTGCCTTGATCAAAACAAAACAAAACAAAAAAACCTTCGCCTGACCCTCGGGACCATCTTGGACTCAAAGAGTCATGCTGAACAGAAATGTAATGAGGTAAAAAACGTTCTGCTCTACTTTAGAGAAAAAAATCCTAGAAGCAGTGAGCTTCTACTAAAAGTAAGCACTGGGATGTGCTTCCTATAATTTGGTGGTGAGAAGTGTAGCCTAGCAACCGTCTGGCACTAGTGGTCGAGAATCCGTCTGCCAATACAGGAAACACAGGTTCAGTCCCTGGGTTGGGAAGATCCTCTGGAGAAGGAAATGGCAACCCACTTCAGTATTCTTGCCTGGAAAATCTCATGGAGAGGAGTCTGGTGCACTACGGTCCATGGGATCACAAAAGCACTGGACACAACTGAGCACAGACCTACACAGCGACTGTCTTGCCTGGCTTCAAACCCGAGCTTCCCGGCTAACTGGCTGTGTGATTCTGGGAAACTTCCTAACCACTCTGAGCTTCGGTTTCCTGGCAGTAACTCTAAAAATAAATATTCACCTGCCAAGAGGCTTGAAGAGGCTTAAATACAGCGGCACATGTAAAGTACAGTTCTGGCAAAGTGTAAATGTTTAAGGAACGTCAGTTCTTGTTTCGAGGGTAGAAGGATGGATCCATATTTTATAGACTGTGGGCTTATGTAATGTTTGTGTATGTGTGTTGGGAGGGAGATGTTATTTAAAGAAAATAACCAAATGAACTAGGGAGGCTAGGGGGTCCGTGTAATTGAAAGGCCCTGGAGCCTAAGGTCTGTAGTCTAGCCTTTTGCTGTTACAGCAATATTTCCCTTTTCTCATCTCCAGGTTACCAAAGAAATAAATGGCTTATAATAGCGCTCCTTTAATTTCCAAATCCCACTTGGTTATTTTCCTGACACTGGGATATCTCAGGGGATTAGGCCACGAGTCTTGCAAAGATGTGACTCTCAGAAAACCAAATTGCTATAAGCAACTTCTCTGAAATGGGGCATTTGGCCCTTTCCTTCTGGGTCCCCAGGATGAACAGCACCTGTGATCTCCTCACTCCACCCCCAGGGTTCTCCCCTCTCAGGAAATAGACAGGCTTTTAAAAAATTAATTCTTGAAGGGACAGGGTTGGGCTGGGGGCTGGGGGCTGTGGCTGGGATTGTATTTTTTTTTTTTTTTTTTAAGAGCTGGTTTCAATTTTGTAGCAGTGTTCTCTTGGGTAACCAAGGTGTATCCTTCTTTACTTGATTCTGGACAGGGAGTGAGGCAGAGATAAAAATAGGAAAAATATGGAAGAATACTTTCACCCCTGCTGCAAATGATTTATTGTTGCATGTGATAATTTCCACTTTTTGGAGTTGTCCTTTCTACCTTCTTATGTGATCTTTGCCACAGTTCTGTCACATTAACTAGGCTGGGGTTGATCCTGTGTTACAGATGGGGAAACTGAAGTTCATAAGACTTGGAGACTGGCAGGTACCACGGAATGAGAAGTGGAGCAGAATCCACATCTCTTAATGCCTCACCTTATGTATTTTCCATCAAGTCACAGAGATCCTTGGGATGGCTGGGTATTTTTAGCTCCATTTTACAGATGAGAAAACTGAGCCCTAGAAAAGCGAGATGCCTTGTCTAAGATCACTTCAGCTATCATTACCATCATCACCATCATTATCATCATTCATTCGAGTTACAATAACAATAGCAATGACAACAACAAAAATAATAATAGCTGTGGGCCCTGTGTTACACAGGCTTCCCTGGTAGCTCAGATGGTAAAGAATCTGCTGCAAAGCAGGAGACTGAGGTTCAGTCCTTTGGTTGGGAAGATCCCCTGGAGAAGGGAATGGCTACCCACTTGTATTATTGCCTGGAGAATCCCATGGACAGAGGAGACTGGCAGGCTACAGTCCATAGGGTCACAAAGAGTTGGACATGACTGAAGCGATTTAGCACACACACACATTTGGATTTGGAGGGAATTCAATTCAGCCCATAACATGTTCCAAAGAAATGCCATACTATGATCCTATCATAATAACAATATCACCCCCTTTCATTTGCCACAAATAGAAACGCTGCATGGAGGGTGTTCAGTATTTGTTGAATACAAGATAGAATGATAGTATAATAAGCATAATTAAGACAAAATTATTTTATAACATTATAAGTAGTTGCTTGATAGAGACTCTGAGCCTAAAGTTCCTCTCTAATTCTCAGTAGGGAGCTCACAAGTTCTAGAGGGGTGTTAAAGATATATTAGTAACTGAGAATTTCTGCTGTACTCTATTAGAAGGACTAGAGAGAATTATAAGGTGAACAATTCTCTTTATGTGCGTTAGCATTATTTTATTACCTCCTGAAATAGTCTCCCATCCCACTGATGGTCTGTGTTCTGTGTTCCAGGAAACACTAGGACAAAGTTATAACCGTCAGGAACACAGAGTCTTCCTAATTTCACTCCCTGCCCGTCCCCTGCATGTTGTCCCACCTCCTATACTCCAGCTGGCTCAAGCATGACAAATGGGCCCATACTACTCCATCTT
This sequence comes from Bos indicus, assembly GCF_029378745.1. Classification (NCBI taxonomy): domain Eukaryota; kingdom Metazoa; phylum Chordata; class Mammalia; order Artiodactyla; family Bovidae; genus Bos; species Bos indicus. Next base: position 59,602,637 of record NC_091776.1, on the reverse strand, counting down.
TTCATACTTTCCTCTACCTCTACTAGGAACATCTGCCTCCACTCTACCAGCCTGCTAAACTCTTCTTCACCCCTCAATACCCATCCAAAGATGCCCCTAGAGGATACATAAGTTGAAAAAGTAGAACAGCAGCGACCATTTGGAGTACAATTCCACCTTAAAGAGAAAAAATACAAACATTTCTAGAAGTCACACATGCACATGTATTAAAAAGCGATGGGGATATAATGATTTATTTCCTTTTCTGCTGATCTGTGTTTTCTGATATTTTTGACAGGCAACATGTATTCTTCTGTAATCCTGATAAAAAGTTACTTCTGATGTTTTAAAAGAGCAAGTCTCTTCATATTTTCTTTTGGGAACTCTTCTTGAATAGCATCTTGCCCCACAACACACACACACACACACACACACACACACACACACTCATACAAACATGTCCCAGGTGGGCAAAGAATATCCCATTTTGCTAACTTTGCATTTTGCAAACAGAGTTACCTCATTAATCATATTGTTTTGAAATTATCTAAATTATCTGTTTACAAATCTCCTTCCCATCCCAGTCTGTGAGGCAGTATCCTTTACACGCTAAGACTATGGATTCTGGGGTCACAATTCCTGGGATTGAATTCTGGACCCACCACGGCACCCATTCATTTAGAGACTATTAAACATTTACCCTGCATCAAGAGCCATCAGGTCACAAAGAGTCGGACACGACTGAATGATGAAGCACAGCACCACAGTCAGTCTAGACATTGTAGAAAAGGCAACTTTTGAGTAAGAAGTGCGGATCAGTGGTGGAGGGGCATTCCAGGGTCCAGGAAGAGTCAGCACAAAAGCAGAAGTGTGCCCACTGCTATGGACTGAATGCTGCCGTGCTGTGCTCAGCCCTGTCCGACTCTTTTGCGACCCCGTGGACTATAGCCCGCCAGGCTCCTCTGTCCATGGAATTCTCCGGGCAAGGATACTGGAGTGGGTGGCTATTTCCTCCTGCAGGTGGTTCCCGACTCGGGCAGAACCCACGTCTCCTGCATCTCCTTTGCTGCAGGTGGATTCTTTACCAGGGAGCCCTGAACAGTGACTCCCAAATCCTTATGTTGGAACCCATGTGACTGCATTTGAAGACAGAACCTTCAAAGAAGTAATTAGGGTCAAATGAAGTCATCAGAGTGGACTGTGATCCCAGAGGACTGATGTCCTTATAAAAACAGGAAGACCCCAGCAGGGTGTACACACAGTGAAAAGGCCCTAAGTGGGCCCCTGAGAAAGAAGCCATCTATTAATACTAGCTGGAAGGAGAGACTCCACCAGAAACCAATCCTGATGATACCAAGGCCTTGGACTTCCAGCCACCAAAACCGTAAGAAAATACATTTCTGTTGTTTAAGCCTCCCAGTCTGTGGGATTATGTTTACAGCGGCCTACGCCATACATCTCATATTTTGGAAAACTGGGAAGGAAGCCAGTGTAACCTGGGCAGATTGAGGGATGTGGGGTGTGGTGGACGATGAGGAAAGAGGGGAGCTTCCTCAGAGGCCCTGATGAGATGGGGGAGTGGGTCCTGAGAGGCCTTACAACTCATTGTATGGATGTGGTTTTTGCTCGAAAGGAACTGGGGAGCCACAGTGGGGTTTTGAGCTGAAGGCTGACACACTCTCAACAATGGTCTGAAAACATCGATTGCAGAGAATAAATGGTAGAGGAAAGAATAGAGTTGGGGAGAGCACTTGGAGGCTGGTGAAATAACAGGGGGAGATGGTGGTGGCTGGGGTGCTCATAGAGGAGAGAGAGCAGATGTCAGATGGACAACTGGTCAAGGATTGAGTGTACGGGTGTGAGACCAAGAGGAGTCAGGCATGACTCTGAGGTTTACGAGATGAGGAATCGGAGAGAAGCAGCCACTGATGGCTGAGAAGGGAAGGCTGAAATTCAGTGATTCTCAACCAGGGGTGGCGTTGCCGCCCCGCCCTCCCTGGATTGACATCTGGAGACAGTGTGTGTTGTCAAGAACAGGGACATGCTGCTGGTTTCTAGCGGGTAGAGGCCAGGAATGCTATTAAACGCATTTGCACAGGAAGCCCCCACCACAGAGAAATGATCCAGCCCGAAAGTCAACAATCCTGAGGCTGAGAAATCTTTGTGCAGTAAGGGGAGTGAGGCTGGGCTGATGGAGAGACATATATCACAGGGAAGACCAACAGTTAAGCTTTGGGGACTTCCCTGGTGGTCCCGTGGCTAAGACTCCATGCTTCCACAGTAGGGGGTTCAGGTACGAGCCCCTGGTTGGGGAACAAAGATCCTGCATGCCACGCAGTGTAGCCAAAAAACAATAACAATTATGTTTAAAAGAAGTTAAGTTTTGGATATATTCACTTCCCTGTTTGGTTCTATGTGTGCCGGCTATGTGATGCTGGGAAATCATTTTACCTCTCTGGACCTGTTTTCTCATCTGCTCAATGGGATGAAATTTCTACTTACAAATGGGTTGTAAGGTATAAAAGTAAAGCAATCAGAATGGAACACAGAGTAAGTGCTCCCTACAGTCTAGCCATGATTATTGGAGGGGAGAATGTGTCTTACTCTTTGTATATCCTCAGCACTAAGAACAAAGCTGGGCACAGAGTTGGTACTCAGTGGATATTTGTTGATTGAAGCATCAAACAGATGGCAGGGTTTCTATCTGACTCCTTGGACAGCAAGGAGATCAAACCAGTCCATCCTCAAGGAAACAACCCTGAACACTTATTGGAAGGACTATTGCTGAAGCTGAAGCTCCGATACGTTGGCCACCTGATGCAAAGAGCCTACTCATTGGGAAAGACCCAGGTGCTGGGAAAGATTGAAGGCAGGAGGAGAAGGGGACGACAGAGGATGAGATGGTTGGATGGCATCACCAACTCAATGTACATGAGTTTGATCAAACTCCAGGAGACGGTGAAGGACAGGGAAGCCTGGCATGCTGCAGTCCATGGGGTCACAAACAGTCAAACATGACTGAGCAACTGAACAACACGTCTGTTCAGACAGGCCTTCCAAAGAAGTTCCTGCCGGCTCTGCCTAAAGCCCGGGCTTTGTTAAAAAATGCAATTTCATTCATTTATAGTTTTGTAGTGTATAATTCAAAGGGCTTTCAGTGTCAAATTTTGTTGGCTTATTATTTAATAGACAGGCATTTTATTGGGTCAGCCAAGAAAGTGATCATGAGTCCTTTCAATTGCGCCCTATGCAAGGTCTGTAAACGGAGTTCATCCATGTGTTTCTGCCCTGTCTTCAGGCCACTTAGATTTCAAAGGCCTGTGTCTGTTAGTATGACTTCAGGTGCAGGCAATGAAATCAACTGAAACGAGACGTCTAGTGTTTGAATGTTCATATGTGTACACATCTGTAAGATATAAAATCTGGCATAACATCACCCAGAGGAAGAGCAGTCCCAGTGTTGGTTCATTCAATGGTTCAAAGTATGAAAGTGTTAGTGGCTCAGTGATGTCCGAGGCTTTGTGACCCCACGAGCTGTAGACCACCAGGCTCCTCTGCCCATGGGGTTCTCCAGGCAAGAATACTGGAGTGGGCAGCCATTCCCTTCTCCAGGGGATCCTCCCAACTCAGGGACAAACCTGGGTCTCCTGCATTGCAGGCAGATTCTTTACCACCCGAGCCACTAGGGAAGCCCACTCAGTGGTTCAAACAAATCATCAAAATCCTGATGTTACTTACTCTTGTATTTTTAAACAATTTTTTAAATTGAAGTACAGTTGATTTACAACATTATGCTAGTTTCAAGTGCACAGCAAATTGATTCATATATACATTATGTATATGAATCACTATCATATCATATATTCATATACATGATCTATAAATCATTTGGGCAGCGTCTCTGCTATGCTGGAGCTGGCCCATAGGCTGCATAAGAGCTGAGAGTTCAATTTTCAGCAATTTTGCAAGGTGTGTATGAAGCACAGTCATAATTAAGAGTTCACTTACATATCTACTCTTGGGTATATATCTGAAAAAACAAAAACACGAATTTGAAAAGATAGATACACCCCAATGTTCATAATAGCATTATTTACAGTAGCCAAGATATAGAAGGAACCTAAGTGCCCATCAACAGACGAATGAATAAAGAAGACGTGGTGCATGTATATATAACACAGAAAACTACTCCGCCATGAAAAAGGATGCCATTTTGCCATTTGCAGCATCATGGATGAACTTGGAGGGCATTATCATCAGTGAAAGAAGTCAGAGAAAGACTAATATTGTCCGATATCACTTAGATGTAGAATCTTAAAAAGTACAACCAACTAGTGAATATAACGAAAAAGAAGTAGACTCACAAATACAGAGAGCAAATTAGTGGCTACCTGTGGACAGAGGGAAGGTGGAAGGACAGTTTAGTGTTCAGTTCAGCTCAGTCACTCAGTCGTGTCCGACTCTCTGTGACCCCATGAACCACAGCACACCAGGCTTCTCTGTCCATCACCAACTCCTGGAGTTTACCCAAACTCATGTCCATTGAGTCAGTGATGCCATCCAACCATCTCAGGCTCTGTTGTCCCCTTCTTCTCTTGCCCTCAATCTTTCCCAGCATGTGGGTCTTCCAAATGAGTCAGCTCTTCACATCAGGTGGCCAAAGTATTGGAGTTTCATCTTCAACATCAGTCCTTCCAATGAACACCCAGGACTGATCTTTAGGATGGACTGTTTGGATCTCCTTGCAGTCCAAAGGACTCTCAAGAGTTTTCTCCAACAACATAGTTTAAAAGCATCAATTCTTCTGCACTCAACTTTCTCTATAGTCCAACTCTCACATCCATACATGACTACTGGAAAAACCATAGCCTTGACTAGACGGACCTTTGTTGGCAAAGTAATGTCTCTGCTTTTTAATATGTGGTCTAGGTTGGTCATAACTTTCCTTCCAAGGAGTAAGCATCTTTTAATTTCATGGCTGCAGTCACCATCTGCAGTGATTTTGGAGCCCCCAAAAATAAAGTCAGCCACTGTTTCCCCATCTATTTGCCATGAAGTGTTAGGGGACTAAGAAGTGCAAACAATTAGTATAAAATTAGCTACAAGCATATATTGTTCAACATGGGAAAAATAGTCAATATTTTATAATAATTCTAAGTGAGATATAACCTTTAAAAATTGTGAATCACTAACTTCTACCCTTGTCACTTCTATATTACACTATTGTATAGCAACTATACTTCAATAAAGATTTTTAAAAGAAAAGAATTAACTTATATAAACATAAAATTAAATCTTTAAAAGTAATAAATTCCCCAAACTCATCACATCCTAATTAGCATGCTATACTTGACTTGTATCTGTGCTCTCAAGGTTATTTATGACTATTAAAGCCATATGGTGGAAATATTCTATTATGATGAACTCTAATGCTTCTCTCCGCAGCTCTGTGTTCAGTGACATCATGTTAATAGTGTGAAACTGGCCATGGTGGGAGTATTCACACCACAGAAACTGACAAATGCTACAGATTGGGCTTTTCTTTTTGTGATTTTGTTTTGTTTCCCCTCCAGCCAGAGAGCCAGTTGTTAAACGCTTAGCAGCAAAAGGGAGGTTGAAGGAGAACATTCTAGGCAGAAGAGATAGCCTATAAAAAAACCCCATGACGGGATAACATGCCATATTTGAGACACTGAAATAAGGTCACTGACAGTATAAGGAGTCTCTGTCTTTAAGGATTTTGTGGACTGAATGGAAAAAAAACCTGAGTAAAAGTCAACCAATACAGTCCTTATTATATACTAAGTCTTCAATGATGATGTGCCCGCTAAGTCGTTTCAGTTATGTCCAACTCTTTGTGACCTTACGGACTGCGACCCGCCAGGTTCCTCTGTCCATGTGATTCTCTAGGCAAGAATACTGGAGTGGTTAGCCATTGCCTTCTCCAGGGAATCTTTCTGACCCAGGGATCGAACCCGCGTCTCTTATGTATCCTGCATTGGCAAGCAGGTTCTTTACTACTAGCGTCACCTGGATAGTTTGTTTTTTTTTTTTAATATTCATCAATGTTCAGTTTCTTCTTCATGTTTTAAGTCCAGTGGGTTAAGCAACAGGGTGACAGATACAATTGACTGCTTACTCAATATCCATATATCCACCCCTCCTTCCTCAAATTAACAAAGCTCAGCAAGTGCTCAGTTAAACCTATTTTTGTGGTGCTTCACCAGAGGTCCAGTACTTAAGAAACTGCTTTGCAATGCGGAGGATGTGGGTTCAATCCCTGGTTGGAGAACTAAGATCCCACGTGCCCCAGAGCAACCAAGCCCATGTGCCACAAGTACTGAGCCAGTGTGCCACAACTAAAGAGCCCATGTGCTGCAACTAAAGATCCCACATGATCTAATGAGGATTCTGTATATTTAAGACCCAATGAAGTCAAATAAATAAATACATTTTTAAAAAAGTTATTTGTGATCTTAGGGTCATGGAATGAGAGGCAGCCACGCAGGCCGTGTTACTGATGGGGCATAAACTGAGAAGGTTGCTACTGGTGCCCACTCCTTGGATTCTCCTTTACACCTAGGGTATGGACATAGATGCTTGAAAGCACAACAGGTGTATTGCATTCGTGGAGTTACAAGCATGAAAATGAATGGAGGAGAAAAAAAAAAAAGACTTTGGATCACTGACGCTCACTATAACAGGAGCCTGCCTCTATACTTTCTACACATCACCTTTGAAATCCCCCATTGAGTTCAGCCACTGAGGCTAAATATTCTATTACTTGCAGCTGAATGCATTCCTCACTGATGCAAATGCATTCTCCAACCATACGTTATAATGAGCAACATGGCTATACGAGGTCCATCAGAAGATGCTGAAACCTGCTACTGAAAGCATGGGCGTGAACCACGGAATCAGCACCACATGGGAATTTGTTACAATGGAGACTCAACTCACCTCCAATCTCCTAATCAAATTTCTCTTTTAACAAGCTCTCCAGATACTCCTCCCATGACCATTAAAACTTCAGACGTATTTTATTAAAAGATTTCTTATGAAATGGTTAGACTCTCTAAACTTTTGGTTGGAGGACTCCTGCCTGAAGATGCCCTAAGGATGAAGAGCCAGAACTATCCATGTAAGCATTTTTTTTGATGCTACACTGGAACCTATCCCAGGCCTCATAAGACCATCCACATATGCTCTGAGCAGCCTTCCAAGTGATTGCTAGATTACCCATGCACCCAGCAATGAAGCCTAAACATCCATCCTTTGATAAACACACTCAGGCCCTTAAAAGTTCAAACTCCGTGTTGGGTCCTGACCTCTGAAATATTTATACACAGTGATGCACCTTCCAGATAACATCTCCTGGAATCTGCTTTAGCGGCCAGGCTGCAACTGGGAGGGAGTTAATAAATGCTCTGGTTGTCTCTAATTCAGCCAGAATGCTTTTGCTGCGCCCCCAGACACAGCTAAGAATAGCCAGGTTCCTTCTCGTCTTTGAGAGCTCTAAGATCAGAAATACATTTTCTGCTCTTGTTCGTCCTTCTCCAGACTACATGATAGAGGCTCTCAGAGTTGGTGCCATCCTGGATCCTGGCCAAGAAATACCCTTGTTTGTTGGAATGGCTTCAGCTCTTGGCTAATTTCTTCCTTGTATACTATTCCTTGCCAGACTAGTTCAATCTTGGGTCATCCCTGTTTGGGTTTCTTGATTAACTCCAAGTCGCCCAGAGAAAGGAAGAGACAAAATGCTTTGTTACAGCAACAAGGCCATGGGCCAAGTCAGCCCGAGCTTGTCTTCTCTTTCCAAGCAGTCTCTTTTGAACAGCCACCCTCTTTTCTCTACGTTGAGAGTGCTACCCTTCTCCCTTAACCACCCCTTGACTAAAGGAGAGTCTAGAGAGAAGGAGCTTCAGACCCAAACCAAACCCCAGCTTAATCTCTCCCTAGTTGTATGACCAGGCACAAAGGCTTACTCATCCTGAGCTTCAGGGTTCTTGTTTGTGACACTGGAATGATGACAGCTCTAGACAGCTCATGCCAAGAACTTTGTACTCACCCCCTAGAATAGACATTCGGAAAGGGCAAAATCTCTGCTTGTGTTCGCTACTTCAGTGTCTCCAGAACTAAGCACAATGCCTGGCCCCCTGAAATTACTCAGTAAATGTTTGGAGGTTGGTGGTTTGGTTTAATTGCCAAGTCGTGTCTGTCTCTCTGCGACCTCATGGACTATAGTCCACCAGGCTCCTCTGTCCATGGGATTTTCCAGGCAAGAATAATGGAATGGGCTGCCAATTTCTTCTCCAGGGGATGTTTCCCACTCAGGGATTGAAACTGCGCCTCCTGCATTGCAGGCAGATTCTTTACTAGCTGAACCAGAGTGTTGTTGGCCCAATGTCTGGAGAGGGGATTATCAATCCTCACAACAATCTTATGAGGTGGGTTCTATTACTCTCCCCATTTTGCAGATGAAGGCTAAGGTCTTGAGCAGAAGTTCAGAATGGTTAAGTCAACTGTCCAAGGTCATTTAGATCTGTATGAGACAGAGCCAGGATGAGAAAATAGAACCATCTGGCTCCAAAGCCTATGTCAGCCATCCTATGGAGCTGTGGATATCAGACACTGAACTTACGGACAGACACACATATCTCTCACAGCGTGTGTGGTCAGTCGTGTCAGCACCCTCCTCCTATTGATCTCATGTATCATCTGCCCTCCCCACCCTGCTTTCCATCCTCCCACCCTTCCCCAAAGGCCAGTTCCCACTGGAGAATGACATCGGGAAGGAAAAATGATCTGCCTCCTTGGGTCTCACCAAGGGAGAGTGGAAAGGGGACATGTTCCTCTCCAGGAATCTCAGTGACGCAGGGCATTTCTGCTCAAGACCTTAGCCTTCTCTTCTTTAACCTCGACTTTTCCATCACAGGTGACTCAGGGCCACACACTGCATATTATGATCTTTTCCCAAGTGTGATCTCTAGACTAGGTTCCTGTTAGAATTCAGATTCTGAGGTCCTGCCCCCAACTTACTGAATCTAAGTCCCTGCAGTGGGGCCCTAAAGTGTACATTTTTTTTCATTAATTTTTATTGAAGTATGGGTTTCCCTGGTGGCTCAGACAGTAAAAAATCTGCCTGCAATGCAGGAGACCCAGGTTCAATCCTTGGGCCTGGAAGCTCTTTTGGAGAAGGGAATATAACCCACTCCAGTATTCTTGCCTGGAGAATTTCATGGCCAGAGAAGCCTGGCGAGCTACAGTCCATGGGGTTGCAAAGAGTCAGACAAGACTGAAACTACTTAGCATCTATCTATCATCTATCTGTGTGTGCTCGGTCACTCACTTGTGTCTGACTCTTTGTAAACCCATGGACTGTAGCTCAACAGGCTTCTCTGTCTATGGGGTTTCCCAGGCAAGAATACTGGAAAATTTCCTCCTCCAGGGGATCTTCCTGACTCAAGGAAGGAACCCATGTCTCTTGAGTCTCCTGCATTGGCAGGTGGATTCTTTACCATTGTACCACCTGGGAAGCCCTTAATCTATCTATTAAATAGCATCTATCTATCATCTCCTATTGGTTCTGTTTCTCTAGAAAATGCTGACTAGTATATACACACACACTCTCTCTCTCTCTCATACATGTTTATATTGCTATTCCATTCTAACTCTTCCATTCATTTTTCTGAGTTCTTTCAAAATCCACATTATCTCAGTATCCTTTGGTGGCCTTAGGCATGTCCCTGAACCTCCCTGAGCCTCTCGAGCTATAAACTTGGGATAATAACCCTGCTTTATCTACCCCAGAAGGTGGTGAGATAAGTGAAGGGTGGCCACTTCCTTTGAAAAGGCTCAAGGGTTGTACAAATATCACGGGTTTTTATGATCAGTATCACAGCCAGGCAGCAGCTTCCAGGGCCCCTGAGACACCCTTGCAGAAGTGTGCCAAGCCCTTGTAATGCATATGCATGAGCCCATTCTACAGCTGGGCAAGCTGACTCACTCTGACCTTTGGCAACATGACAGGTTGAGCAAAGGCAGAGACCATCAAAGACATGAAACAAGATTCCTGGCACCTGTCCATGGACCCTGTGAAGTTCTGTGCACAAATCAACATGCCTTTGTGGAAGGAACAAAGAGAAGTGTATTGGAAGGGTTCAGGACCTTTGTTCCCAGAAGCTCTGAGTACTGCTTCTTCCTGAAAGGTACTTGGCTGCTTCCAGGAATGAATAGGATCAGATAATCTCATGCTAACTGGCCCAGGACTCCAGACTCCAGGGCTTCCCTGGTGGCTCAGATGGTAAAGAATCTGCCTGCAATGCAGGAGACCCAGGTTCGATCCTTGGGTCAGGAAGATCCCTGGAGAAGGGAGTGGCCACACTTCAGTATTCTTGCCTGGAGGGTTTCCATGGACTAAGGAGTCCAGCAGGGTACAGTCTATGGGGTCACAAAGAGTCGGACATGACTAAGTGACTAACACTTGTACTCTAACTTCCAGACTAAGATTCCACTAGATTTTGTCAAACATTGAGTCAAGCCTCTCCATCAGTTCAGAGACAATGTCTGTTGCTTCAAATGTCATATCCCCAAAGCACTGTCCAAAGACCTGGCACATAGTAGGTGCCCAATAAAAGTTTCTTGAATAAACTAATAAGTGATTTAAACCAATGAATGAACAGAAAAGGAATATGTGTCTCCATGGAGCATCACATAAACAATAAGTGCCATATATATACATCCCCATTCCACATCTGCTGGCAACACTGATTGATTCCTACGCTCTTTTCCTCATGAGTCCAGATGCAGCCCTGATCCTTGTGACTGCCACCTCCAATCCTTCCTTCATCAACTATCAACTGAGGGCCTCAAATACGCCAGGCCCTGTTCAGGGTGCTATGGAACACTCAGTGCATTGGATATAAAACAAAATCTTTAACTTTAAGCTGCTTCCAGTCCATGGGAGTTGGCAGAAGAAATGAGGCCCATTTGCTACTTGCATTTTCCTGGAGTAGCCAGAATACGGATCATGTCTGAGATGCTTCATCCTCAGGAGTCAACCATTGCCTTTCTTATCTCTCTAATGGTCCTGTCATCCCCCATCCATACCCCAGGTTTGAGCATCTGATTAATGGCTCATGGTGAAGGGGCTTGTGTAACTCAAAGAAGCTATGAGTCATGCTATGCAAGACCACCCAAGATGGACAAGTCATAGTAGAGAGTTCTGACAAAACGTGGTCCGCTGGAGGAGGGAATGGCAAACCACTTCAGTATTCTTGACATAAGAAATCCATAAACAGTATGAAAAGGTAAAAAGATATGACACCATAAGATGAAACTCCCCTCCCCATCCCCCAAGGTTGGAAGGTGTCTAATACACTACGAGGGAAGTGTGTGTTAGTCACTCAGTCATGTCCAATTGTTTGTGACCCCATGGACTGTAGACCACCAGGCTGCTCTGTCCATGAAGATTCTCCAGGCAAGAAAACTGGAGTGGGTTGCCATTTCCTTCTCCAGGGGATCTTCCCAACCCAGGGATTGAACCCGGGTCTCTTGCATTGCAGGCAGATTCTTCACCACTGAGCTACCAGTGGAGGACAATTACTTATAGCTCCAGAAAGGATGAAACAGCTGGGCCAAAGCAGAAATGACACTCAGTTGTGGATGTGTCTGGTGGTGAGAGTAAAGTCTGATGAGTCCTATCATGAGTATGTTCTAATATATTTTGAATCGGATCCCCTCTCCTCCCCGTCACTCCCTAATCCAGAACACCATCAGCAATCACTGGGCAGCTGCAGCAGCCCCTGCTTCTGGCATCCTTTACCTTTTATCCTCCCAATGGCTTGAGCACAGCGCCTGACACGTGGGATACTGGATAAGCACAGCACCATGCTTTTGTTTTGACAGCCAAGGGCCAGTACAAGGGAGCCTGATACTATACTTTCCGCAGTTACAACTGAATGCATGTAGACAGAGGCTAAGTGCACAGACTCTGGGGTCAGACATCTGACATCAAACGCTGGTCTTTGCGACTCACTTCTTGTGTGTCCTTAACCTTAACCTCTCTGCACCTCAGTTTCCTCATCTGCCAAACAGATAACAATTATACTTACAGGCTTATTGCAAAGCTTACACCCATTAATATATGTAAAAGCTTTGAAGCATGACATAGTAAGCACTCTATAAGTGTTATCCATTATTGATTTTTTTAATCCAGCCAAGTGTTGTGAGGGCAATTAACGAAGACAAAGTACATTGCATGTGGTACATTTCACTCTTCCTTCTGAACAAATAGATTTGCTGTTTACCCTGGTCAGGCCATTTAGCACTTCTGAATGAAATACATACACAGAGAACATGCTGAGTGCTCCTGGGCATGATGGGCAAATTCCATAGAGAAACAGCCTCCCCTCCCCAAATGCATTATTTTCCAAACTCTATACCCAAACGAACATGTATCCCTAGAGCTCCCTGCCTATTAATCACAGGATGGATGTTGCTTCATGCTCATCCACCCCACGCTTACCAAGTATTTAAGCTCCCTCTCTCTCTGTTCACGAGCATCATCGCCCCTGAAAACTCTCCTTGTGGTGGGAGAAGACCTTCAGTGCTGATCTCCACCTGCAACTGCTGGCCAATAAAGCTGGTACCTCTCCCATCTCCCCCCACCACCCTTTCTTTTTTTTCCTCTTTGACTATTCCCAAGTCCTCTGTCAGTGTCTGTTAGAGTTTTCATTGGAGAGAAAAAAAATTACTTCCTAAAATGTTCAAAAGTCTTTCCTCGGTTTGTTATTAAAGCAATTATCTAGCATAACACACTGAAATCGCAAAAGGTATTCTAATGGGAAACAAATGCTCTAGACAAGCGACCAACTGGACTCAGAATCTTTATTGAATAATGAGGGGAAGGTGATTAGTGGGGAAAGTCAAGGAAGGAAAGATTTTCCACCTGGCCTTGGACAGTACATCAAACGGCCGTCCAAAGGATGCTATTTATAATCATTATTGCTCTGTCTTTGGGGCCCCATGAGTCCAACTGTGTCTCCTGACTCCGCTACCCACACCCCCCTCCCCACCTCTGCCTGCAATCCAGTTCACATGGCTGCCATCTTTAGGGCTATCATCTGGGACAAGGGGCCATGTCCCCGAGAAAGCTTGCATAGATTGAGGTCCACATGCCAGCAAGGCAGGTTCCCATGTGTCTTCATGAAGACCCTAACATCTTTAAAAACTCATTTCAACTTTCTAATAGGTGCCAACAACAAAACTCAAGGCACAGAAGGGATGTTGGACTGCATGCCTGTCCAATGGAAATTCTAATTTTCTGGGGATGGGGGCTGGGGTAGAAAAAATGCCACAGGAAAATTTTTTTTAAAGGCAGTGGTGGTTGGGGGGAAGATAGTCATTCCACAAACATTGATCAGGCACTTCTGATGTGCCCATGGCTATACCTAGCACTGGGAGGATATTGACGAAAATAAAAGTGTCACAAAACTCTTAAAAGTGTTGACACTGGTGTAGAAGGTGGTTTGCATCTTAGACTCACTCTTGTTGGCCAGTGCTACCTGGAATCATGACTTGCAATGATTCTGAGCTTGGAAGAAAATAACTCTGTGATTGATTAATGATGTCTGCCAAGGACACAGCAGAAGCAATGGAAGCACTCTGCATATATGACAAAGCTTGTCTGTTGTTGTTCGGCTGACTCTTTGCAACCCCATGGACTGCAGCATGCCAGGCTTTCCTGTCCTAAACTATCTCTCAGAGTTTGCTCAGATTCATGTCCATTGAGCCAGTGATGCCATCCAGCCATCTCATCCTCTGTTGCTCCTTTCTTCTCTTGTCCTCAATCTTTCCCAGCATCAGGTGACTCAGTTTTCAATGAGTTGGCTCTATGCATCAGGTGGCCAAAGCTTGTCCAACTCTGCTCTTGTCAAACTTCCATGTACATGCACATTAGCTGAGATCATGTTGAACTGCAGAGTCTGATTCAATAGATCTAAGGGTGGAGTCTGAGATTCTGCACTTCTTCCAGGGGATGTTTTTGCTTCCAGTTTATGAGTCTCGCTTTGAGACCCATAGAAAGTGCCTAGTGAAATTTACCCATGAAACCGCCATTTTCCCAGACCTGTCACTCACGTGGTCACATAAATTTGTCTAAGCTCTTGTACTGGAGAACAAGAGATTCCAGGGTACATTCTGAAAGAAACTTCAGCATCTGGCCCCTAAGGTTCCTGAAATTGAAGGCGGTGATCCCGCCAGCTCAGATCTCAAACAGGTGGCTTCCATCGATTGGCTGAAAGCAAATGAAGTCTCCCAGAGGGCTACAGCCTTGGATCAGAGCCCCAACCAGAAGTTCAGATGTTATTCCAAGTCAACTCTGAGGCTTCCACATGTCTCTGGGGGCCTTCCAGGCTCTCTGTCTAGAGCTCCAGAAGGTTACATTCCTGGGTGAGCCTTTGGGCAACACCACCTCCCCCTCAGCTGAACAGATGATCACTTCAAAGGTCTCCTTTCTTGTGGTATTTTCGTACCTCTGACCTTGACCAGGAACCATGAGCCCAGAGACACAGGAAAGTGAAAAAGAAAAGGGAAAAGACTGTTCATCAACTTCCCCATTCCCACCCAAGTAAACCTTGCCAAAGCATTTTGCTTGGGCTAAGGTTTGAGTCTGGATGAAGACTCACTGAGAACTTAGAGAGGCAGCTAACTTGATTTAGCTGTGCACTTGAATTCTACCATTGCCAGAAGAGCAGCAGGAACTCACCAGCTAGGTGGCGAGGTGTTTGAAATACTTCATTTGTTCAAAGAAACAAAGTGCGGTAAGAGGAGTGACCCAGTGTGTAGCAGATCTGTTCTGATTGACCAGAGACAGGCCTCCGCTGAGCAAGAGCAGATAGAGAAGTTAAGATCAGAGAGCTTGAAAGCCAAACTCCTGGGGTTGAAGCCCTACTTCCCTGCTTGTCTGCCACATCTTATGTTCTTCCCTGCTCATGTGCTGCAATCTAGCCAGACTGCCCATCTTTCTGTTCCTCTAAGCTTATTCCTACCCCAGTGCCTTTGCACCTGCTAGTCTTTCTGCTTGGACTCACCTTCCAAAGTCATGTGGCTGCTTCCCTCTCATCATCTGAGTGACACCTCACCTATCACCTCTTCAGAGAGGTCTTAACTGGTCATTCTGGATGAAGGAGCCCTCTGGTCATACTTTAGCACATTGCCCTAATCAGTCTATGTCATAGAAATTATTTCCATCTGAAATTGATTGTAGTTTAAGAAATATATTTTTTTAGGACTTCTTTGGTGGTCAAATGGATAATAATCCATCTACCAATGCAGGGGACACATGTTTGATCCCTCGTTCGGGAAGATTCCATGTGCCATGGAGCAACTAAGCCAGTGCACCACAACTACTGAGCCCTTGTGCTGCAACTCTGAAGCCTGTGGGTCTGGAGCCTGTGCTCTGCAACAAGAGAAGCCACTCACTGCAATGAGAAGTCCATGCACCACGAGGAAGAGTAGCCACCAATTGCTGCAACCAGCGAAATCCCACGTACAGCAACAAAGACCCAGCACAGCAGAAATAAATATTGATAATAAATTAAATAAATTATTCAAAATATATTTGTTTATATGTTAATTGTCTGTATGTTCCTCTAGAATATATGATCTGTTGAGGGTAGAAATTTGTCTTCTGTTCGCTAATGTAGTTCCACGTACCTTGAAGAGTTCCAGACATCAAGAAAGTACTCAATATACATTTATTATGTCTGTTGAATAAATGATCTCTCTGGCCATAGTGATTGGTTCAGGGGTAGTCATGTGATTGAGACAAGGCCAATCAGAGTGTTTTCAAGACTGTGTCTCTGAGGTTCATGGAAAGGGAAGTCACCTTCCATGGACTAAATGAGAAAGAGATGGGTGCTGGGCTGTTAGCAGTCATCTCAGCTGCTGGGTGGAGAAAGGCTGTCCAAGAGATGTATCCAGCACTGACCACAAAATGTGAGCCTTTCCTGAACCCAGGAAGATCACCCTTTGGCCTTTAAAGTTACAGGGACAGTGCATCACTGGCTTTCTCCCTTCTCCATGCCCCAACCCCTCAAAAGAGCTTAATGGAGCTGGGTTTCTGTCATCTGAAACTGACACAATCCTGAGCAAGACATGCAGGGTTGTGTCAAGATCTGTGTTAAGTCTCCCTCTACCACCAGTCAATCCCAAAGGAAATCAACCCTGAATATTCACTGGAAGGACTGATGCTAAAGCTGAAACTCCCATACTTTGGCCACCTGATGAAAAGAGTTGAATCATTGGAAAAGACCTTGATGCTGGGTAAGATTGAGGGCAGGAGGAGAAGCGGGTGACAGAGGCTGAGCTGGTTGGATACATTCAGTGACTCGATGGATGTGACTTTGAGCAAACTCAGACAGTGAAGGACAGGGAAGCCTGGCGTGCTGCAGTTCATGGGGTCGCAGAGTCGGACATGACTTAGCGACTTAACAACAACAAATGAAGCTCATGCAGGTAAAGTTCTGTGTGCGGGGCCTGGCACATAGTAAGTGTTCAATAAATGACTAGACCATTTTATTTACTTATTTGTTTCATTATTTTTAAAATATGTATTTGGCTGTGTCGGGTCTCAGTTGCAGCACGCAGGATCTTTTGTTGAGGCAACCAGACTCCAGCTGTGGCTTGTGGGTTCAGTAGTTGTGGTGTGCGGGCTTTAGTTACCCCGAGGCATGTGGGAACTTAGTTCCCTGATCGGGGATTGAACCTGTGTCCCCTGCAGTGCAAAGCAGCTTCTTAACCACTGGACCACCAGGGAAGTTCCGACTAGACTATTTTAGATGAAAGTGTGCCTGTATCGGCTTGCAGTGGTGTTGCCTCTTGAAAGAGTCACCGTCAAAGCAAAACCTTCTATTATTATTTCAGGAAAGTTCCTAAAATGCCAATGAATGGTGCCTTGACCTTTTTGTTTGTCTGTCTGTATTTTTTTCTCCCCCTCTTTTTTTTTTCATTGTCACTTTTTAGTTCAGTGACTTCTGAATGTCATGATTAGCTGCCATGGTGACTGATGAAGAATTATTCGGGGAGATGGTTAAAGACACAGATTACGGGATTCCACCAGATATTCCTCAATTGAGAATTCAGAAAGTAAGACCACGAAGCTGAATTTCAAATAAGCAGAGCTGCATAAGCTACATATGGGACCCACTCTTTTAGATCATTATTCCTATTATTATTACTTAGGAAACAGCTGCAGAAAATATGTCAGATATTACCTATCCCCACGGCCTCCTCCCCCTGGCTCCTCCCAGAGGCTGTGCCAGGGTCTCCTCTCCCTCTTGGCTTCTACAAGTCTAGTGCACTGCGAGGGTCAGCCTGAGACAGTCTCTCCCTGTGGGTGTGTCCCACGGGGGACCATTTTCAGAGAGTCAGTGACAGCTTTCTTTAGCTTGCACCAACCCCGCGATGTGGTGCTCCCTGCGGAGCAAAGCAGAGGGAACACATACACAAACTAAAGAGCATGAAGAGCAATGGGATCCATAAATCTCCAGCATGTTGCCTCAGCTGCAGAGCAACAGCTAAGATCAAGAATCATAGCTGCACCATCTCATTCCAGAAGCTTCCAAAGACCATTTTCCAGAAGGAGAGACTCAAGGTTTTTAAATAGAAGAGGCAGAAATTTGAAGAAATTAAAAGACAGGGTTTAACATTCTTGCTCATAGCCTAAAATGCACAGGTTGCCTGGATGCTGAGCTTTGTGGTAGAAAACCCAAGTGGTTTCCAAAGGTAAACTGTTTTTGGTTTTGTTTTTTAATTTTTTTTGGAGTATAGCTGCTTTACACTGTTATGTTCGTTTCTGCTACATGGCAAAGTGTATCAGTTATTTTGTTGTTCAGTCATTAAGTCGTGTCTGACTCTTTGAGACCCCCTTGACTGCAGGCCTCCAGGCTCCTCTCTTCACAGGATTCCCCAGGCAAGAATGCTGGAGTGGATTGCCATTTCCTTCTCCAGAGGATCTTCCTGAACCAGGGATTGAGCCCATTTCTCCTGCATTGGCAGGTGGAACAGCCAGGGAAACTCATATCAGTTATACAAATATCTTTTTTTTTTTTTTTTCCTTCCTATTTAGGTCACCAGAGATCACTGAATAGAGTTCCTTGTGCTATATAGTGGGTACTCATTTGTTATCTAATTTATACACAGTCAATGTATACGTCAATCCCAGTCTCCCAATTCATCGCCCCCCACTTGATGTCCATACATTTGTTCTCAATGTCTGTGTCTCTATTTCTGCTTTGCAAGTAGGTCCGTCTGTACCAAACTGTTTTGAAAGGAAGCTGCTTCGTAAATTCAAATTCTGCACTGTGTCGTAGATGTGTATTTGTTTTCTGTCTTACTTGGAGCTGAAACAGGAAGAGCATAAGATAGTCCTGGTACTCACATCTCTAACTAATAAAGAACAACTAAAGAAACATTCAACAGGCCTCCTGTCTCAGAAACAACAGAAAGTGTCCACACTCCGCTTATGTCGCTCGTTTGCATGCCAGATCTCCAGGAAGTTTTGAGTTTGTGACTCCTGTCTGACTGTGCTCCAGGCAGTGGGACCTGAAGGGAACCAGACAGAACTGAATTCAAGCCCCAGTCTCAGGATTAGATTAACTGAATGCTCTTTGATTCCAAAAGACTGAATCCTGGCTCCATCATTCCTGGATAATTCACCTCAGCGCTCTCCATCTGTAAAATGGGCACAGCAATATAATACCTGGGGACTTCCCCGGTGGTCCAGTCATTAAGACTCTGTGCTCCCAGTGCACGGGGCTTGGGTTTAATCTCTGGTCAAAGAACTAAGTTTCCACATGCTATGAAGTGTGGCCAAAAAAATTATTTTCTTAAATATAACCTCTGACTTTGGACTGTTGTGAAAATTAAATAAATTCACCTAGAAAGCATCTTGAAAAGGCTGTGCTTTGCTCGTAGTAAGTTCTTAATGTGTATAAACTAAGTCATATTATCTTGGAATGTTTTCTGAATGTCCCTGAGGCTAAAACGGGACTAATTCTTACTGATTCCCAGGAGTGTAGCCAGGTATGGTGAGACAGCACATGTATAATATGGTGCCTGGGACACATCACAGGTGCTCCATCAAAGTAGGGGTGTGTTTTCTGGTGCATGGGTTTAAGTTTCATTTGCAAATACTTTTTTGCAAGGAGCAGCACATGTCACGGTTGTTTCTCAGTCACTAAGTCACGTCTGACTCTGCGATTCCATGGACTGACAGTGTGCCAGGCTTTTCTGTCTTTCACTATCTCAGTTCCTAGCAAATAGAACATAAAGGAACCTCCATCCCTGAGCAGGAAAACACTGCACTCAATCAATGACTCAGGATCACCGTATGGCTGTAATTGTCGTCGGCATATGTGACAGAATGAAATCTGGAGCAAACCCAGCAATCCGGAGCCCCGGGCTACATTCTCCATGCCAGCCACCATCCTCCCAGACTGCAGGGACACAATAAGATGTTGTGCCCAAGGTGCCAGGTGGCAACTCTCACTGGAGGGAGGCTCTGCTAGCACCTAGTACTTGTTTGCTCCTATGGGGATGTTCTCACCTGCTAAAGTGATACTTGAACGCGTCAGACCTCTGAGACAGGGGTCAGACACAGCAGGGGAGTCAGACCGAGAACTAGACGCCAGCAATGTGTCTAGGGCATGGGAGCATTTGCTTGGCTCATTTCAAGCATTTATTTGGTTTCTTTAGGATCTTGTGCCAACAACTGGGCTGAGAAATGAAAGCTTCAGAGCATTTCCAGGGTGTAAAGAAGGTGTTTTATGAGTAAACCTGCAGATGAAACTTTCTGCTCATCGAACGCCTAGTACTGATCATTGGGGATGCACACAGTTGTCAATTAAACAGACCAGAATCCTACTCTCCTGGAGGTGACCCTCCAGGGCGATGTGGGGATTGGGCAGAAGAATGATGAGAGATGAAGTGGCATTTGTTTCTCATTCTCTGTCCTGGTGTTCCTCTAATTACAAGAGAGTGGAGAGTCAGCTGATGGTTGTGTAAATTGTGTGTTGCACAAGTCCAAGGCACGCAAGTCGCACTGTAGGCTGTCAGTGACCCTTCCTGGAGTCATTCGGTACTGAGCCTGTTTAAGCAAGAGCACAGCTCTGGGGAGTGACTTCCCAGGTGGTGCTAGTGGTAAAGAATCCGCCTGCCAAAGCAGGAGACACAGGCTCAATCCCTGGGTCAGAAGATCCCCTGAAGGAGGAAATGGCAACCCACTCCAGTATTCTTGCCTGGAGAACCCCATAGACGGAGAAGACTGATGGACTACAGTCCACGGGGTCACGAAGTCGCACACGATTGAAGCAGCTTAGCACGATGACTGTATATTGGTTACTTACTGCATTTTTAAGGGTAAGGTAATATATGTTCTACAACAGATGAATTTCTTATCAAAATAATGGAATCCCCAGACCTTTGAGTCGTGTGATATTTTCCTGGTGTATGCTGCTACTCTACCCAAATAAGCTCCCCTTTTGCTTTCCTTGTGGTCCAGTGATTAAGAACCTGCCTTCCAATGCAGGGGACATGAGCTCAGTCCCTGGTCAGGGAACCAAGATCCCACACGCCACGGGGCAACTAAACCTGAGCGCCACAACTAGAGAAATCTAGGCACCACAACAAAGACCTAGCACAGCCAACATTTTTTAAAAATTAAAATCCTGTTTGCTGCCATTGCTGTGCTAGGCTCAGTGATGTCCAGCTCTTTGTGACCCCATGGACTGTAGCCCGCCAGGCTCCTCTGTCCATGGAATTTTCCAGGCAAGAACACTGGAGTAGGTTGTCAAGTGTACAGTCCTGGACAAAGAACAGATCAAAATTTATTAAAAAAAAAAAAAAAAAAAAGACTAAGACAGGGTTGACTTCTATGGAGTGGACTGAGATAGGTCTCTTCTTTTTTTTTTTTTTTTTTCCTCTTCTGATTTCTCTTTATCCAAAATGAGGAAGCAAGATTGGCTGAGAACTTGTCAGTAGCGTACAGGAGAAGGAGGACTGATGATGTCCCAAGCCCAAGTAGAGCTCTACCAGAGAACTCGATGTTTGGTGTCCTGGAGTGCTGTCTGAGTTATCAATTACCATCCCTGGTGGCGCTAGTGGTAAAGAACCCACCTGCCAATGCAGGAGACATAACAGACATGGGTTCCATCCCTGGGTCGGGAAGATGCCTGGAAAAGGAGGGCACGGCAACCCACTACAGCATTCTGGCCTGGAGAATCCCATGGACAGAGGAGCCTGAGGGGCTACAGTCCATGGGGTGGCAAAGAGTCAGACACGACTAAAGCAACTTGGCAAGCCAGCAAGCAATTCATAAAGCAGTGCCCTGTCCCCTGCGTGTATGAGTAACTGGCTTGGTTAAGAACCTTTCAGGAGGAGAGGCAAATGGGCAATGCACTGTCGTTTTTTCTGTTTGTTTGTTTGCCATGTGGGATCTCAGTTCTCCAACCAGGGATCAAACCCAGGCCCCTTGCATTGCCAGTGTGGAGTCTTAACCACTGGACTGCCAGGGAAGTCAGCCCCCAGGCAATGCATCCTGATCTCAGGCTTAGCACCAGTCGCCCACCAGATAAACCTCACTCTCTCTGCTTATAAGCACCTGCAGTCTAAAAGGTGCTCTGAAGTCCTGCTGTCATTCATTCATCTCAAAATCCCCATGCACCTTCTGTCGTCTTCATCTTACAGATGAGGAAGCAGAGACTCAGAAAAGTAGATGGTCTATCTTGAGCTCATAATGCTTGGAAGAGGCAGCGACAGGGCTGCAAAGCCAGTCTCTGGATTCCACCCACTAGTTTAACTCCCTGCCCCCTGTCTTATTCTCTATTATATCATTTATCCCTTGTTTCATCCTCTTTGTGCATTTATATATTTTACTTTTACATTTCATTTAATCTCTCTTCTTTGTTCTTGCTATTATTATACTTAAAAAAATATCCCATCAAAATCTTACCAGAACAATAGACAAATGAACAGTCCTATATAATCGTCTGTGGATTTTCATGTCTTTCCCTGCCTGGACAACATGTCTTTCATTCTGTGAGTGGGTCTTCATTTCTGCATCCTGGTACCCAGCCTTGGCATATTGTTGCTCCTTAATTGATGTTAGAGGAAAGAATTCAGTCCCATGTTTTCCCTCTTCAGTGCTAACCAGCAAATTGGAATTCTCTTCCCTGGTGGAACAGTCACTGACCTCTTGAGCAATCTGTGGCTGGACAAGGACAGAGCCCTCTTTGATCTTGCTGGGTGATCTTGGGAGACTAATGAAGCCAAGCTGGGCCAGCAGATTTGGGCAGCATCTGGGTCCATTATTTCATGTGGTAGCTGGATCATGATTGCAAAGGAACCATGCCTGCCTTGCTTTGGGTCCATCATTTCATGATGGCAGCTAAGCTCCCAGAATATGCCAGACCCTGCCATCTCACACCATCCCTCGTGTGGGATGATCTCAAGTCCTCATCTCCTCTGGTATTTGGTCTGGGTGGCCCAAAATAACTTGTGTTGATTGAATTTCATTCAGTAAGTCCTTAATATGTGCTAATTGATTTCCGCAAGAACCCTGTGAGCTAGAAACTAATATTATCTGCATGTTGCCAAGGAGAAAATTGGCACACTTAGCTGCGAGTGTTCGCTTTCTCAAGGTCACACAGTGGTCGAGTCAGGGCCCAAATCCAGGTATTCCAGCTCTGGAACCTGTTCTCTTAAGCACTCTGCTATCCGATGATAACTGAAATGCGGGAGCCACGTGGGCATGGAGCATTCCCTCGTGCTTAGCAGTCTCACTGGCAGTGCAGAGTAGACCACGCGGAAGACACAATGACCAAGTTTCAGGGGCCCAGTTTTGTGCTACTTTGAAATGATAGGTGAGAAGTTGCTTATCAATTGTAGTGTTTTGAGTG
This sequence comes from Bos indicus, assembly GCF_029378745.1. NCBI lineage: Eukaryota > Metazoa > Chordata > Mammalia > Artiodactyla > Bovidae > Bos > Bos indicus. The sequence goes on along the minus strand of NC_091776.1, from coordinate 59,579,700 downwards.
AGGCACACTTGGCTCTGATTTCTTTCTCTGTTTTACTGGGCTGAACAGCATAATTTTTTTCTCTCTCTCTCTTTTATTTTTTACTTTTCGGCTGTGCCGCTCAGCATGTGGGATCTTAGTTTCCGACCAGGGATTGAACCCATGCGCCCTGCAGTGGCAGCAGAGAGTCTTAACCACTGGCCCACCAGGGACGTCCCTGGAGCAGCATCTTTCAAGCTATCTGCTCCTCAGTCTAAGGGTCACCGTAACTGAGTCCTTCACCCCACTGACAGTTGGAAGCCGTATTTTATAATATAAGTCCATCCACCACCAGCTCCTGCTGTTTCATCAGAGTTAAACACTTGACTCAGGCTAATCCAATAAACGTCTTACCCAGGAATCTGGACTTGGGGCTGAGAGAAAAAGCAACTCTATTTTATTGTTGTAATCTATGTTTGGGGCTTCCCTGATGGCTCAGTGGTAAAGAATCCACCTGTAATGCAAGGAGACACAAGAGATGAGGGTTCGATCCCTGGGTCAGGAAGATTCCCCTGGAGAAGGAAATGGCAACCCACTCCAGTATTTTTGCCTGGGAAATCTCATGGACGGAGAAGCCTGGCGGGCTATAGTCCATGGAGTCACACAGAGTCAGACACAACTAAGTGACTGAATACACACACACACACACACAGTATTTAATAAGCGAATGACTAAATGGAAAGAAATCAAATACCTCCTCTGAGCCTCAGTTTTCCCAGCTGTGAAATGGAAGAAGAGAAGAGTAACCTCATGGGGTGCCTATAAAGACTAAAGAAAAGATGGGCAGGGTACCTGACATGCAGGAGGCACTGGGTGAACGGCAGCCACCCCTGGAGGTGGGGGTGTGTAGGCAACCATAGCTTTAGCATCTCCAATAATAGCCATTCGATTTCCGCCTCAGGTGATATCCCCTTTCTGTGTTTTGACTCAAACCCCCGGTGGGGTGAAACTGTGGAAAAGGAGAAATCTGAAATTAGATGTGCCACAACGATCCCCAGATCAGAATCCATTTTCATTTAATGTGTCTCTATGCTGTGAGCGGTGCAGCTGTGCTGGGGATTAAATGAGGAGGACAGATCTGTCTTCGAAAGAAGGGAGAATTTCCTGTGCTGGTCTGTTGAGATACTTGCTTTCCCACCATTTGTCTGGGTCAGATCCCACACGCCCCCTCACCCTGGCCTCCTCCTTCTCAATAGCCAGAGATCGAATTAAGCATCCACACACGGAACTGAGAAGAGATACGGACACACATTAATGTCAAGATCTCCAGGGTGCGTTGAAGATAAATACTGTTCCTCTCTTCCCATTCCTCACAATGTACTCCGGGGATGCCCCGTGTTTGTTTCTCAGCTGTGCCAGCAGGTCTGGGAGAGGGTACCCCGGGAGAGAATGGATCAGGGTCATGTAACATATCGCTGGGCGGGGGGAGGGGGAGGGTAATGGCCCATCACTCAGCAAATGACAGGTCAACAACCCCTGTCTCTTGGGTACCCCCTGTGAAAGCCCCATCCCCCTGTTTCACAATAGTCTTAATCCAGCTGTCTCGATTCAAAAAAAGTTCCCGTGGCTTGTCAAAGTGGCCCATTAAAATAACTCGGGCATTGTGACGATCTGAACATTTTAAAAATGGGGGCGGCTTTAAAATAAATCACTTTGTGTCAGTCACTAGCATGTCAGATGTTGGTAGGCCACATAAACACAGTCACATTGTTCGACACCACGTTTTTCTTTCATTAGTTTGCAGTTTTCCCCTCTCGTGGTTGTTGAGAGCTGAATCTTAGGATGTGGTAGAAAAGGCACTGGCCTGGACTTAGCTAGTGTTAGTGGCTCAGTCACGTCCGAATCTGTGCAACCCCATGGACTGTAGCCCGCCAGACGCCTCTGTCCATGAAATTCTCCAGGCAAGAATACTGGAGTGAGTAGCCATTCCCTTCTCCAGGGGATCTTCCTGACCCAGGGATCAAGTTAACTAGTAGCATATTATATAATTCAGGGAAGTTCAGTTCAGTTCGGTCGCTCAGTCGTGTCCGACTTTGCAACCCCATGAATCGCAGCACGCCAGGCCTCCCTGTCCATCACCAACTCCCAGAGTTCACTCAAATTCATGTTCATCAAGTTGGTGATGCCATCCAGCCATCTCATTTTCTGTCGTCCCCTTCTCTTCCTGCCCCCAATCCCTCCCAGCATCAGAGTCTTGTCCAATGAGTCAACACTTCGCATGAGGTGGCCAAAGTATTGGAGTTTCAGCTTCAACATCAGTTCTTCCAATGGATACCCAGGACTGATCTCCTTTAGAATGGACTGGTTGGATCTCCTTGCAGTCCAAGAGACTCTCAAGAGTCTTCTCCAACACCACAGTTCAAAAGCATCAATTCTGTGGCGCTCAGCTTTCATCACAGTCCAACTCTCACATCCATACATGACCACTGGAAAAACCGTTGTCTTGACTAGATGGACCTTTCTTGGCAAAGTAATGTCTCTGCTTTTGAATATGCTATCTAGGTTGGTCATAACTTTCCTTCCAAGGAGTAAGCTTCTTTTAATTTCATGGCTACAGTCACCATCTGCAGTGATTTTGGAGCCCCCAAAAATAAACTCTGACACTGTTTCCACTGTTTCCCCATCTATTTGCCATGAAGTGATGGGACCAGATGCCATGATCTTCGTTTTCTGAATGTTGAGCTTTAAGCCAACTTTTTCACTCTCCTCTTTCACTTTCATCAAGAGGCTTTTGAGTTCCTCTTCACTTTCTGCCATAAGGGTGGTGTCATCTGCATATCTGAGGTTATTGATATTTCTCCCGGCAGTCTTGATGCCAGCTTGTGTTTCTTCCAGTCCAGCATTTCTCATGATGTGCTCTGCATAGAAGTTAAATAAGCAGGGTGACAATATACAGCCTTGACGTACTCTTTTTCCTATTTGGAACCAGTCTGTTGATCCATGTCCAGTTCTAATTGTTGCTTCCTGCCCTGCATATAGGTTTCTCAAGAGGCAGGTCAGGTGGTCTGGTATTCCCATCTCTTGAAGAATTGTCCACAGTTTATTGTGATCCACACAGTCAAAGGATTTGGCATAGTCAATAAAGCCGAAATAAATGTTTTTCTGGAATTCTCTTGCTTTTTCCATGATCCAGTGGATGTTGGCAATTTGATCTCTGGTTCCTCTGCCTTTTCTAAAACCAGCTTGAACATCTGGAAGTCCATGGTTCACATATTGCTGAAGCCTGGCTTGGAGAATTTTGAGCATCACTTTACTAGCATGTGAGATGAGTGCAATTGTGCGGTAGTTTGAGCATTCTTTGGCATTGCCTTTCTTTGGGATTGGAATGAAAACCGAGCTTTTCCAGTCCTGTGGCCACTGCTGAGTTTTCCAAAATTGCTGGCATATTGAGTGCAGCATCATCTTTCAGGATTTGAAAGAGCTCAACTGGAATTCCATCACCTCCACTAGCTTTGTTCGTAGTGATGCTTTCTAAGGCCCACTTGACTTCACATTCCAGGATGGCTGGCTCTAGGTGAGTGATCACACCATCGTGATTATCTTGGTCGTGAAGATCTTTTTTGTACAGTTCTTCTGTGTATTCTTGCACCTCTTCTTAATATCTTCTCCTTCTGTTAGGTCCATACCATTTCTGTCCTTTATTGAGCCCATCTTTGCATGAAACATTCCCTTGGTATCTCTAATTTTCTTGAAGAGATCTCTAGTCTTTTCCATTCTGTTGTTTTCCTCTATTTCTTTGCATTGATCACTGAGGAAGGCTTTCTTATCTCTTCTTGCTATTCTTTGGAACTCTGCATTCAGATACTGATCTCTTTCCTTTTCTCCTTTGCTTTTTGCTTCTCTTCTTTTCACAGTTATTTGTAAGGCCTCCCCAGACAGCCATTTTGCTTTTTGCATTTCTTTTCCATGGGGATGGTCTTGATCCCGGTCTCCTGTACAATGTCACGAACCTCCGTCCATAGTTCATCAGGCACTCCATCTATCAGATCTAGTCCCTTAAATCTATTTCTCACTTCCACTGTATAATCATAAGGGATTTGATTTAGGTCACACCTGAATGGTCTAGTGGTTTTCCCTACTTTCTTCAATTTAAGTCTGAATTTGGCAATAAGGAGTTCATGATCTGAGCCACAGTCAGCTCCCAGTCTTGTTTTTGTTGACTGTATAGAGCTTCTCCATCTTTGGCTGCAAAGAATATAATCAATATGATTTTGGTGTTGACCATCTGGTGATGTCCATGTGTAGAGTCTTCTCTTGTGTTGTTGGAAGAGGGTGTTTTCTATGACCAGTGCGTTCTCTTGGCAAAACTCTATTAGCCTTTGCCCTGCCTCATTCCGTATTCCAAGGCCAAATTTGCCTGTTACTCCAGGTGTTTCTTGACTTCCTACTTTTGCATTCCAGTCCCCTATAATGAAAAGGACATCTTTTGTGGGTGTTAATTCTAAAAGGTCTTGTAGGTCTTCATAGAACTGTTCAACTTCAGCTTCTTCAGCATTACTGGTTGGGGCATAGACTTGGATTACTGTGATATTGAATGGTTTGCCTTGGAAACGAACAGAGATCACTCTGTCATTTTTGAGATTGCATCCAAGTACTGCATTTCAGACTCTTTTGTTGTCCATGATGGCTACTCCATTTCTTCTAAGGGATTCCTGCCCACAGTAGTAGATATAATGGTCATCTGGGTTAAATTCACCCATTCCAGTCCATTTTAGTTTGCTGATTCCTAAAATGTCGACATTCACTCTTGCCATCTCCTGTTTGACCACTTCCAATTTGCCTTGATTCATGGACCTAACATTCCAGGTTCCTATGCAATATTGCTCTTTACAGCATCAGATCTTGCTTCTATCACCAGTCACATCCACAACTGGGTATTGTTTTTGCTTTGGCTCCATCCCTTCATTCTTTCTGGAGTTATTTCTCCACTGATCTCCAGTAGCATATTGGGCACCTACCGACCTGGGGAGTTCCTCTTCCAGTATCCTATCATTTTGCCTCTTCATACTGTTCATGGGGTTCTCAAGGCAAGAATACTGAAGTGGTTTGCCATTCCCTTCTCCAGTGGACCACATTCTGTCAGATCTCTCCATCATGACTCACCCATCTTGGGTGGCCCCATGGGCATTGCTTAGTTTCACTGAGTCAGACAAGGCTGTGGTCTGTGTGATCAGATTGGCTAGTTTTCTGTGATTATGGTTTCAGTGTGTCTGCCCTCTGACGCCCTCTCACAACACCTACCATCTTACTTGGGTTTCTCTTACCTTGGATGTGGGGTATCTCTTCACAGCTGCTCCAGCAAAGCACAGCTGCTGCTCCTTACCTTAGATGAGGGGTATCTCCGCACGGCCGCCCCTGCTCACCTCGAATGTGGAGTAGCTCCTTTCAGCCGCCCCTGACCTCAGGCATGGGGTAGCTCCTCCTGGCCACTGCCCCTGAATTCTGGCGTGGGGTACTCACATGAGCCAGGTGGAAAAGCAGGTACTTGGAATGTAGGTAGGAGATTCTATATTTGTCTCACAGGTAATAACTCTTGACTGTCCTACCTAGAGCAGACATCATTAATTGATCCTTTTATTGTTCCTGTGTATCACAGATGTAATCTCAGAATCCATTTCCAGCCCCAAGTTTCAGGGAGCCACTACCAATCAATCCAAGATAGACTTTGAGAAGAAGCTTCTCTACCATTCCTACACCAAGTGATCTCAAAGGTCTTCATATTGTGCAAATACTATATTCATGGAAGGCAACTGTCCATGTGACCATCAATCAGTTTGTAGAGGAACTTTCTACTTTCATGCCTCCAGCCAAACCCTGTAAGCTGCCTTCAAAAAAGCATCACTGGAGGGACTTCCCTGGTGGTCCAGTGGTTAAGAATTCACCTTCCAGTGCAGGGGACATGGGTTAGATCCCTGTTCCACGAACTCAGATCCCACATGCCTTGGGGCAACTAAGCCCCCATACCACAGCAGAGACCCTGCATGCCACAACCAAGACCTGATGCAGCCAAATAAATAAACAGATACTTTTTAAAAAGAACATCACTGGGGGTTAAGATTTCCAAATAATTAACTACTCTCAAATTAAAAAAGAATGGTTGAATTTCTCATGCCATAAAAGCTTCAGAAGGACATGGAAACATGAAATGGAGATGATCGCATAGTGGTCCATGGTCCAGAGAATGGCTCTGGATGATCAGCAAGATCTACCTAGAACCAGAAGACAAAGAAGTTTCATTGGGCTCATATGTGAGATTTCTTCACAGATCCAAGCTCAGTCCTACCTATTTGGTAGGGATTCAGTTTTCTTTCAGATTATAGTGGATGGAGACATCTCTCTGCCTCTCGGAAGTCCTCACAAGGAACCCAGGAAATTATGGCTAGGTCCAAGAAGGTTATTACACAATTGGCGTAAAACTCAGCATTCAAAATACTAAGATCATGGCATCCAATCCCATCACTTCAAGGCAAATAGATGAGGAAACAATGGAAACAGTGACAGACTTTATTTTCTTGGGCTCCAAAATCACTGCAGATGGTGACTGCAACCATGAAATTAAAAGATATTTGCTCCCTGGGAGAAAAGCTATGACCAACCTAGATAGCATATTAAAAAGCAGAGACATCACCTTGCTGACAAAGGTCTGTCTGGTTAAAGCTATGGTTTTTCCAGTAGTCATGTACAGATGTGAGAGTTTGGACCATAAGGAAGGCTCAGCGCTGAAGAATTGATGTTTTTGAACTGTGGTGTTGGAGGACTCTTGAGAGTCCCTTGGACTGTAAGATCAAACCAGTCAGTCTTAAAGGAAATCAACCCTAAATATTCATTGGAAGGACTGCTGCTGAAGCTGAAGCTCCAGTCCTTTGGCCACCTGATGCAAAAAGCTGACTCACTGGAAAAGATCCTGATGCTGGGAAAGATGGAGGGCAAGAGGAGAAGGAGGATAAGATGATTGGATGACATCATCGACTTGACAGACTTGATGAGTCCATCATCAACTCAGACATGAGTCTGAGCAAATTCAGGGAGATAGTGAAGGACAGGGAAGCCTGGTGTGCTGCAGTTCATGCGGTCACAAAGAGTTGGACATGACTGAGAGAGTGAATGATAACAACAAAGAGTAAGTCCATCCAGGACCTGGTATGTCTGTTGAGACTGACATATGGTAGAGTGATGCTTCCCTAAAGCAATTCTACTTTGGTCAGAGAGCAATTCCTCTGCCTGCCAATGCAGGATACATGGTTCTGTCCCTGACCCTGGAAGATCCCACTTGCTATGGAGAAACTAAGGCCATGCACCACACTACTGAGCCTGCACTCTAGAGCCTGGGAACCGCAACTACTGAGCCCGTGTGCTCTAGGGCCCATGCTCTGAAACAGAAGAAGTCACCGCAATGAGAAGCCCGTGCACCTCAACTAGAGAGTAACCCTGACTTGCTGCAACTGGAGAAAAGCCCATGCAGCAATGAAGACCTGGCACAACGAATAAATAAATTAAATTATATTAAAAAGAGCAATTCTGGTCCAGCTGAGAAAAGTACATGAGTCTGATCCCCATTCATGTGCTGATGTTATTGAGCATAGCTGTTCCTGGCCTCAGGACACATCTATAAGTTTTTGCTCCATCAACCCTGGTGTTAAAAGTAATAAAACTATGATCCCATAGAAGGATGGTGTCTGGCACTATTCCTTTGAGATATGGGCCATGAAGCTCAAGGCAGCCATCACCCAAGTTTCCAGGTGCCACATCTTCTCTGGTTTGGGCAAATACCCACAAAGTAGGGATATCAGCATAAGGCTCACTGTAGTGGCAGAAGCAGGTTTTTGGTTGAAGTGGGGGGAAATATTTTGAATTCTGCTGGCTTTCATTTTTGTCTGATGGACACATCCATCTTCGAGCAATGTTGTCTGATATATTGCACATCAGGCACTTAACACAGGGCCTGGCAGGTAGAAAGAGCTCAGTAATGGGAGGTATTGAGTGGATGATTACGACAGCATCGTAAGTAGACTCCTGGCCTCTAACTTTATCTCTTCTCGTCCTCTCTCCACGCTAAGCAACAGTGACGGTGTTGACGATGTGGATGCTGATGGAGACAAGTGTAGCAATGGTTTTCCCATTTCCAGGCACCCACTGTGTGCCAAGTAAGATTGCCTACCTTACCTCACTCAATCCTTTAGTGTTTATAAATATGATGCCAACTTAACCATTACGGACAATGAGGTTCAGGGAGGTTAACTTGTGAAATTCTTGACAGATAGTGACTGTAGGAGCCAGGATTTGAATCCCACTCCCTTCTCTTAATCCTTGTCTCTCATTCACCCACGCAGTTAGGATTCATCAAGAACCTGCTGCTATAGTCTAAGTGCACCAGAGCTGGATCTAGGGACACAGCACAGCAAGACAGAGACAATCTGTCTTTGCATGAAACTTAAATTTTAGTCAAGGTAGACAGACAATAAAGGGCTTCTCAGATGGCTCAGTGGTAAAGAATCTTCTTGCCAATGCAGGAGACGCAAGTTCGATCCCTGGGTCAGGAAGACCCCCTGGAGAAGGAAGTGGCAACCTGCTCCAGTATTCTTCCCTGGGAAATCCCATGGACAGAGGAGCCTGGCAGGCTACAGTCCACGGGGTCACAAAAGAGTCAGACACAACTTGGTGACAAAGCAACAACAGCAATGAATAAGGAAAAGCTGGGAATTCCCTGGTGGTTGAGCGGTTAAGACTGCGCTTTCACTGTAGGGGGCTGGGGTTTGATCCCTAGTCAGGAACTAGGACTTTACAGCTGGATAACATGGCCTAAAAAAGAGAAAAGTCAATGAGACAATTTCCTATAGCAGAAAGGACTATTAAGACCCCAGTGGGATATGATATATAAAGTAATGGGGGGAGGAAAAGCAGTTAAATTGAATGCTAAGGAAGGGCCCCATCAGGAGGACACATTGAGATCTAAACATAGGAAGTTGCTCTCATTTAAGGATCATAACATGATCAGAATGATACCAGACATGTGCAAAGGCCCTGAAGCAGGAAAGACCTTTCCACGTTTAAGGGAAATCAAGGCAACTACAGTGGCTGGAGGTGACAGATGTGGTTGTTCCAGTAATGGATGCTCTTGAAGAGGTAAGTAAGGCCGGTTCACTAAACTATCCCTAGCAATGGACACAGAACTTGGCACATCTGAGATAGTCAGTGACTATCTGAGTGGGTAGTCATAGTCAATGACTCTGAGTGGATAGCTTCTTTGGTTCCTTGCCAGATTTCCTTTCTCTTTACCATAAGAAATGCTTGTCTATATTTCCTTCCATTCAAAAAGCTGTTTGGACTGGGAAAATTCAAGAAAGAATCCATGGTTAAACAGACAGAACTGGAAAGAATGTTACAAGCTGGGTTCATGTGACTTCATTCATGTCACAAACATTTCTTGAATACCTGCTCAGTTCCTGCCCTGGGATACGCCAGCTCTGGTGTTTCCATTTGGAAGGTGAAACTGGTCCTGTTATTCCCTGGTAATAAGGAAGCCGAGTCCCATCCATGAGTCACCCTGGGCTCAGGCAAGAAGCTCAAAGCTCTAAATGGATTGTAAACACACCAGAGTCAGAAGTCCTCAGAGTCACTAGATTAGCAGTTGAGAAGGTCAGCTTGAGAGTTCTCAGACTTGGATTTAAATCATGGGTCTGCCACTTTCTTTTTAAAAAATATTTATTTATTTGGCTGTGCCGGGTCTTAGTTGCAGCATATGGGATCTAGTTCCCTTACCAGGGATCAAACCCAGGCCCCCTGCATTGGGAGCGTGGAGTCTTAGCCACTGGACCACCATGGAAGTCACCCGGGCCTGCCACTTTCTAGTTAAATTATCCTGGATCAGCTACATCTCTTCTCTGAGCCTCAGTTTCCCCATCTGTATTCTGGGTATAATAACATCTTACTCACGTGAGGACATATGTACTCTTAGAATATATACAGTCCTTCCTCTTTATACCCTTACATAGTGTTGATAACATAGTAAATGGTTATTATTATTATTTAGACAGTTTTGCCTCATAAAAGAGCCTGAATAAAAACCCAAAAACTACTTGTCCTGAAAAGTGCAGCTAGAACGTGATACCAAAAGAAGGCTATTGCATACTAAGCCATGAATTCCAGCTTCTGCTTCAAGCTCTGATCCCTTCTTGCTGTGTTATCTTAGGCAGGTCATTTCCCCAATCTGGGCTCTGAGTACCCTAGTTCTCCTCTCAGTTCAGAAATTACAGGTTCTGGGACTTCCCTGGTGGTGCTGGTGGTTAAGAATCCGCCTGCCAGTGCAGGGGGCATGGATTCAATCCCTGCATGTGGGATCTCATGGATTCGATCCCTGCGTGTAAGATCTCACATGCTGAGGGGCAACTACTGAAGCCCACGAATCCCACAGCAGGAGAAGCCACTGCAATGAGAGAACACACACGGCAATGACGAGCAGCCCCCGCTTGCTGAAACTACACAGAGCCCGCGAGCAGCAACAAAGACCCAGCACAGTCCAAAAAAAATAAATTCATTAGAAAAAAGTAATCACAGGTTTCCTTACCTCTAGAGCAGAGCATCAAGGCAAGCAAAACTCTGCTTCCCAAACAGAGTGCCTTTCGTGGCAGAGCCAAAATCCATACAACTACCTCAACATCTTGATCCTGTGTATATTGGCACATACACAGCTTCCGCATGGGAATAACTATGTCAAAACAAGCTTTCCTCTGCCCCAAGGGGTCAACCTCACTCCTGAAAATCAAGCAGCTGACTGAGTCCAGGTCCAAGCACCGTGGAAGTGAGTGCACAGAGCAAAGCATGCATTCACATTCCACGATGGTTACGTCCAGTGATGAATGGACCAGTTTCTTGACAGAGAGGAAGTTCCTATAGGTTGGGGTGACCTTCCTAGCGATGTGTTTATTTGACAGCCCAAGGCAATGAATTCACAGAGAGGAAGAGAGGAGAGGAGGAAAGGAAGGGAAAGAAAGAAAGATTATTTAAGCCCAAGAGCATCTTCTCCGGTCTGAAAAAAAACAAAAGTGTAACAACAAATCATATAAGCAGCTTGAGAAAAAAGAAGATCATCAGAGACTCAAAGGTCCTGAGGAGATATTGAAGCCAGGAAATGCGTGCTTTTGTCTATCTTAGTACTTAGGGCCACTCATTGTTACTGTTCAATAGCTAAGTTGTGTCCAACTCTTTGCAACCCCATGGACTGCAGCAGGCCAGGCTTCCCTGTCCTTCACCATCTCCTGGAGTTTGTTCAAACTCATGTCCATTGAGTCACTGATGCCATCCAACCACCTCATCCTCTGTCACCCCCTTCTCCTCTTGCCCCCAGTCTTACCCAGCATCAGGGTCTTTTCCAATGAGTCAGCTCTTCATATCAGGTGGCCAGAGTACTGGAGCTTCAGCTTCAGCATCAGTCCTTCCAGTGAATATTCGGGGCTGATTTCCTGTAGAATGGACTGGTTTGATCTCCTTGCAGTCCAAGAGACTCTCAAGAGTCTTCTCCAGCACCACAGTTCGAAAGCATCAGTTTTTCGGTGCTGAACCCACCTGGCCCCATAAATACTCCAGAATTATTTGTGAAATGAATGAATACCAGGATGACATTATTTCCAGCTGGAGCTCCCAGCGAAGGTGTTGCAGGTTAAATGGGTTGTGGGAGATGGGGAGGATTTGGATGGCCAGAGGAGGGAAATAACTCAGGAAGAGCATCAGCTTTAACAAAGATCCTCACAAGAGAATCAGCTTGGCTTGATGTGTTGGCAAATGTATTAGTTAGACAAGGTGAGGCTATGCTGATCAATTTCCCTGGACTCTCAGTGACTCAGTATGCTGCTGCTGCTGCTGCTAAGTCACTTCAGTCGTGTCCGACTCTGTGCGACCCCATAGACGGCAGCCCACCAGGCTCCCCCGTCCCTGGGATTCTCCAGGCAAGAACACTGGAGTGGGTTGCCATTTCCTTCTCCAATGTATGGAAGTGAAAAGTGACAGTGAAGTCGTTCAGTCATGTCCGACTCTTAGCGACCCCATGGACTGCAGCCCACCAGGCTCCTCTGCCCATGGGATTTTCCAGGCAAGAGTACTGGAGTGGGGTGCCATTGTCTTCTCCCGTGACTCAGTATAATAGAGGTTAATTACTTAATCAGGTCGTATGACCAGTGCAGACTATCAAGGGACTCTGCTCCATGTAGTTACTCCAGGACCCAGGCTGAAGGTTGCTCTGATGTCTGTTACCTGCCTTATTGGCAACATGAGTTCTTTATGGTCACCAGAGTAGGGGAAGACATCACATGGAGAACATAAATAACATTGAAATCAATGGATTGACAATAAAGCAATAAAGATAGAGGTTAGACTTAAGTAGAAAATGTCTGACCCTCAGAGTTGAGTGCCAGAAAAAAATGAGGGAAGTACCCTTCACCCCTGTGTAGCACCACATTGTATCATGGTGCCACCTAGGACCTAAATCAGAACCGTTTGTGCCTGGCAGATCACAAAACCTTAGTGACAGCAGTTCCTGCCGGTTTTGCCTCTTCCCCAAGGACACAGAAATAGATCCCAAGATTCTCTACTCTGGGAAATAGGCTTTCGGCCATCTTTGCCATTCTTTCCGTTTTCTTCCCTCCCCATCCCCCGAGATGTTTCACTTTCTTCTCAAATTTCCCTTTCTCTCATGCAAATCAACACATGCAAAATCACTCCTGAGAGCTTGGGTCCTATCACTTTATCAGACACTCCCAGATATATCTGAGACCCAGATCAGTAAGACAAGACACTACCTCTCTCTGCTTTAAGGAAAGGCTATAATTCTTCATGCGGATAGCCCCATGGGTAGCTTTCTTTGGTATATGATTCCTTTATCAAGGAGATGGAGACCTCCCCTAGCATCCTTTACAAGTAGTAGCAACCTCAGTGTCCACTTTAGCCCATTCTCGTTCTTCATTTTTATTTTTCTTGCTAGCATTTACCATTGTCTGATATATTATTCAATTGTTTAATACTGTATCCTCCTCTGGAATGTGTTTGTGTGGGTTTATTGCTCCAGGACCAGCATCTAGAACTGTGTTTGATATATAGTATGTGCTCAGTAGATATTTTTTTGGACAAAAATGATGAAAGCTCTGAGATTTAAAATAACATCACGGATGGGAGCCTTGGATATTCAAAGTGGATCCCATGGAGATCCATTCCACGTGGAGAGAGTATTAGTTCTTCTACTCACAGGTCAGTTGGAGCACTCTGGTTTTTAGAAGTTAAGATTCTATTTGAAAAACAGGTTCAACTTAAAAAGAATTTGGACACCACGGATACAGGCCAAACCCTACACTGAGTGGCTGTATAAACTGAGGTCTAGCAAGGGGAGGATGCTTACCTGGTCACTGTGCCAGTTAATGACAGAGTCGGGCCCAGAACACAGCCCACTCGGTGATTCACACCGCGTGGCTGGAATGCAAAGATTGGGAGAGGTGATTTGATCAGACGTTACTTGTTTTATGAGTCAGACACTGAAATGAAACTGAGTTCAATGACATGAGCAGCTCCTTGTTAATAAACCCTCCTCTGTGAAACCGAGGTGGAAAATTCCAAGGTCTGAGCCTTTAGGACTGGAAAAGTTCATTCACCTGTCTCTGATTCCGTGCATGTGTGTTTATATGATCTCTAATTATTGTCGACGACAGATTCCATCAAGTTGCGACCAAGTTTAAAAAAAAATGTATCGGAGGACAGTTGATTCACAACACTGTGCTAGTTTCGGGTGGACCGTTTTAGTTACACGTGCATCTGCTCTTCTTTAGAGTCTTGTCCCATAGAGGCCAACGGAGTACTGAGTAGAATTCCCTGTGCTATACAGTAGGTCTGTACTAGTGATCTATTTTACATATAGTAGGGTGTATATGTCCATCCCAACCTCCAAATTTATTCTTTCCCCTCCTTACCCCTCGGTAATCATACGTTTGTTTTCTACATCTGTGACTCTATTTCTGTTTTGTAGAGTTCATCTGTGCCCTTTTTTAGAGCCCACATATAAGTGATATCATATGATATTTGTCTTTCTCCTGTCTGACTTACTTCACTTAGTATGATCATGTCTAGACCCATCCACATCGCTGCAAATGGCATCATTGCATTATTTTTATGACGAATATCCCACTGTATGTATGCACCACATCTTCTTCATCCGTTCCGCTGTCACTGGACGTGTACACCGCTTCCATGTCCTGGCTATTATAAATAGTGCTGCAATGAGCATTGGGGTGTGTGTGTGTGTATCTTTTTGAATTGTGGTTTTCTCCACATTTATGCCTAGGAGTGTGATTTCTGGGTCATATGGTAGCCTTATATTTAGTTTTTTAAGGAACCTCCATGTGTGCGTGCATGCTAAGTCACTTCAGTCATGTCCAGCTCTTTGCTGCCCTATGGACTATAGCCCACCAAGCTCCTCTATCCATGGGGATTCTCCAGGCAAGAATACTGGTGTGGAGAAAAGGAACCCTCTTTTTTCTTTATTTTTTTTTTTATTTTTTATTTTTTTACTGTTATCCATAGTGGTTGTACCAATTTACATTACCACCAACAGTGTAGGAGGGTTACCTTTTCTCCACATCCTTTCCAACATTCGATTTCCAGGTGGCTCAGTGGTAAAGAATCTGCCTGCCAATGCAGGAGATGAAAGAGACACGTGTTCAATCCCTGTGTTGGGAAGATTTCCCTGGAAAAGGAAATGATAACCCACTCCAGTATTCTTGCTGGATTTGCAGGCTGCAGTCCATTGTGTTTCAAAGAGTCAGACAGGACTGAACATGGATGTGGCTTGTGGTTCTCTGGCATTCATTGTTTGTAGATTTTTTTGCTGATGGCCATTCTGATTGGGATAAAGTGATACCTCTTTGTAGTTTTGATTTGCATTTCTCGTCATTAGTGATGTTGAGCACCTTTTCGCGTGCTTTTTGGCCATCTGCATGTGTTGCCAATTCTTCTCAGATAGTCAGGCATTATGTGGTGGATCCTTGTGTCAGTGGATCTTCCCTCCACTACAAATAAGAACCACCCAATGGATATTTATTCTCACAGAAGAGTAACTGGGGAAGGCAAACTCCAGGGCTGTGGGTTCAGTAGTTCAATGACATTAGCAAACTCCCAGAAAATGATTGTTCAGTTGCTAAGTTGTATCTGGCTCTTTGCAACCCCATGGACTGCAGCACACCAGGCTTTCCTGTCCTTCACTATCTCTTGGAGTTTGCTCAAACTCAGGTCCACTGAGTCAGTGATGTCAGCCAACCATCTCATCCCTGGTGGCTCAGATGGTAAAGAATCTGACTGCAATACAGGAGACCTGGGTTCCATCCCTGGGTTGGGAAGATTCCCTGGAAAATGGAGAACTTAGTAACTACCCACTCCAGTATTCTTGCCTGGAGAATTCCTGGCAGGCTATAAGACTGTGGCGTTGCAAAGAGTTGGACAGGACTGAGCTGCTGACGTGTTCACTTTCAACTAACAAACTCCCAGGTGCTAGTCACCTTTTTCTGTTGTCACTTCTCAGCATGTTTATCTTGGTCAGGCTTCCTTATGACCCCAAGATAGCTCCTAGCTCATGAAGATGTCACGAGTGGCAGCAAAAAGGGGACATCTCTTTTCTGTGTCTCCTTTTATGATCAAGGAAGAATGATCTAGAGGCCTCTCTCTGGAGTTTTCCCCACATGCCCATGCTGGAACCAGCTTGCATGACTCATGTCCTGAAGTTCAGGGCTGCTGGAGGGAGGGGAAACACAATCAGAGTTCTGTCCCTGTGATGATTAGCTTTATGTGTCAACTTGGCTAAGCTCGAGTCCCCAGTTATTTACTTCAGCTCTGTGTTGCTATGAAGGTATTTTGTAGATATGGCTAACATCTATAATCAGTTGCCTTAAGGAAAGAAGATTATCCTTGATAATCTGAGTGAGTCTTATCCAATCAGTTGAAAGGCCTGAAGAACAGACTGAGGAAAAAAGGATTCTGCCTCAACACTACAGCATCAGCTCCTGCCCTTGAGTTTCCAGCCTGCTGGAGATTTGAGACCTGATATACATTGTACAGGAGACAGGGATCAAGACCATTCCCATAGAAAAGAAATGCAAAAAAGCAAAATGGCTGTCTGGGGAGGCCTTACAAATAGCTGTGAAAAGAAGAGAAGCGAAAAGCAAAGGAGAAAAGGAAAGATATAAACATCTGAATGCAGAGTTCCAAAGAATAGCAAGAAGAGATAAGAAAGCCTTCTTCAATGATCAATGCAAAGAAATAGAGGAAAACAACAGAATGGGAAAGACTAGAGATCTCTTCAAGAAAATCAGAGATACCAAGGGAACATTTCATGCAAAGATGAGCTCAATAAAGGACAGAACTGGTATGGACCTAACAGAAGCAGAAGATATTAAGAAGAGATGGCAAGAATACACAGAAGAACTGTACAAAAAAGATCTTCATGACCAAGATAATCACGATGGTTTGATCACTGACCTAGAGCCAGACATCCTGGAATGTGAAGTCAAGTGGGCCTTAGAAAGCATCACTACGAACAAAGCTAGTGGAGGTGATGGAATTCCAGTTGAGCTCTTTCAAATCCTGAAAGATGATGCTGTGAAAGTGCTGCACTCAATATGCCAGCAAATTTGGAAAACTCAGCAGTGGCCACAGGACTGGAAAAGCTCGGTTTTCATTCCAATCCCAAAGAAAGGCAATGCCAAAGAATGCTCAAACTACCGCACAATTGCACTCATCTCACACGCTAGTAAAGTGATGCTCAAAATTCTCCAAGCCAGGCTTCAGCAATATGTGAACCATGGACTTCCAGATGTTCAAGCTGGTTTTAGAAAAGGCAGAGGAACCAGAGATCAAATTGCCAACATCCGCTGGATCATGGAAAAAGCAAGCGAGTTCCAGAAAAAACATCTATTTCTGCTTTATTGACTATGCCAAAGCCTTTGACTGTGTGGATCACAATAAGCTGTGGAAAATTCTGAAAGAGATGGGAATACCAGAACACCTGATCTGTCTCTTGAGAAATTTGTATGCAGGTCAGAAAGCAACAGTTAGAACTGGACATGAAACAACAGATTGGTTCCAAATAGGAAAAGGAGTTCATCAAGGCTGTATATTGTCACCCTGCTTATTTAACTTATATGCAGAGTACATCATGAGAAACGCTGGACTGGAAGAAACACAAGCTGGAATCAAGATTGCCGGGAGAAATATTAATAACCTCAGATATGCAGATGACACCACCCTTATGGCAGAAAGTGAAGAGGAACTCAAAAGCCTCTTGATGAAAGTGAAAGTGGAAAGTGAAAAAGTTGGCTTAAAGCTCAACATTCAGAAAAGGAAGATCATGGCATCTGGTTCCATCACTTCATGGGAAATAGATGGGGAAACAGTGTCAGACTTTATTTTTCTGGGCTCCAAAATCACTACAGATGGTGACTGCAGCCATGAAATTAAAAGATGCTTACTCCTTGGAAGGAAAGTTATGACCAACCTAGATAGCATATTCAAAAGCAGAGACATTACTTTGCCAACAAAGGTCCATTTAGTCAAGGCTATGGTTTTTCCAGTGGTCATGTATGGATGTGAGAGTTGGACTGTGAAGAAGGCTGAGCACCCAAGAATTGATGCTTTTGAACTGTAGTGTTGGAGAAGACTCTTGAGAGTCCCTTGGACTGCAAGGAGATCCAACCAGTCCATTCTGAAGGAGATCAGCCCTGGGATTTCTTTGGAAGGACTGATGCTAAAGCTGAAACTCCAGTACTTTGGCCGCCTCATGTGAAGTGTTGACTCATTGGACAAGACTCTGATGCTGGGAGGGATTGGGGGCAGGAGGAGAAGGGAACGACAGAGGATGAGATGGCTGGATGGCATCACTGACTCGATGGACGTGAGTCTCAGTGAACTCTGGGAGTTGGTGATGGACAGGGAGGCCTGGCGTGCTGTGATTCATGGGGTCACAAAGAGTCGGACATGACTGAGCGACTGATCTGATCTGATCTGATCTAATACATACCCTCATAGGTCAGTTGGTAAATCATCTGCCTGCAATACAGGAGACCCTGGTTCAATTCCTGGGTCGGGAAAATCTCCTGGAGAAGGAAATGACAACCCACTCCAGTATTCCTGCCTGGAGAATTCCATGGACAGAGGAGCCTGGGGGGCACAGTCCATGGGATTGCAAGAGTCGGACACTACTTAGCGACTAAACCACCACCATACATACTCAAGGGCTTCCCTGGTGGCTCAGACAGTAAAGAATCCACCTGCAATGTGGGAGACCTGGGTTTGATCCCTGGGTTGGGAAGATCCCCTGGAGAAGGGAATGGCTACCCACTCCAGTATTCTTGCCTGGAGAATTCCATGAACAGAGAAGCCTGGCGGGCTACAGTCCATGGGGTTGCAAAGAGTCGGACATGACTGTGTGACTAAGCACAGCATAGCACATATACACTCAAATGTGTGTGTGAGTGCATGCTTCTGTGTGTATATTATATATTTTGATTATCTCTTAACTGTGGTAGAACCCTCACTGGTACTGTAGGCAGAAAGAAATTGGGGACTAATTTATTTTTTTTTAAACTGATAAGGTGGGACTTTCAAAAATATACCATTTATTCATTTATTTATTCAACAAATATTTTGAGTACTCACTTTTATATTTATTCATAAATATTTTGCCTGCTGTCTAGATACTTGAGAGATATGACAGAACAAAATGGTCCAAAAATCTTGTACTATTTTATTTAATCCTTATTTATTTATTTATGGTTTTGGTCACACCCGAGCAGCATGTGGGACCTTGTTCCCTGACCAGGAATCAGACCTGCACCTCCTGCATTGGAAGTGCAGGGTCTTAACCACCAGACCACCAGGGAAGTTTCTGTGTGCTATTTTAAATCAATGCCTTCCGATATATGCTTTCATAGGATTCCTAAAATGTACCTTGATACCACTTATCCCACTGCATTTATATAGTGCATCACTCAGCACCTTTTCATGGAGATCCTACTATGCATACACAGGTGGAACACAGACCTCAAAGTTTGGGAAAGTAGATGTATAAACAGGCAACTGCAATACACAGAGTGTTTTTTAAAAACTGAAGTGTTGATTTTCAATGTTGGGCCAATCTCTGCTGTACAGCAAGGTGACTCAGTTATACACACATACATATATTCTTTTTTTTTATATTCTTTTCCATTATGGTTTATCAAAGGGTATTTATTATAGTTCCCTGTGCTATACATCAGGGGTTCCCAAACCCTGGTACCGGTCCGTGGCCTGTTAGGAACCAGGCTGCACAGCAGGAGGTGAGTGAATGAAGCTCCCTCTGTATTTACAGCTACTTCCCATCACTCACCTTGCCACCTGAGCTCTGCCTCCTGTCAGATCACTGGTGGCATAATAAATGTAATACCCTTGAAACATCCCCCCAGCCCCATCCATGGAAAATTTGTCTTCCATGAAACTGGTGCCAAAAAGGTTGCGGACCACTGCTATACATTAGGACCTTGCTGTTTATACAAGTAACTCAACAACAACAACAATGAAAACAAATCATCCAAGTGAAAAATGGGCAGAAGGCCCCAGTAGACATTTCTCCAAAGACATACAGATGGCCAGCAGGCATTTGAAAAGATGCTCAGCATCACTAATTATTAGAGAAATGCAGATCAAAACTAGAAGTTTTAAAGAAGTGTCGCTGCTACTAACAGTAACCGATTATAATAAACGATATGACATCATGGTATACTCGTAGCGCTTATTTCAGGTGCTCTCTTTAGGTTTTAGGTTGTGTTACTTTACTCATTCCTTACTTTAAACTCATGAGGCAAGTACTAGCATGGCTCCCATTCTGCAGGTCAGGGAAATGAGGCTCGGAGAATAAAATGATCAGCCTCAGTCAAAAAGCTAGAGAGCCTAGGCTGGGATTCACAACACATGTTCCATATTTAAAGGTCTTGCCGGAAATGGCTACATAGCACTGCTTCCTACTATGTGCCTAGTACCAGCCCTGAATTAGGATGACTGTCCTCAGTAAATAATGGCTGATTGAACTGATTGAATTAGCAACAGCTACAGCAAAGCACTCCTTGGAAGGAAAGTTATGACCAACCTAGACAGCATATTCAAAAGCAGAGACATTACTTTGTCAACAAGTCTAGTCAGGCTATGGTTTTACCAGTAGTCATGTATGGATGTGAGAGTTAGATTATAAAGAAAGCTGAGCGTCGAAGGATTGATGCTTTTGAACTGTGGTGTTGGAGAAGACTCTTGAGAGTCCCTTGGACTGAAAGGAGATCCAATGAGTCAGTCCATCCTAAAGGAGATCAGTCCTGGGTGTTCATTGGAAAGACTGATGTTGAAACTGAAACTCCAATACTTTGGCCACCTCATGCAAAGAGTTGACTCATTTGAAAAGACCCTGATGCTGGGAAAGATTGAGGGCAGGAGGAGAAGGGGATGACGGAAGATGAGATGGTTGGACGGCATCACCGACTCAATGGACATGAGTTTGAGTAAACTCTGGGAGTTGGTGATGGACAGGGAAGCCTGGCGTGCTGCAGTCCATGGGGTCGCAAAGAGTCAGACACGACTGAGCGACTGAACTGAACTGAACAATAAAGTCAGTGCAGGAGCTCCGGGAGACCAGCAGAGGGGCATTACAGAAACAGACCAGGCCAGCGGTTCTTAAAATGTGGTCCCTGGACCAGCAGCAAAGGGAAATTGTTACGTATGCAAATTCTCAGGCCTCTAATGTAGACCCACTAAAGTAGGAATTGTGAGGATGGAGCCCAGGAATTTTTAACAGGTCTCTTGGGCCATTCTGATTCACAGCATTGCTCTAGGACCTTGCTTCTCAAAGGGCAGAAATGGTATCATCATCACCATCACCCTCTGCCTCCCACCCCACGCCCCACTCCCTCCACGCTCCTCCTGGGAGCAAATGAGAAACGTAGAAGCCTCAGATCCCATCCTGGACCTACTGCATTAGAATCTCCATTTCATCTACATCCCCAGAGGATATTCTTTTGCAGGTTAAAGTTTGAGAAGCACAGGTCTAGACTGTTGGTCTTCAAACTTAGCTGCTCCTAGGAATCACCTGGAGAGTTTTTAAAATGACACGGGTCCCGCCTATAGAGATTCTAATTTAGTCGGTCTGGGGTATTGCCTGGACATCAGACCTAAAACGTCCCAGATGATTATAATGCGCGCGGTGGGTCGGCGGGGCTAGCGGGGGCTAGGGGGTGGATCTCCAGAATCCCCAGCATCCAGCACTCTAAGAAGTCTCCCCCGAGACGGGGTGGGCATCTGCGCTCGGCCCCGCCCCCAAGGTTGGGCGTGGCCAGGAGAGGGGAAGAAAAAAAGCCGGAGTGTTTTACGTGCAGCTGCCAGCACTGTTTCTACCTGTCTTCAGTCAAAGAAGGAGGCCTCCCAAATCAAGGGTTGTCAATCCACCCCCTGTCAACAGCCTCGAATTCACGAAAACGCTCCAGGCAAGGGTTCAGAGGCAGGGCAGAACGAGGGAGAGGTTTTATTACATAAAGCCTGCATTCTCCGAGCTGTGCATTAATTAATTTCAAAGTTGACCGAGTGATGGGGAAGGGGAGGTTTAGGGCCACAACACAGGTAATAAAAAGACTTTCGAAAAGTCCCTCCTTTCTTCTTGGCTTGTCTCCCACCCAACCCACCCAATCACAATGAGAGGAAGAAAAAAAAAGCTAGTCTGTAAGCATCAAGCCTTTGCAGAGGCTGCTGAAAAAAAGAAAAGAAAAGAAACAGAGCTAGTGAATGCATAGAATTCAAGCAAAGAGAGAATCAGGAGGAGCAGAGAGAGAGAGAGGAGCCAGGAGTTTGGAGCGGGTGATGGAGTTCGGTAGAGGTGAGGAGAACTTGGAGGGAACAGTGACTTGAGAAAAGAAGGCTCTAGAGTCTTCAGAGCTGGTTCTCTGGGCTTCAACACTGAAGCTGTTTCCGTTGCACTCATTTCCTCACCTCCTCCTCCTCCTCCTCTCATCTCCTGTGACTAATGATTTTGACCCTTCCCCAACCCGATCTGCAATATCTCAGGCCTCTGTCATAGTCGGCTTCCGGCCATCCACAGGTCAGACAGCTCTGATCCCAGGAGCGCCAGCCTCGCAGAAGCCAAAAGGCAACAGAACGTGGCCAAACACAGGTTCCCCCAACACCCCCAGGGCCCAATTTTTGCTCGATTTCCTTCCTTTTCCCTCTCCCCTATCTTGTTACCACAAATTGTTTTCCTTTTTAAATTTATTTTAAATTTATTATTTTTTTGGCTACACCACGATGGATGCATGTGGGATCTTAGTTCCCCGACCAGGGATGGAACCCATGACCCCTGCAGTGGAAGCATGGAGTCTAAACCACTTGACTGCCAGGTAAGTCCCACTGTGAATTATCTCCCACTCTTTGGGGCCCCTCTTTTCCAGGCACTAGCTGAGAAGGAAATGTAAAGCAATGATAAAGTGACAATGTAGGTTTTTAGTTACATAGCCACAAGGAGTTCATCAGAGGGACTACTTTCCAAGAAAGACCCCTTCCAAGAGTATTTTCAGAACAAATGAGATGCCTTTACCCCATGGACTCTTGGAATTCCTCTTGGGGAATGCCCTTGGGAAATGTCTAAATGGACATTTCAAAGCAAAGCACAAACCGCACTATAATTATGCTGTTCATTCATTTTTTTAAAATTCATGTTTGCATCTTAGTTGTTTGACCTCAGATGAGGGTAACTAAGTGAATCATCCATTTTATTCTTAATGCTTCTCCCTGAGTGATATTTGACTCTTTCCCCAGGTTAAAGGAATCCTCAAAGTTCGCAGATATAGCCACCAAGAAAGAAACTGACCAAAAAAATTGAGCAAGAATCTGAAGTATATACTCCTCTTCCCCACATCCCACTCCCCAAAAAACAAGTTCTAAAAATACTCTGAATTATGGCAGAATCTTCAGAAGAAGTGTCCAATCTCTGAAAGAGAACGTCTGGCAGTACTGATTTGAAGTCAAAGTGCAAGTGTTAGTCGCTCAGTCATGTCTAACTCTTTGCAAACCCATGGACTGTAGCAAGTCAGGCTCCTCTGTCCATGGAATTCTCCAGGCAAGAATACTGGACTGGGTTGCCATTCCCTTCTCTAGGGGATCTTCTTGACCCAGGGGTTGACCCTGGGTCTCCTGCATTGCACACAGATCCTTAACCAGCTGAGCCACCAGGGAATCCCCACTGATTTGAAGGGATGCTCTCTAAAATCACACACTGAAAAAATCATTAAAGGTTTTCTTAGTCAGGATTCATGAACTCAATCCCACTTCCTCTTTTTTTTGCATAATAGTATCTGGGACTATTCCAGCTTTTAGCAACTCAGATTTTCCAGACGTCTTTCCTCCTTGGGGATAAGCAACAAAGGGCACAAGCGCATTTTTGACTCAATATTATAGGATGTGTTTTTTTCCCTCAGTTTTATTTTTCCTCTTTGACTCCTCTTCTCTCCTACCTTGAAAGGAAAGGCGATTTTCACACCAAGTTAAATCCATTCAACAAGTATTTTCTGCATGCAAGGCCCTGTTTCACGTGGTGTGTGGGAATCTCTGCCACCTAAGATGTGCTTGGTCATTTATTTTCCTCTAGAGTGCCAATGGAGAAAAATGGGTTCAGGTTGCCCAGGACGCTGTGTTGAGAAGGATTCTGAGGTTCAGATTCAGTGGGAATGTACACATATGGCTTCTTTCTCCTTACATTTAATAGACATTCAAATATTTTGAATGAATAACAGAGGGATGGTATGGGGAGGGAGGAGGGAGTAGGGTTCAGGATGGGGAACACATGTATACCTGTGGCGGATTCATTTTGATATTTGGCAAAACTAATACAATTATGTAAAGTTTAAAAATAAAATAAAATAAATAAAAATAAAATAAAATAACCAGTGAGCCATCACAAGCAGAATGGTAAAAAAAAAAAAAAAAATAAGAAAAAAAAGAGAGAGAGAGAAATGCATACATAAGTGATGAGACCTACCACTTTGGCAAGAAGAAATAAATTACATTATGTCCATGGATTCAAGTGAACTTTTGGAGTAATATTCATTCCAGATGGTAGCCAGAACATGCTCCCTTCCTATTTCCAGTGTTAAAAATCATAATATCGGTGGGATCCCCACTGAAATGGTTAACGTTGAAGTATATTTTGTGCCATTCTGCTGAATTGGAGTGGCCACACACAAAAGTCGAGAAGACACCAAAGAATTTCTCTAGAATGAAGGAAGACGAAAGACACATAAAAAACTAAGTGTGCCAATTCTGAATTGGGTCCTTTGACTACAAACACAACATTGAGAGGAACTTGAATGAGAACTATATGGTGACAGTGTATAGACATTAGCTTCCTGATACGCATTGATGGTTATAATTTGCTTATATTAGAAGTGCCTTTGATTTTAGGAAATAAACATAAAAGTAGTCAGAGTTAGGGCTTCCCAGGTGGCGCTATTGGGAAAGAATCCACCTACCAGTTCAGGACATAAAAGAGATGTGGGTTCCATCTCAGCATCAGGAGGATCCCCTGGAGAAGGGAATGGCATCCCACTCCAGTCTTCTTGCCTGGAGAATCCCATGGACAGAGGAGCCTGGAGGGCTACAGTCCATGGGTTTGCAAAGAGTCAGACATGACTGAGCACTCATGCACAGCCAGAGTTAAAACAAGATTTTCCTTTTTCACAAATATAATAAATGACATGCCCCCCTGTTGCACCCAATATGAAGATGAAATCCACCTCCAGCCAATACACCCAGAGTTTCCTAATAAACACTCTTGCCAAACGGAAAACCAGTCAACAGAAGTACGTAGGAGGCCGAATTCATAGACTGAGGTCCAGCTTGGTGTTCTTTGTGACTTGTGGTTAAGGAGAAATGTTCCAACTCTCATGAACTATGCTTTAAAAGGAGAGTGTACTTTTCAGCTGGCCATCAAAACTTGCAGCAAAAGAACAGACTTCAAATATTATGAAGTCTTAGGTCTTATAATATGA
This sequence comes from Bos indicus, assembly GCF_029378745.1. NCBI lineage: Eukaryota > Metazoa > Chordata > Mammalia > Artiodactyla > Bovidae > Bos > Bos indicus. The sequence continues at coordinate 59,554,606 of NC_091776.1, read as the reverse complement.
GTTGTCGCATTCTGGAGCAGTCAAAGAGATTTCATGGATTTTGCCCTAGAAGAGGAAGAATTCCAGGCACGTTTCTAAACAAGTATCTTACCATGAAATACACCTGACAAAGTTCCTGATTCTTTGAAAGATATGCTTTATATATATATATATATATACACACACACACACATATATCTATACATACCCCAGTGGAAGAAACATTCTCAAACCATAGCTCTCAGGGTCAGGTTTATGTAAGAAAGTTTTGGTGAACAAATAACCGAAGAGATGCCCGAAAACCGAAGACTTTCATTTGAGTAGAAGAGAGGGATTTATTAGACCACTAGATTAAAATTCCTGTATTTAAGACATATTTCACAAACACTTAATGGGGTTTTCCCACCCGTTAAGAGCAAACTGAGGGCACAATGTTCCATTTTAATAGGGGCAGTAACTTCACTTCATTTATAGACTAAACTGACAGAAAAAAAAAAACCAGGGTAGTTCTGGCCAGAGAAAACATGACTTAATACAAGTGCTCAGGCAACATATTAGAAATAAAGGTCTGTCTGTAGTCTTGGTAATTTCTTTTCCTTTTTCTATTTTTGGGAGGGGGGTGGTGATTTGGAAGAAGAAAAAAAAAAAACCCTGTGGTTGGTATCCAATGAAGTTAACACTTCTGGGGCAAGACCTCCATTACATGCAAACATCATGAATTATAATTACAGAACAACCTATTTACACATAGAGGAACACAAGGTCAAACAGAAAACCCTGCCAAGAATCTCAGCTTTTGCCTGGGAAATACTGGCAATTGGCATTTGGCAAATGATCTTGGAATGGGGCAAAGCCAGGAGAAGCAAAGAGATCTAGTGTTAAATCCATATGATGCTTTAGCAAACGTGGAGGACCATGGAGATTTACCCTTTTGATAAGCTGGCCTCAAAAGAGGAAGAGATATCCCCACATCTATCTCATAGAATTATAGACACTTAAACTGCTGATTAAGGTAGAAAGAAGGTATTATATCTTTTCAGGGAAATTTGGAAAATTCTGTAATAAAAGCCTGATGGCTCAGTAGTAAAGAATCCGCCTGCCAATGCAAGAGACGCGGATTCCATCCCTGGGTGGGGAAGATCTCCTGGAGAAGGAAATGGCAGCCCACTCCAGTATTCTTGCCTGGGAAATCCTGTGGACAGAGGAGCCTGGCAGGCTACAGCCTATGTGGTTGCAGAGAGTCAGACACGACTTAGTGACTCAACAACAACCCATCTCTAGCAGTACTTTCTAAGGAAATAATTAAGTGATCCTCCAAAAAGATATACATTTACTCACAAGGATGTTTATTATAGAGCTATCTACGGGTATAAAATATTGGAAAGGATCTAAGTATTCATTGATAGGAAATTGGTTAAATCAATTAGACTAAATCCACAAATGAGATATCATATAGCTTTTATGAAGCACGAAATTTATTTATAGATATTGCCATAGCAAGATGTCTCTAATATAGTAAGTTTAAATGGCAGGATATTAAGAAATCCAAAGTATGAGCTCATTTTTTGTTGTTGTTAAAAAATGAATGTATATGTGTATGTTTTTGAAAAAAGATCAGGCTGACATCTATAGGACTATCAAAAAGAGTTATTCTTGCTACCATAGAATAATTAGAAAATGTCCAGTGGCTATTTATGTCTCATTCCCATATTGCTTGGTGGGTGCATGCCTACTCAGTCGTGTCTGACTCTTTGTGATCCCATGGGCTGCAGCATACCAGGCTTCCCTGTCCTCCACTATCTCCCAGAGTTTGCTGAAATTCACGTCCATTGAGTTGGAGGTGCCATCTAACCATGTCATCCTTTGCCGTCTCCTTCTCCTTTTGTCTTCAATCAAAACAAATGTAGATCACATTATAATAAAAGGCTATAAAGATACTTCTGGTAAAGTATCTGGTAAAGTATCGGAGACTTGCTCTCCTTTCCCTCTAGATGTTGAATTTGGACACACCTACTTCTAACTTGTTTCTGCCATTTGCCAGCTGTTGGCACCAGAAGAGTGAACCGAATGTCTCTGAGCTTAACCTCCATTCTGACTACGTAAGGACATTCCTTTCCTCCTAGGCTGGTGATGAGGATTAGCTGAGGTAATGTTTGTACAAGGCCTGGCCTAGCGCCTGGCACGCATAAGGAGTTCAATTAAAGAAAAGAGTGCGTGCCTTGTTGACTGAACAGGTGCAACGCTCACGAGCTAGACCTGCATCACGGGTGGCTGCGACCGAGAGGACACAGCAGGATGCTTGCTTGGTATCTCGCCTTCTACTTGGCACTTCCTGGATCACAAACAAGCTAGTTGATGTGTTATCTCCTCTTAAAGCTGGCAAACAGGTAACTATGACTAGTAACATGTCTAAAGCACCTTCTAAATGCCAGGCACTGTCGAGACCGTTTCATGTGGCAAGTCATTTAATCATTCAAATCACTGTTGTTGATTTGACATTATTATTATGATGCCCATTTCACAGGTTAAGAAACCAAGTGAGTGAAAGTCGCTCTGTTGTGTCTGACTCTTTGTGACCCCATGGACTATACCGTCCATGGAGTTCTCCAGGTCAGAATACTGGAGTGGGTAGCCGTTCCCTTCTCCAGGGGATCTTCCCAACCCAGGTCTCCTGCATTGCAGGCAGATTCTTTACCAGCTTAGCCACCAGGGAAGCCCTCTGGTACAAATAAGTTACATGACTTGGATAAGGTCATTGGCTGCTTAGAGGTGACGCTGACAAACTAGAACCCAGAACTCTGATCTCAGAACATGAGATCTGACCCAGCCAAGCACACCTGTCAAATAACTCAGGGTGACGTCCAGGTTAAAGAATGAATTCAGAGAAAGGGGCCAGGGAGGGGGTATTTGTGGCAGAGGACCAGCCACTGAAACCTGAACTTCAAATTTGTTTCAGACCTGAAACAAACTTGACCAAGTGCTCAAATGTGAGTGAGCATCAGGATCGGGAAGATCTCCTGGAGAAAGGAATGGCTACCCACTCCAGTATTCTTGCCTAGAGAATTCCAATGGACAGAGGAGCCTGGCAGGCTACAGTCCATGGAATCGCAGAGTCGGACACAACTGAGCGACTCACACCCACACACACACAGAGGACATCCCCGGGCGGTGGGGGTGGGGGTACAGGATTGCTGGATTCTTCCCTCCTAGAGCTTCCGATTCAGTAAGTCTAGGGTAGGGGGGTCCACCTAACAAACTCCCAGGTGGGACAGGAATGGGTGCAGAGTCACTTGGCCCTCAGGGCAGCATTTACATTGAGAGGGAGAGACAGCAGGGTAGGGCATCTAAATATGCAGCCCGGTCCTATTTCTGATTCCATGAGATGTCAAATCATTGACATTTTATAAGCGTTTTTTTCTTTTGTTTTGTTTTTGGCTGTGATGGATCTTCTTTGACACACACAGGCTACTTTCTAGGCTAGAAAGTAGGTGCATGGGCTCAGGAGTTGTGGCACGCTGGGCTGAGTTGCCCTGAGGCACGTGGGATCTTCCAGGACCAAGGATTGAACCAGTGTCCCCTGCATTGGCAGGTGGATGCTTAACCACTGGACCACCAGGGAAGCCCCTAAGCCAATGTTTATTGCTTTTAAATATAACGTTATTGCCTTTTGATGTCCACATCTGAGTAGTGCAGCATACAAGAAGTATTTTTAACAGTCTTCATTCTTGCTCCAGTGACAGAACTGCAGACACAGTTCGTCACTCGCCTGACGTCACTTCCTGTAAATCCTTCAGCATCCTTCTCACTTCTCTTCCACCTCTTATACTCAGGGACTTCTGTCCTCAAAACTCTCTCTGAGAGGCCTCTCTTTAGTCCCAGGAGAAGAATGCATCTCATTGTCTTCCTCTTTACCCTTCCAAATTCTGTGCCAATAAAGCTCAATGGGCCAAGGTGGCAAGAAAAATGCCAAGGAAGTCCTAATCTATTTTATTTTGACTGTAAAAATATTAGTAGTAATAAAATCAGATGGTACTTTTTTTTTTTTTTTCTATTTCTGACAATTAGTTTTCTCAGATAATTCTACCATGGTTACTTTTTTCTTCAAAACATACACAAGTCTATGTTTTGGTTGCTAAAGTCTTCGGGGAATGGAACAATAAACTCTACCAAATTCCAGAATAAAAGAATTAGGAAATCTCCATAAAAGTTTAAATGATGCAAATCAAAGGGAATTCACAAGATTAATGAGACTTTTTAAATGCAGTTTCTAGGAACCTCAATCTGTAAAATACATGTAGTCTGAGATTTGAGATCATGTTGAAAAATTTGAAAGCTTCAGCTATGCTGTGACTAATCAAATCTTCTTGAATAATACTATTTTGGAAGGGAGAAAGTAGTGCCAATTAAAAAAAAATTTTAGATATTTATTTAGCTGCATTGGGTCTCAGTTGTGGCATTCAGCATTTTTGTTTGTTTGTTTCAGTAAGTGGAATTTTTTTTTTTTTAGTTGCAGCATGTGGGATCTAGTTCTGTGGCCAGGGATCAAACCCAGGCCCCCTGCATTGGGAGCGAGAACTCTTAGCCACTGGACCACCAGGGAAGTCCCTAAAGTGCCAATTATTTCATTGCTTTTTTTGTGGGGCCTAGAAAGTAGGTTATGTTTCCCAGTCTGTTTAGAAAAAAATGTCTTTATTGCCTCCAAATATCAGTGGGAAAATGGCCCACTTACTTAAGCTTCAGATCTCCCATCTACTGTTAAAGCAGAGAGCTTTCTTTAATGTGACACATGGAGTTTGACCATAGACTTCCCTTGAGAAAAAATTTCTACGTCTAAAAGCAGATTGAAGACCACTGACAGAGGTCATTTCCATTGTAAGAACTGGCCTCTCCCTTTCCGGGACTCAACAAAACTATTTTCAATTTTAATGAAAAAAAATAGGCCATAAACATTTTGTATTTTTCCTGAATTATCTTTTGTCAAGGAAAAAAGAGACTTACTCATCACTGAACTAAATCATGATTTTGTATCTTTCAGGTTTGGAGGGAAATAAAAAGTTCTCTCTCTTGCTTTTACCTCCACGTCAGCATCCCCACCACAACAAATCCACAGTCCATTCACCCCAGTTGAGGGTCCCAAGGTGATGATGGTATAGAAAGGGGCTGGTTATCTTCCCTTAGGTCTATTTTGAAGATTATGCACAAAGTTCTGGATCCCATATTTCTCTGAGCATACCATTACATAAACACCATGCACAAATTCATGTAAACCAGTGGCTTTCAGTCCTCACTGTTAGATCCAAAGCTCCTGGGAACTTTTAAAAAAAATTTTCGATTCCCGGCCCTCATGCCAGATCTACTAAATAGAAGCTCCAGGGATAAGTCCTGGGCATATTGCAGAAACAGTAGCATGCTCACAGCTTTCTCATTTTTTATCCTGAAATGATATCACAGTCAGTACCATGGAGTGAAGCTGGCTGCACGAAGTCTGGAGACTAAAGTCTGCTCATCACCCATTCAGACACCAACAGGGAGACACGGCAGGGACCCCAGGAGCTACTGAGCATGCTCGTACCCTTGGTGCCTAGATCTTTCCAAGGTCAACAGAGTCTGCTGAGTGCCATCTTGGCTGTTTCACTCCGTGCCTATTGGCATTCATATAAGGCTCTTGGGGAGAAAAGACATAGTCTCCTTAAGCAGCATTTCCCAAGTGTGGGCATCCTGTGCGATGCCCCAAAGAAAATGGATTTCTGTGGGGCTTCCCTGGTGGTCCAGTGGTTAAGAATCTGCCCTGCAAGGCAAGGGACACTAGCTTGATCCCTGGTCTGGGAAGATCCGACATGCTTCGGAGCAACTAAGTCCATGGGCCACAGCTATGAAGCTTACGCTCTAGACCCTACAAGCCACAACTATTGAAGCCCAAGCACCTAGAGTCTGTGCTCCACAAGACAAACCACTGCAGTGAGAAGCCCATGCAACGAAGAATAGCCCTCTCTCACTGCAACCAGAGAAAGCTGGCTCACAGCCACAGAATAAAATAACTAAATCTTTAAAAAAGAAAATGGATTTCTGTGGTCAAGTTCAGGACATGCTACTAACATTGAAACCCACCGTGGACTTAGGCTCTGAAAAGTCCTGCAATAAACAAATCTGTTTATGCAGCCCTCCCCACCCATATTTGACTACAGAATCTTTTTCCTATCAATATTCCTATCAATAGCAGGGGGATACACTTTGGCAAATGCTAATTCAGACTGTGAACTGTTGGACATAGGGTTCAATTTCCCCCTGTTCTTGGTACCCCTTACAGCACCCAGAGAGAGGGAAGAATAAAGGCAGAAAGCAGGGACAGGAAAGACGTGGGTTGGCCTAAGGGATTTAGAAGGGTGATAGTAATCAGAGAACTTGAGTGTGATTTCTGACGTTGTTCCTGAAAGCATCTCAGCCAGGCTGGTGGTCCAATGTCCTAATTAGCTAATGGGAAGAGGAGGGCTTTACATGTTTAGAAATGAGGGCTTATCGGATCAGCACTCAAAGATACTTTTTTTTTTCCTCCAATGACCATTTCCCTCTGAGAATGTCATTCTCCAACTTGAGCATGCATCAGATCCCCTGTAGGGCTTATGGAAACACAGATGGCTGAATCTCACCCCCAGAGCATCTGATGCTGTAGGTCTGGAGTGGAACCTGAGAATTTGCATTTCTGATGAATTTCCAGGTGATGCTGCTACTGGTCTGTGGACCACACGTTGGGAAGGAGTGTCCTAGTACAACAGAAGAGAGGAAGAGGATAGGACGTGATGGAGAAAGAGGAAAGACAACCAGAAGAAGAGAGAGGGACAGAAAGGGGAAGGAGAAGGAGGGACGATGGGGAGATGCAGAGAATGAGAGGTGAATGTGAGAAAGAGAAAGACCGAGAGAAGGGAGCCAGGAAGAGGGAGGACAACAAAGGAGAGGAGATGAGAGGACAGGGAGATAGAGAGATGGAGATAGAACTGCTTGAGGGGGGAAATGCATTATAGTTGTCAAGGTGTCAGTGTTGGAGTCTGGGCAGAGGGCCAGTGGGAGCTGAGCCTTGGGTGTTTGTGGGGCTACCTAACTGTACATACAGCTAGAAGTTTCCCATCCATACTTGTTGGTGAATATGCCTGGGTTTGGAGTTTCCCAGTCTCAGCTTGATGACACAAGCTGATCTGGAAGCCAAATCTGGCTCTAGCTAAGGCAGAAAGCCATGAAAAAGGAGGACAGAGTTCTCCAATGAACTCCTTTTCCCATCCAACCACCCCCCTCCTGAGTCTTCATGGATCCTGGAACTCCTTCCCAACTCTCCCTCTGACCCAGAAAAACTACCAGCTCCCTCTAGAACTGACTCTCCCACTCCAAGCATTTGTGCCCCTCACTGCTGGCTGGGACACATCTCCCAGCTGGTTCATGCCCAGGAGTGCTCAGAGCTCCTCTCTGAGTCCATGCTGGTCCCTATTTCCCCTGCGACAGTCTTGAGGGTCAGAGGAGACCCCACCAGGGGCTGCTGATGAAATTCACATATTCACGGGGCTGCCTTCCAGCGAGGAAACGTGTAGCAGCATCAGAACCCGGGGCCAGATCCACGTGAGGAAATCCAAGTGGGCGGAGAGAACCCCGGGGCTTAGATATGTCACCTGGTTTACAAGAGACATGCCAGCGTCCCTGGAGATGGTCTGTGTTGTAGCTACGGGGGGGATAAACAGGCTGAGGAATCAGAGGCTCTGCAGTGGGAAGTGGGAGGGGGATGGCAGTGCCTCTCTCCCCTGGAGGTGTGGGAAATCCTCGCTATAAATCAAGGAAATTAAATAGAGTGCAGGGTTTAGAGGCATTGCTCAAACTCCTAATCCAGGTCGCAGGGTTGCTGAAAGGCCCGCCATGCCCAGCGAGAGGCAAACTCCATTTCACAAGCTTTTGCTCTCCCTGGAGCCCTGGTTGCAGCGAGGAGGCTGCAAATGGTGAGTGGGGCGGGGAGCAGGAGTGCAACTGGTGGTAGAGTTTCTTTGCAATCCCAGGGGAGAGGAGCATGAAGTGAAGGCTGGAAAGAGACTCAGAGACCATTTCCTCTTCCTTCAGAGAAACTGAGGCCAAATGCAGAGAAGGCACTTGTGCAAAGGCATCCAGGATTACACTGGATTAGCTGTTGCCGGGATCCACAGGCACATGCCCCTGCATCTGCACGTGGCAGCTGGAGACAGTGTCAGGGCGCGGTCCATGAGGGGCCTGCTTGTAGAAGCATGAGCCCTAGAGAGCAATGCAGGGTGATGGAGGAAACTTCCTGCTAGAGGTAGGATGCATTTTTAAAATAAACAAGCATCTCTATTCCTGCCCTGAACATAGGTTCATCTGCACCATTTTTTTTTTTTTAAGATTCCACATATATCCATTAACATACGATATTCGTTTTTCTCTTTCTGACTTACTTTGCTCTGTACCACAGACTCTAGGTCCATCCCTATCTCTGCAAGTGAATAGAGACACAGAGGTAGAGAAGGGACATGTGGCCACAGTGGGGGAAGGGGAGGGTGGGATGTATTGGGAGAGTAGCACTTACATATATACACAGTGATGTGTAAAATAGACAGCTAGTGGGAACCTGTTCTATAGCACGGGGAGCTCAGCTCGGTGCTCTGGGGTGACCTAGATGGATGGAGGTGGGAAGGTCCTAAAGGGAGGGGATATATGTATACATAAAGCCGATTCACTACATTGTACAGCAGAAAGTAACACAATATTGTAAAGCAATTATAGGCCAATAAAAATAAATAGCAAAAAATAAAATAACAAAATGAACAAGCAGTTGACGAACGCACTTCTTTTTCTAGCATAAAGTTAGGCAAGCACACGCATCACTTTTTGGAAGATGTAAATCATTTCAAATCAGCAGGCAAGAGATTTCCCTGGTGGTCCAGTGGTTAAGACTCCACTTTCCAAAGCAGGGGGTGCAGATTCCATCCCTGGTCTGGGAGCTAAGATCCCACATGCCTCTTGGCCATAAAACCAAAACATAAAACAGAAGCAATTTTGTAACAAATTCAATAAAGACTTTACAATACTAAAACCACCTTAAAAAAATAAGCAGGCAAGCAAAGTGGAGAGAATGCAAACACTGTTTCCCTGATGGCTCAAGCAGGCAAAGAATCCAACTGCCAATGCAGGAGACCCAGAAGGCGTGGGTTCGATCCCTGGACCAGGAAGATCCCCTGGAGGAGGAAAATGTCAAACCCACTCCAGTATTCTTGCCTGAAAACTCCTATGGACAGAGGAGCCTGGCGGGCTATAGTGTGTCGGATTGCAGAGTTGGATACAACTGAGCAACTGACGCATACACACACCATGGCTTCAGATTTTTGAGTGTTTCTGATGCATCAGACAAGGGATCAGGACTTTTACTTCAGCCATGTCACTTAGTCCCCACAAGTGCCAAAGGAAAACGCTTCAGGTGCAGCCATTTTCAGGTAAGGAAAGTAAAGCACAGAAAGGATGAGGATCAAAATCTAGCATCTCTGTGTCTGTCAGTTACTTCTCTCAATTAGCGTTTTTCAGTGGCAGAAATTATTTTTGTGTTGTTTGATCAGTAAGTTGTGTCTGACTCTTTTCCATTCCCATGACTGTAGCACAGCAGGCTCTCCTGTCCTTCCCTACCTCCCTGAGTTTGCTCAGACTCATGTCCACTGAGTCAATGATGCTATCCAACCATCTCATCGTCTCTTGCCCCCTTCTCCTCTTGCCCTCAATCTTTCCCATCATTCAGTTCAGTTCAGTTGCTCAGTCATATCCAACTCCTTGTGATCCCATGGACTGAAGCATGTCAGGCTTCTCTGTCCATCACCAGCTCCTGGAGCTTACTCAAACTAATGTCCATCGAGTCTGTGATGCCATCCAAGCATCTCATCCTCTGTTGTCCCTTTCTCCTTCTGCCTTCAATCTTTCTCAGCATCAGGGTCTTTTCCAGTGAGTCAGTTCTTCACATCAGGTGGCCAAAGTATTGGAGTTTCAGCTTCAGCATCAGTCCTTCCAATGAATATTCAGGGTTGATTTCCTTTAGGATTGACTGGTTTGATCTCCTTGCAGTCCAAGGGACTCTCAAGAGTCTTCTCCAATACCATAGTTCAAAAGCATCAATTCTTGAATTCTCAGCTTTCTTTATAGTCCAACTCTCACATTCATATATGACTACTGGAAAAACCATAGCTTTGACTAGATGGACTTTGTCAGCAAAGTGATGTCTCTGCTTTTTAATATGTTCTCTAGGTTTGTCATAGTTTTTCTTCAAAGGAGCAAGCATCTTTTGATTTCATGGCTGCAGTCACCATCTGCAGTGATTTTGGAGCCCCCCCAAAATAATCTCTCACTGTTCCAAAAGGCATCACTTTTAATAACCGCCTATGATTCTGTGGTAGGATGGACACACTACCTTTGATGCCAGAAACTTCAAACTTTTTCTTAAAAAGCCAGAGCGTCAACCCCCCTCTCCTTTTCAGACTCTGGTCTTATCGCAACTCCTTGACTCTGCCTTTGTAGTGGGTGAAAGGACAACAGAAAGCAAGACAGAAACCATGGGTGTGGCTGTACCCCAGTGAAACTTCATTGACAAAATCAGGGGTGAGCTGAATTTGGCCTGAGGGCTGTGGCATGCCTAGTTGGCTGTGGCCCCATGCCCCACATTGTTGCCAGCACATTATCAATACATAATAATGACAGTCATCACTCTTGTTGTTATATATCAAGATAGCTGTGACAAGAAAAGGTTCTGTATCAGACACAAACAACAAATCTTGGAGAGCAGTGATTCTCCAACTTTACTGTGTTTTAGAATCTATGGAGCTTGTTAAAAATGCAGAATGAGACCCCACCCCAGAGAATCTCACACAGACAGTCTGCATGAGGGCCCAAGAATCTGACATGTTAATGAGCACTCTCAGGGGGTCTGGATGAGGAGGGTGGGTGACCACATTTAGAAAAACACCTCTAGGTGGGTCATGGGCTGCCTTGCAGGAGTCTGGCAAGCATGCTGAGTAGAGAGGAACAAGGTGGTACCCCTGGCACGATAGCACCTGGAGCCATGTGAGGCTCTCCCTGGAAGGGACAGGGACATGGCTCAGTGATGAGAACAGACCTCATTAGAAAAGCATCTGCTATGTACCAGGTGATTCCCACATGCTAACTCTATCTCTCAACAACTCAGGTCCCTCTCCCCCATATTAGAATGGTGACAGGAGATGCAGAGCTTACCTACAGACACTCAGCTTGCTGGCATCAGCTGGTAATCATGCCACTTAATCACAGAACTGGAACAAGGACCTGAGTTTGAATGACTGGAAAATTGAGACACAGAGGATGAACCAAGCTCAGAATGGAGGAGTGTCTGAGGTTCATTTAGGTCCATAAGGGAAAAAGCAGGACTGCCCAAAGAGCTCTGGATTCTGCTGATGATCTGAATTTCCCAAGAGTCTCTAGGGTAAGTTTTAGGGTTCCCAATTGCAGACCAGGAACGAGTCTCAGAATCAAGGTCACATGACCCACTCTACCCACAATGCACCTGATTCTGATGTCTGATTTACCTGCTATGATTTGGCAAAATGACCCCAGCAACCTTATCCTTCCATTGAGTGGCTACCCATCTGCATACATTTGGCATTCAATCAATGCTTGCTGATTACCTCTGGTACCCAAATCACTTCCTTTTCTCTCTTTCAGTATTTTAGCACTCAGAGTCATACAAGCAAAGATTTACTGTATGTTTATCAGGTGCGGACACCTTCTGTACTAAATAACTCTACATGCATGGAAAATAATTTAATCTTCAAGTATCCGGGTGGTAAACCATGAGATATTTTGTGTGCATTTCATAGAAGTAGCGTGTCTGCAAAAAGTTCCATGACATCCATTTTGGAGATGTCAAAACTAAGTCTCAGGAGGGCTAAGAGATTTGTTTCCCCAAAATTGTCAAGTTAGTAAGTAGAGGAGGTAGGATTTGAATGATTTGTTTAATCACCATGTCACAAGCCTCTCTAGTTTGCAAACATTCTCTCCTGTGTGCTCCCTTTGCTCCTTACAATGGTCCTGTGGCTTGTTAGGGTAATGTGGTAGTTCTTCAAAGCATGGCTCCCAGATCAGCAGTATCCACTGCACCTGAATTTGTTAGAAATGCACATTCTCCCCAGTTAGAGTGCACTGGGGCTTCCCCAGTGGCTCAGCAGTAAAGAATCTGCCTGCAATGCAGGAGCCGCAGGGAGACACAGGTTCAATCCCTGGGTCAGAAAGATCCCCTGGAGAAGAGCATGGTAACCCACTCCAGTGTTCTTGCCTAGAGAATAATCCCATGGACAGAGGAGCCTGGCGGGCTACAGTCCATAGGGTTGCAAAGAGTCAGACACGACTGAAGTGACTTAGCACACGTGCACGCACATTCTCAAGCTCTTTCCCAGATCCAATGACTCAGAAACTTGTGAGGAGGAAAACCCAGCCAGCTTGTCCAAGGATGCACAGGAAATGGTGGTGAGGCTGGGTCTTAATGCCATGGCTCAGGCTTTCTCATCAGAATCACCTGGGAAACACATTATAATGCAATTTTCCTGGTTTTCCCTAGACTTTGTAACTCAGGATCTCCAGGGCTGGAGTCCCAGCCCTGCATTCTCACAGATTCCCAGATGATTCCAGAGTTTCAAATTTACCTCGAGAACACCCGTTGGACTAGAATCACATGGATCTCTCCTCTTTGTACTAACCAAGTTTCCTTCTTTTCACCCTCCCCACACCCATAGGCAGGGTACTTGGATTATCTTCTGGTGTCTCTGCAACAAACTAGCTATGAACTAACCAGTTGTAGAGAGAGGCCACGTTTGTTGCAGGGTACTCAGAAGAACCCAGGTACTCTGCCTCACATCTCTGACTTCTTAAGCGGTTTCATTAAAAAAAAAAGAAAAATGCAAGTCATCCACAGATGTTTATTGTCTGACTTTCAAACACTATAGAAAGTTTTTATAGATTTTTAAAAGGTAAAAGCTGTTTTCCTTCTGACCCTTTCCAAACCACCCTCAATTTACTGTTAACAGTTTGGTGTGCAGCTTTCCAGACATTTAAAATTCTTATTTAAATATACATATGCACATGTATACTCCGATGATAATTCAAAACAGGAATGGAACTATATCATTCTTCTTCTTATACCATGGCACGACCCACTTAACAGGATACTGTGCACATACTTCTCTTTGTGCTTTTCAGGACATATGAATATAGCCCCTTATCGCTAAAGGCCATAGCATATCTTAATTGAGTAAATTAGTCTCCAACTGATGGGGACTTTTATAGCCTCTTATTTTTCACTACTATAAACAGTGGGACCCTAATATCCTTATTGGTACACTTTTTCTTTTTTTTAACACACATCAACCTGAAAGCTTGATGGCCTTGAAGAAGAAATCCTGGGATCCCGCCTCTGTCTGCTTAATGACCCTATACTGTCCTTTTCAAGCAGGACTGTTCTATGCCTAAAAGAAACACTAACACAGAATGACCGCTGCTTGTTGCTCTTTCTGTGTTGTTTTTCTACCTGCTTCTTGGGGAGAGGGGAAGGATGAAAACTGAAATGAAAATGTTTTCTTTTTTTTTTTTCTTTCTCAAGGTGGGATGGTCATCATGAATGCCAACGTGAGTTTCAAGATGGACACTCAGGGATGATACTGTCTCTATCATGTTTGAGGGTGGGGGTCTTTCTCCTGATTGAAGGATGTGGCCACTGGAAGAGATGGAGTAAGTAGGTGACTATTCCCAGGTTGAGCAGCAATCACGACAGAGATTGGCTTAGCTGCTCTTCATCACCTACTGTTTTCTTCTTCTTTCTTTCTTCCTTCCTTCCTCTCTCTTCCTGCCACCCCTCTCTTCTTTCCTTCCAGGTAAATGCTGATTATAATTTCATTTTTTATTTCTGAATTTATCTTTTAATATGAAGCCCCACTTGGCAGAAATTAATCTCATTCTTTTTTGATGATCTGCACCCACCCTCTTTCACTTAAAATTGATTTTTAATTTATTTCTTTGGCTGTGCCGGGTATTAGTTTCAGCTTTAAAGATCTCTGAACTCTATTGCGGCATGCAGTATCTTTTTTAGTTGTGGCAGGCGAAGTCTTAGTTGCAGCACAAGGGATCTAGTCCCCTCGCCAGGGATCGAACCTGGGACCCCAGCATTGGGAGCGTGGAGTCCTTGCCACTGAACCAGCAGGGAAGGCCCTGGATCCTCTTCCTTGAAGCTGATTCTGAAACCTGGAGTCTTTATGTAATGGGGAGGTATGGGGTGGAGATGAAATTGAATTCACCAACTGACTGTATTACATCTATTCAATGTAATCTGCTGATAAAGGCATCCACCAAGAGTGAAACCTTCCTGTATTCCTTGGTGTTATTTTCCGAGGTCCCCCCCAACCCCGAGTGATTTCAAGAGCTGCATTCCACTCCACACCCCCAGCTCCCTATGACTCAGTCCCCTACTCATCTCTGAGTCATTCGAGAATGGAAATCATGAGCAAAACCTGGCTCCCACCCAGGCAGTGACAGAGCACGCCCAGAAAATCAGGGATTCCCCATTCGGCCAAGGAGGCGTGAGTGGAGTCAGCCGATTCTCCATGGTCAGGAGGGAGACGTGTTTCAAAGCTCCAGGCCGCTGGGGGTTGGCAGGAGGGCCTGTTGTTTTGGGAAACTGTGCATTATAGCACTTGGGAGAGAACAGAACTGTCCTCAAGGCAAGAGAAAGAACAGCTGAAACAGACGATGCAGCAGGGGTGAGCAGCCTCATGCCCCATCAGGGTCATAGTCTTAATTATACATAATGTTTAAAACCCATTTCTCTCCCTTATCCGTGAAAATAACTAATTTTTTTGTTATTGTTGTTGTTAAACAGCTGCTCTGTCTGGGGCACTTGGAACGCTTTATTCCCTCGGATCCTTCAGGTCAACTCTTCTGACTGGCATTGTTGTGACTTTTATTTTAAATTAAGGAAACTGAGACTTAGGGAGGTTAATAAGCACTTTGTTACACAGTTAAGAGAATACAGCCCCCAGGGCTAGTGAATGATTGTGATAAGCACAGAACTAAAAGTCCCAGTGCAGGGACTTCCCTGGCAGGCTAGCGGTTAAGACGCCAAACTTCCACTGCAGGCGGCACAGGTTTGATCCCTGGTCAGGGAACTAAGATCCCACCTGCCATGAAAGTGGAAGTGAAAGTCGCTCAGTCGTGTCTGACTCTTTGCAACCCCATGGACTATACAGTCCATGGAATGGGCCATAGCTATAAAGACAAAAATTGATACAAAAAATAAAAAATCCATGATTTAAAAAAAAAAAATCCATGATTAAAATATAAAAGTCCCAATGCATGTGAACAACCATTACCAAAAAGCAGCAAATGCCTCTGGCCTCAAAGTGTGCACTAGGTAAGTGCTGCTCTATGACAAATCTGGGCTTTCCAGGTGGCTCAGTGGTAAAGAATCTGCTTGCTAATGCAGGAGACCCAGGAGACACAGGTTTGATCCCTGGGTCAGGAAGATGCCCTGGAGAAGAAAATGGCCACCGACTCCGGTATTCTTGCCTGGGGAATCCCATGGAGAGAGAAGCCTGGCAGTCTACAGTCCGTGGGGTTGCAAAGAATTAGATATGACTGAGCACAGAATGCTCAAACTACCGCACAATTGCACTCATCTCACCTGCTAGCAAAGTGATGCTCAAAATTCTCCAAGCCAGGCTTCAGCAATATGTGAACCGTGAACTTCCAGATGTTCAAGCTGGTTTTAGAAAAAGCAGAGGAACCAGAGATCAAATTGCCAACATCCACTGGATCATCGCAAAAGCAAGAGAGTTCCAGAAAAACATCTATTTCTGCTTTATTGACTATGCCAAAGCCTTTGACTGTGTGGATCACAATAAACTGTGGAAAATTCTGAAAGAGATGGGAATACCAGACCACCTGACCTGCCTCTTGAGAAATTTATATGCAGGTCAGGAAGCAACAGTTAGAACTGGGCATGGAACAACAGACTGGTTCCAAATAGGAAAAGGAGTATGTCTAGGCTGTATATTGTCACTCTGCTTATTTAACTTATATGCACAGTACATCATGAGAAATGCTGGGCTGGAAGAAGCACAAGCTGGAATCAAGATTGCTAGGAGAAATATCAATAACCTCAGATATGCAGATGATACCACCCTTATGGCAGAAAGTGAAGAGGAACTTAAAAGCCTCTTGAGGAAAGTCAAAGAGGAGAGTGAAAAAGTTGGCTTAAAGCTCAACATTCAGAAAACGAAGATCATGGCATCCGGTCCCATCACTTCATGGCAAATAGATGGGGAAACAGTGGAAACAGTGAGAGACTTTATTTGGGGGGGCTCCCAAATCACTGCAGATGGTGATTGCAGCCATGAAATTAAAAGACACTTACTCCTTGGAAGGAAAGTTATGACCAACCTAGACAGAATATTAAAAAGCAGAGACATTACTTTGCCAACAAAGGTCTGTCTAGTCAAGGCTATGGTTTTTCCAGTGGCCATGTATGGATGTGAGAGTTGGACTGTGAAGAAAGCTGAGCACCAAAGAATTGATGCTTTTGAACTGTGGTGTTGGAGAAGACTCTTGAGAGTCCCTTGGACTGCAAGGAGGTCCAACCAGTCCATCCTAAAGGAAATCAGTCCTGGATGTTCATTGGAAGGACTGATGCTGAAGCTGAAACTCCAATACTTTGGCTACCTTATGCAAAGAGTTGACTCATTGGAAAAGACCCTGATGTTGGGAGGGATTGGGGGCAGGAGGAGAAGGGGACAACAGAGGGTGAGATGGCTAGGTGGCACCATCGACTCAATGAACATGAGTTTGGGTAAACTCCAGGAGTTGGCAATGGACAGGGAGGCCTGGCGTGCTGCGATTCATGGGGTTGCAAAGAGTTTGACACAACTGAGCGACTGAACTGAACTGAGCACGTACACATGCCTGCTATGACATAGCACTCCAAATATCAGTAGTTGAAAACTACAAACATCGATTTTCCCACAGTTTCTGAAGGTCAACAACCTAGGAGCAGTTGAGCTGGGTGGTTTTGGCTCTGGGTCTCCAGTGAAGTCAAGTTACCAGCTGGGCTATAGTCTCATCTGAAGGCTTGTCTGGGGTGGAGGGCAGTCCGTTTCCAAGATTATCCATGTGACTATTGGCAGGAGGTTTAGCCCCTCACCATGTGGATCCCTCTACAGAGCTGCCCCCATAATGACTTCACCCAGAGCAAGTCATGAGAGAGAAAGAAACCGAGACAGCGGAGCTGCAGCCTCTGTTAGGACCTAGCCTCAGAGGTGAGGCACCATCACTCCTGCTGTCCCAGTGCTGATAGAATGTGGGAGGGGACAACAGAAGGGTAGGAAGCTGGAGGTGATATCCTGGAGGCTGCCTGCCACATAAGCGTGTGTCCCTTTGCCAGAAAATCTTCAAGGTTTTCATGGGATACAATACATCTGAGGACTGGGTATCCTTTGTTTCTTTTTCCTCTCCATCCACCCTTGGACCAAATTCAGATACATAAAGAAAAGAAGGGGACACTTCCCATTGAAGTGTGGGGATATTCAGTCTTGATTCTGTACAATAACATCACTCAACAGACTTCCTTCTCATCAACTCAATCTGCTCAGCAAATAGCAGGATACATGATCCTGATTGT
The DNA here is from genome assembly GCF_029378745.1 of Bos indicus. NCBI lineage: Eukaryota > Metazoa > Chordata > Mammalia > Artiodactyla > Bovidae > Bos > Bos indicus. Next base: position 59,536,914 of record NC_091776.1, on the reverse strand, counting down.
TACCCTCCTGAATCCAGGAGGCTGGTTACTCCAACTCCACCATTCTGCTCCCCATCTCAAAACTGACTCTCCACCCTGCTTAACCTGTCTGTGTTCCAGATGTTGAACCATGCAGACTACAAGACCTGCATTCCCTTGACAATGGATTTCAGTTGAGCTTGCCCAACAGGAAGCACCAGCAGGGGACTGCTCTAGTGATCCCACTGGTTAAGGATCCACCTTCCAATGCAGGGGATGCGGATTCGATCCCTGATCGGGGAAATAATATCCCATGTGCTGCAGAGCAACTAAGCCCACCTGCCACAACTGGAGAAGCCCATGTGCTGCAACAAAGACCCGGCACAGCCAAAAAAAAAGAAGAAGATAAAGAAGAAGCACCAGCAGGAGATGAGAAGATGGGCAGGGGAGGGGAAGGGGTGGGGGGAGGGGTGGGGGGAGCGGTGTCCGTGTTTCTATCCTTCTCTGCTTCTGCACCATCATTCTAAGAATGGCTGTGGCCCTCTGTGTTTACACCACTTATTGGGTAGCCCCACGCTCCAGTTCCAACTCTCGCTGGACCCCAAGACCTTCATCTTCCTCCACTGCCCCTTCCGTTCCAGGCTTGGTAACAAATTCCTGCTGTTGGAAATCTCTGAGTCCTTGGCCATCCCTTTCTGGTTCTTTTTATCAGGCTCACACCTCTGTAAATAACCCCTTTAGAAATGTCTCTGAGTTTAACCATCTGAATTGAATTCTTTCATCTGCTAGAAACCAGACTCCGTAGAGACTAAAACAGCCTCGGACTTCCACATCTTTATTTCCTCACACTTTGAGACAATCGTTTAACTATGTGTCAGCGTAGAGGAGGGCTTATTTTAGTCGACACAGGACTTGAGAAATCCTTGAGCCATGTTAGAGAGTATAAATACATTGGATTTATATGGCCATGACCATGACTCTACCACGTCACTCCACTAGTACCCTTTTGAGTCATCAAGAATTTTATGCATGTTTAATGTGGAATGCATGCATGTGGGCTTTCAAAGGATTCCCAGTGGATGATTTCCTAAGATGCCTAAGGCAGTTCTTCCTTACCCTCAAAATACCATTGGGTTGGCCAAAAAGTTCCTTAATGAACTTTTTAGTCAACTCAACACCTTCCTACCAAAATCAGTCACAGTTTGCGATCTGGGTCATAGAATGCTAGGTACATTCTCCTCTTTATTACACTTTAAAAAATAAGACTCTTTATTGGTTTTTTCTTTCTGGGATAGGATAATTAAATAAAGCCAGGTTTTAAATCTTCTTTTCCCCGAATGAGTGAAGTGGTCACCTGTTACAGACGGTAATGGGAAGGAACAGAGGGAGCAGAGCCGGGAACTGTTTTGAAGATTCCTCACTCATGCATTCATTCATCCAACCACTCATTCATTCCCAAGCCCTTACCTTGTGTTACAGAAGGTTCAAGAAGGCAGAAACACATCAGACAGAGTTGCTTCTCTCAAGACGCCCACCATTTATAGAAATTAAGCAGACAAGAGCAAAACAGCCCAAAGTAGGGTGGAGTTGGATTGTGTGTGTGTGTGTGTGTGTGTGTGTGTGTGGTTGTGCTTCTGCTTTTTAATCTAGACTTTATCTCTTTTCCTCTAATGTGCTGTGCTTAGTCGCTCAGTCATGTCCGACTCTTTGCAACCTTATGGACTGTAGCCCGCCAGGCTCCTCTGTCCGTGGGAATTCTCCAGGCAAGAATACTGGAGTTGGTTGCCATGCCGTCCTCTAGGGCATCTTACCAACCCAGGGATCGAACCCAGGTCTCCCGCATTGCAGGCAGATTCTTTACATCTGAGACACCAGGGAAGCTCAAGAATACTGGAGCGGGTAGCCTATCCCTTCTCCAGGGGAACTTCCCAGCCCAGGAATCGAAGTGAGGTCTCCTGTATCGCAGGTGGAATCTTCTACTGTGGAGGCTCAAACTGAAAGCATCGCCCATGTGGTGTGCTCCACAGAGGGCGGATTACATGAAAGGCTGATTTTGTCTGTTCATAACTGGGAAACCATTTAGCAGGCAGGCTGTTTGCAGGAGGAGCATAGAGAGGAGCAGGGGAAGCCAGGGAGAAAAACCTTTTAATTAAACAATAGCTTCAAGCTAAAGGAAATCTTTTTTTTTTTTTTTTTTTTTAATGAATAAAGAAAAACCATCTCTTCACCTGCCCTACCTTGATGAATCCTTGTTCTGGAGCCCAGCTCATCTTCATCTGCACCAAGTAACATCGCAGCTGAAGATCCTTATGGGATAGCTCTCACTCCTGGTGGGTCCCTGGTACACAGTCTGACCAGCCCAGGAAGGGGGCTGCTGAGGGGTGGCTGGTCCCTGAGGCTTTGACCGCCTTCACAGCTGCCGTGACCAGAACACCCTGCAGTGTCACAGAGAGTGGACGTCCCCTGAGCCCTAACGGATTCTTAGGATCCCTACTGCCTTGCCTAGTGACTCTCCTCGTTTACGTATTTGCCCATTTCTGGATGTATTCACCATGATGTATGGTCTCTCTGGTGGTTCTAAGCACTGGAGATACAGCAGAAGGCAAAACAGATGGTGATGACGTTATAGTGACACTAAGTATAAGTCACTTACGCAGCATGTTTGCAAAGAATGAAGAAAGCAGAGTGGGGACTTCCCTGGCGGTCCAGTGGTTAAGATGTCACTGTCCAGTCCATGCGGCGCAGGTTCAATTCCTGAGCAGGGAGCTAAGACCTTACATGTCTTGTGGCCAAAAATAATAATAGTGATAACAATTAAACAGAAGCAATATTGTAATAAGTTCAAAAAAGACGGTCCACATCAAAAAAAGAATCTTAAAAGAAAAAAAAAGAAAGCAGGGTAAAATGGAGTGGAAGGTATGGTTGAGGTTGGGATTTTAAAGGGGATGGTCAGAATCGGCTTCCATGAAGTGACATCTGAGCAGCCAGTTGGGAGGGAGGGAATGTCCCAGGCTGTTATCCTGGAGAAGAGTGATTCAGGCATGACAGCTTGTGCAAAGGCCCTGAGGTGGGAGCTACAGGCTTGAGGAACAGCACAGGGCATGGTGTATCTGGAGGCGGGAGATGAAGGAGAGATGGAGGAGATGGAATCAGAGAACAGCAGGTGGAGGGTGAGGAATGATGTAGAGCCTTTTGGGTTTAGTAAAAAAAATTGATTTTTTATCCCAACTTTTTTTCATTTCTATTCTTTTATGCGTATAGCTGCTTTACAATTTTATGTTAGTTTCCACTGTATAGGAAACTAAATCAGCGCTATATGTATACATATCTCCCCTCTTTTCCATTTAGGTCGCTACAGAGCACTGAGTAGAGTTCCCTGTGCTATACAGTTAGTTCTTATTAGTTATCTATTTTATACATGTTATTATTGTTGCTTAGTCACTAAATCATGTCTGACTCTTTTGTGACCCCATGGACTGTAACCTGCCAGGCTCCTCTATCTGAGGGATTTCCCAGGCAAGAATACTGTAACGGGTTGCCCTTTTCTTGTCCAGGGGATCTTCCTGATCCAGGGATCAAACCCAAACCCCAGTCTCCTGCACTGGCAGGTGGATTCTTTACCACAGAGCCACTGAGGCAGTGAGCCACTGAGCCAGTGAACCACTGAGCCAGTGAGCCACTGAGCCAGTGAGCCAGTGAACCACTGAGCCACTGAGCCAGTGAGCCACTGAGCCACTAGGGAAACCCTATTTTATATGGTAGCAGTATATACATGTCAATCCCAACCTCCCAATTCATCCCACCCACCTCCTTCCCCCTTGGCATCCATACATTTGTTCTTCACATCTGTGTCTGTATTTCTGCTTTGCAAATAAGATCATCTATACCATTTTTTCTAGATTCCACAGATACGCATTAATACATGATGTCTGCTTTTCTCTTTCTGACTTACTTCACTCTGTATGACGGTCTAGGGGCTACAACACCTTTTCATTTGGGGGAGAAGAGCTGAAATCATTACACCGATAAAACGCATAGAAAGTCTCAGCTTGTGCATGTACGAATGGTCACGTGTGAGAGTGCACATTGGCGTGCGCACACACATACACACAGCACCCTCTCCCAGAAACAACAGTGATATAAATAGAGAAATGGTGACTGTGGCAGGCTGGAGCCTTGGGCTGATGTCGAGGGCGGGCTGCGGCACTAATGCTAATGACTTCTGATGATCTGGAGCCGTCATTAAACTAATAAACCCATCTCCAAATTAGCACAGCGGCTGCAGCCAGCGAACATTTAATCAAGCCGCCTTCATTACTTTAGACACGGCACACTTGGCGAAAGCGACGGTGGGAGACGGGGATCGGGGACCCTCATCCAATGATTTTATCACTTGCCTGCCAGAGCGTGAAGGAATCGGTGTGATGAAGTTGCTCTGTTGTTTTTTTCCCTGCCAGAAGGCAAGGCCAAAGAAAGCCAAGCCTTCTTTTCCTCTCTAATTACACGATGCCCTTCTTTTCAAAAATACCTTGTGATGCATTCACTATTTACAATTGTGAGTTTATTTTTCAAGTTTTATGATTTGCTCCCCATCTTCTAAACAAATATGTCTATTTTATCTGTTTGGCTGCATCCAGTCTTGGTTGCAGCATTTGCAGCATGCAGGATCTAGTTCCCCAACCAGGGATCAAACCCGGGACCCCTGCACTGCAAGCACCAGTCTTAACCACTGGACCACTGCGGGGAGTCCCATCTGACCCACCTCTTCTAAAGAAGCTTCTCTGCTTTGGTTCTTCCCATTTTCTCCCCACTTCCCTCTTCCCCCTAAATTTGTCCCCCTATTTTCTCAGCAACCCAGTCCTTGAAAACCTCAGCTCAGGCAATCCCCAGCAGAGAGGATGGTGGGCCTCCCAACAGGGTCCTGATCGCTCTCTTGAAATGCCCAGCCAAACCCGTCTTTGTCGCTTGCCCCATTGCCCCGTGAAATGCCACCCATTCAGGCCAGTTTGTATTATTATCTGTGCTCTGATTACATTAGGGTGACCAACCGTTCCCAGATTCCCTGGGACTTTCCCAGTTTGAGCACTGGAAGCTCTACATCCAAGGATAGCCCTTAGTCCCTGGAAAACTGGGATGGTTGGTCACCAGGTCAGAGTCACCATTATTTCTGTCTAATATTGGGCTTCTGCTTCACAGGTGTAATTTGGCTTCATGTATAATTGTTGTCATTGGTAAAGGATGAAATATTAACAGTTCCCAGTAAGTCTCTCTCTCTTCTCTCTCTCTCCCTCCAGCTCTCGCTGGGTCTGTTTCTCTCCCCGTCTCTCAATCTCTCTCTGTATCTCTCCTTCTCTGTCTCTCTTACACACACACACACACACACACACACACACTTTCAATCACACATAGTAATAGCCTCTAGCCACTGTGTGTTCAAGTAGACAGACTTTGGCTAGAGATTATGGTTAGATTTATTCCACTTCTTAATTGAAGTATAGTTGATTTATAATATTGTGTTGCAGGTGTACAGAAAATTGATTCAGTTATATGTATTTTCAGATTATTTTCCACTATAGGTTATTAAAAGATATTGAATATAGCTCCCTATGCTATACTGTAAATCCTTTTTGTTTATCTATTTTGTATATAGTAATGTATATCTGTTAAGTCCCTACTCCTAGTTTATCCCTAACCCTAATCTATATCTTAGATTCCACATATTAGTAAGATCAAGATTTATTCAGTTTTGCAAACTTATGGTTACCAGAGGGAAAAGGGGAGAGGAGGGATAAATTAGGAGACTGGAATTAACAGATATATGCTACTATATATTAAGTAGATAATCAATAAGGACCTATTGTATAGCACAGGGAACTCTGTTCAATATTCTGTAATGACCTAAATGGGAAAAGAATTTGAAAAAGAATAGATAGTGGGGAGGGTCAGGGGAAGGGGAAGGGAAAGACATTGCATTTTTTTTCCCCAAGAAGAGGTTCAAATATTCATCAAGTTCTAAAAAGGGTTCGTGGCCAAGAAATGTTAAGAACCATGGCTCTGAGATAACTTGAAGTAAGGATGGGTGTGAAAAAAAAAACAAAACACTGCCAGCAACAGAATCTCTGCCTCCTTCATCTTCTGTCTTTCCTTTTTCACTTCCCTCTCCTCTCTTTGGCTTCCCTGATGGCTCAGTTGGTAACAAATCTGCCTGCAATGCAGAAGACCCCGGTTCAATTCCTGGGTCGGAAAGATCCCCTGGAGAAGGGATAGGTTACTGACTGCAGTATCCTTGAGCTTCCCTTGTGGCTCAGTTGGTAAAGAATCTGCGTGCAATGTGGGAGACCTGGGCTGGGAAGATCCCCTGGAGAAGGGAAAGGCTACCCACTCCAGTATTCTGGCCTGGAGCATTCCATGGACTGTATAGTCCACGGGGTCGCAAAGAGTCAGACGTGACTGAGCGACTTTCACTTCACTTCTGTCTTTTCTCTTTCTTTGTTCTTCTCTGCACTTTTTATTCCTCTTTTCCTATCTCCTCCGTGCCTCACTTGCCCTGCCCTCCTCTCTCTGTATCTATTTCTCTCATCAAGAGGATTACATGAGCGAATGTACAACACCTGGCTTCCTACAACGTTCAATCAAATGTGTGTCATGTTTGTTACCATGATTGGAAATTTCCATAAACATGATTGCATTCAGCAACCCTGATTTTAACAAGATTCACATGGGCTTTCCTGAGTGCAAGGGTGGAAGGAGGGATGTGTTCCCAGCTGGGAGGAGCTGACATGCCTTTGTTCAAATACAGACAGGGAGGTCGAGGGTGCTTGACATCACGTTCAGGATGCCCCAGGGGTCGTCTTCGGTGGTCCCTGGCCTCGTACCCAGGCCTGCCTGGCACTAAACACTGCCTTCTTAGGCACTGTCCTAGATGGCTCGAGGGGAGCTATTTAACTTTGGTTTCTTCCTTATTACAAAAAGTGGATAATCTCTGTGTTTTCTCCCTAATGGGAAGATTTAGGATGGAATGAACAAACATGCCGGGAGAATTCTCTAGAGGCAGAGAACATGGTGAGGAGTCTGGTCATTTCTGGGCTCACCCTCAGGTATCTCCTTTTCTCTGCCTTGAATAGAAATGTAACGTGCGTGTGTGTGCGTGTGTTTGTGTGTGTCTGAGTCTGTGTGTGTTTCCTCCTGCTGAACCATCTCCCTGGAGTTCTCAGAGGCAGTGGCCCGGCGGCCCTAGAGAGATGGTGGAAGAGGGAACATTCGGTCTCCAAAAAAAAAATTCAAAGCTAATCGCTGTTCTTACCTTTGCAAACACTGCTGTCAGGTTGGAGGATCAGGGGATCGGGGCACGAAGCTGCAGAGACACAGCGAAAGAGGAATTAAGTAAATAAACACACCATTTGAAGATGATGTCGTGCTTCATAGAAACTTCGCTGTTGGGCGGGTTAATTGATCAATATTTGCTGAATTCTTATATCAGATGCCACCCCGAGTCTTCAGAACACATCGTTCTTGCTGCAGAAATAATGGAAAAGGACCTTTAGGAAGTCAAGCCTCCGGTCCAGGCATGTGGCAATTTATTCCTTTTCTGAAATAATAATGCCTTACTACTTATGTAGCTTTCACTGGGTGCTGGGCACGCTGTGTGCATTATTTCATTAAATTCGCATGTTAGGGGTCCATGAGGAAGCTGAGAACCAGAGAAGCTCCGTGACTTACCTGCTGAAACCCAGCCTTTTGTCCCTCCCTTCACCTAAGTATCAGTCAGGATGGACTGATACTTAGTATCAGCACTCTGGTATCTCTATGCCAGGCAGATCCCCTGAGGGATCTTCAACATGTAGATTCTGCATCTGTAACTCTATTGTTTGTTTTTTACATATTTCATTTTTACTCTTTTTTTTTTAAGATTCCATATATAAGCAATATCATATGATATTTGTCTTTCTCTGACTTCTTTTACTCAGTATGAAAATAAATTTATGGTTAGCAGGGGGTAAGGGGTGGGGAGGGATGAACTGGAAAATTGGATGGACATATACACAGTACTATATATACAATAGACAGTGATGACTAATAAGCACTTGTTATATAGCACAGGGAACTGTACTCAGTCCTCTGTAATGACTGATATGGGAAAATAAAAAAGAGGGTATATTTATGTATAACTGAGTCACTTTCCTGTACAGCAGAAACTAACACAATATTGTAAATCAGCTATACTCCAATAAAAACGATTTTTGAAAATCAAAGAAATACTGATTAGAATAGTAAAAAAAAAAAATGAAATGCAGAATCTGGTTTAGTAGGTCTTAGCAGAGCCCCAGATTCTGCATTTCTAACAAGCTCCCAGGTGAGGCTGATGCAGCTGAAATCTGCAGGTTACCCTTTGAGTAGGAAGGGACTAGGTTCTGCTGCAATAACAAACATTCCCAAATCCCAGTGGGTTAAAACATCAAGGACTCCTTATTTGTTCATCATGGTTGAGCAGAGGGCTCTGACTCATGTTATTCTCACTTTAAGAACAAGGATCATGGAAGGGCTATCGTTTGAAATACTGACACTCACAACAGCAGGAGAAAAAGGTCTCTGGGGATGTCTGACACCAGCAAATAAATGCTCCAGTGAGGAAGTGATGACTGTCACGTCTGTCCAAAGCTCATTGGCTAGAATTAGTCACATGATCACATCTAATCACAAGGAGGACAGGGACTGCCTACTGAATTTGGGGAAGGTAGAGAGGAGGAATGTTTGGTAAGAATCCATAAAACAATCATAACCTGCCTACAAAACCATCCATCAACTGTTTAACCAGCACTTTTTTAAGCAACCAACATGGAATGAGGTACTCTGGGTGGTATTTAATAATCCTTCGCTCCCTTTCATGTGATCTCAGGTTACTTCTACAATAAATATAAAAATATATGAATGACAGTTCATGCATGCACACACACATACACACACATCAAAAGTTTTGAAACTTTAAAATATGCAGTGATTATGAACAAATTTTTGACTTACAAAAAATTTGAATTGCACAAGACTTTCCAAAATAAAGCTATTTCATAAGCTGGGAGTGTCTTCATGTTATAAATGGAGTTCATTCTGTTTGCAGAGTTTTGCACATTGCTGTTCTTTGCTTATCATTTTGTGCTCACAGTTGTCAGTATATTTGGTTTTACAGACTGTAACATTTTCTCAGGATGTATGTTCTACAATGTATTTTAAAAATCTCATTTCTAGTAGTTTCTTTTATTTGCTTTATTTAACTTATTTTTTTTATTTTTTTGGTCCTGCTACCATGCTACATGGTATTCAGGATCTTAGTTCCCCATCCAGGGATGGAACCCGTGCCCCCTGCATCAGAAGCACAGAGTCTTAACCACTGGACCATCAGGGAAATCCCTCTATAATATATTTAACCAATCATTTCTGTGGACTGTTTAGTTTGGTTTCAACTTTTTTTTTTTGCTATAATTTTCAATAGTCCCGTGATCAAGCAGATAGTAAATATTTCTGCACATTCATGTTTATTTATTTATAATAGGTTCCTCAAAGTGGAATTATTCAGCCAAAGGCTATGAATATTTTTCAGGGTTTTGAGGTACAGTGTCAAAATGCTATCATAAAGCCATGCCAATTCAGAATCCCATCAGCTTTATTTGAATGTCCATTTCATCAGACTCTTACAAGAATGGGAAATAGGTTTTAATTATAAATTTGAGAGTAAAATATATTATTGCAATTATAGCTTGCGTTTCTTTGGTAACTAATGTGTGTGAATTTTTTTTAATATTCATTAGTGAATTTTTCCTTCTCCATCATTTATTAGTCCATGTACCTGTTCCATTTTATTTTCCTTTTGAGTTTTAGAGCTTTGCTTATTCTATGATGACTTTATGTAAAAGAGCACTTAACCCTTTGTTCAACATGTATGTAACTAAATTTCTTTCCAATGTATCTCTTGTCTTGTAGTAGTCTATACTCATGACTAAGCAATTCTACTTCTAGGAACTTTTCTTAAGGAAATCCATATGAACACTGAAAAAATATTTGTAGTGTTCCAAAATGATAGCAAAGAGAGGTCTTTATTTTCTTTAACGAGACTTACCCATTCTATCTTCCTCTATGCTTCTCTTTTGTTTTAGTAAATATTAAGTCTCAGCTGCTGCACTAAGAAAGACAAAGATGTCATTTTAATATTCTTAGAGGTTTTTCCCCCTAACTAAAAGTGGTGTATGGGTAGACAGGTAAATGGGGTTCCCTGAAGGTTTAGCCAGTAAAGAATCTACCTGCAATGCAGGAGACATGGGAGATGCAGGTTCTGTCCCTGGGTCAGGAAGATCCCCTGGAGAAGGGAATGGCCACCACTCCAGTATTCTTGCCTGGAGAATTTCATGGACAGAGGAGCCTGGCGGGCTACAGTCCATGGATTCACACAGAACTGAGCATGACTGATGTGACTTAGCACACACACATGCAGACAGATAGATAATAGACAGACACAGAAATAGACCAGTCTCTTTGACCTATCAGTTCTCCACATCAAATACGCATCAGAATCATACCCAGAGCTCTAGTTACCTACACACATCTGGGGTCCTCTCCCAGAGGGAAGGATTCAGCTGAGTTGAGTGGGGTCCCACAGTGGAGGAGATGGCATGAGGACTGCTCCTGGGAACAGACATCAAGAATCAGAGAGAATGAACAAGAGGGCAGCTGAGTCCTCACCAAGATGGAGAGCTAGAAAGTAAAGGAGCAAGTTCCTGCCTAACTTAGAGCCCACACTCCCCAGCCTGGCCCCAGGGCTTCTTCCCCATGCCGCCCTGGATCACGGCTCAGAGAGTTCACCTGGTCCCGATGCCCAGCCTTAGTGCCCCGAGCTCTGCTTCTGACGCCTGACACGCCAAGCCAGTTCCTTCCTTGGGGCCCTTTGTTCTCACTGCTCCGTCTGCCAGGATGCTCTTATCTGACACGTGGCTGTCTCTCCCCATTTAACACTCGGTCCAAAAGTCACATCCTCAGAGTCACTTTCCCTGGCCCTTCTATTCCAAAGCACCACCCTGGTCCCCTATAACCACACGGTCGTAACGTTGGGCTCTCCCTCCATCCTTCCTCTGTGGCCCAGTCCTCTCCATCTTTTCCCTCACCTTATCAGGGTTCCCCTTCACCTCCTAACCCCACTGTTGGCTGTCAGTAATTCAGGTCTTCTAGTTCATCTTGGCATGGGACCACAGAGGTAATGACATCACCTTCCAAGTATCACCTTCTCATTCCTCTTAACCTGTCTCCTATGTGTCATGATCCTGGAGGTGATGTCCCTTTCTGTCTTGATGTCCCTCTCCAGTGAACACATATGTTCATCAAAAGATATGACATGAACTGTTCACAGCTGTCGTATTTATAAGAGCTCCAAACTGAAAACTACTCAAATGCCATGAACAGTGAAAGTGAAAGTGACAGTCACTCAGTCAGGTCCTACTCTTGGCGATTCCATGGACTGTAGCCCACCAGGCTCCTCTGTCCATGGGATTCTCCAGGCAAGAAAACTGGAGTGGGTAGCCCTTCCCTTCTCCAGGGGATCTTCCAGACCCAGGAGTTGAACCCATGTCGCCTTCATTGCAGGCAGATTCTTTTCTGTCTGAGCCACCAGGAAGCCCTACCCAAACGCCATGAACAGTAGAACAGAGAAATAACTGTGGCATATTCACACAGTGAATCCCACGCAGCATTTATAAAGAATGATCTAGGGACTTCCTTGGTGGTCCAATGGTTAAGAGTCCACCTTGCAACGCAGGAGACATGGGTTCGATCCCTGGTCCAGGAACTAAGATCCCATAAACTGCAGAGCAACTAAGCCTCAATGCCATAACTACTGAAGCTGATGCACTCTGGAGCCAGCAGACCCCAACACTGAGCCCAAATACCACAAATAGAGATTCTGTGCACCGAAAGCAAAGGTCCCACATGATGCAATGCAGATCCAGCATACTGCAACTAAGGGCCAACACAGCCAACGTAAATAAACAGACATTAAAAAAAATAAAACAAATGATCTACTGATGTACAGTTGCCCACAGTAACATGAAGATGCTCACAAAAATAATATTAAGTGCAAGAAGCAGGCACAGAAGCATGCCTACCTTAAAATTCCTTTCAGATAAAGAATATAAATAGCCAAAATGAATTTATGGTCTTAGAAATCCAGATACCAGTTGCCCTGGAAGAGAGCAGGGCCCAAAGGATTGTTATTTCTCATCAGCACTGGTTTCATGATGTGTCCAGTTGTGACAATTCATCAAGCTGAACATTTAAAACCTGTGCACTATTCTTACATGTGTGTGCTAGTCACTCAGTGTGTCCATCTCTTTGCAACCCCTTTGACTGTGGCCCACCAGGCTCCTCTGTCCATGGGTTTCTCCAGGCAAGAATACTGGAATGGTTTGCCATTCCCTTCTCCAGGGGCTCTTCCCAGGGACTGAACCCAGGTCTCCTACACTGCAGGCAGAGCCTGTACCATCTGAGTTACCAGGGAAGCATATTCTACTTGTATACTATATTTTTAAAAATCTTACAGGACTTCCCTGGTGGTACAGTAGTTAAGAATCTATCATGTAGGGAACATGGGTTCAATCCCTGGTCAGGGAACTAAGATCCCGCAGGCCGAGATGCAACTAAGCCCGTGAGACACAACTGAGCCCACATGGCTCAACTAGAGAGAAGCTTGCAGGCCACAACAAAGATACCTCATGCTGCAACTAAGACCCGACACAGCTATAATTTAAAATTTTAAAAATAAATAAAATAATAAATTAACAAATAAATATATATATTTTAAAATTCTCCATGTTCAGGACCATATTAAAGATAGCAGTCCCTGGGCAATCCTTAGCAATCTTAAAAAGGGTGGCCTTCAGAGATGCTGCTGCTGCTGCTGCTAAGTCACTTAAGTCGTGTCCGACTCTGTGCGACCCCATAGACGGCAGCCCACCAGGCTCCCCTGTCCCTGGGATTCTCCAGGCAAGAACACTGGAGTGGGTTGCCATTTCCTTCTCCAATGCATGAAAGTGAAAAGTGAAAGTGAAGTTGCTCAGTCCTGTCCGACCCTCAGGGACCCCATGAACTTCAGCCTTCCAGGCTCCTCCGTCCATGGGATTTTCCAGGCAAGAGTACTGGAGTCGGGTGCCACTGCCTTATCCTCAGAGATGCTGAGTAAGAGATAAAACTTGGATCTGCAGAGGCAAAAATGGGGAGAATTTTGAGCGCAGGAGAACAAACCTAAGAGCAGGGGGGTTCCAGGCACCTTCGGAGGGGAAAAAGGAGAACCTTTCATTTTAACCCTGTAGGAATGGAGTGTCAGCGAACCCCCCCACAGAATCAGGGTTTCAAAGGAGCCCAAAGAACAAAAAATAAACAGGTGAGATCTGCTGATGAAACATTTAATCACCTTGAAAGAACACCCCCTAATTAAAAGACACGTGTAATTGGAACGGATGTGCTCCAGGGAAAGCCTTCCCCCATAAATTTCCTTAAGAGGGTTCCGCTGCATCCCTTCCCTCCTCTGGGTACCATCTGCTTTGAAATGAGCCCTGCTTCCTCCGTTCCCTTCCAGACTCCACCAATATCTTTATCAAATTCTTGTTGAAACCTGGAAAGGGGAAAATATTTCCAGCAGTGAAAGCTTTAACTTGTCGCCTCGTGTTCTTCTCGGATTTCTAAAGCGCAGAGGCCCCGGAGAGTATGTTTTCAATATCCTCCGGTCTCTCTCTGCGTGCCTCCTGCCAGCCCTCCTACACCAAGGAGGCTCTGACCCTGGCGTCTCTAGGGGGAGAGGGGTTCGGAGCTGGGGTCAGGCTTGTCAGAAAGGAAGAGGCCATCCTGCCTGGAGCAGCCCACGCCCCTCCCCCACCCCCCTTCTTTAATACATTTAACCTGGAAGAGGCACTGCTCGGGCCGAGATTAGATTACGGGGTTGGTGGAGGTGGCCTAATAAATGGCAAATGGCGGCCTGTGGGGCTGAGCTAATCTCTGTTGACACGCATCTAATGCGAGGCCCGTGTAGAAGGCAGCAGGTCCCGTCTGCAGCCCGAGTTTGCCTTGATGACTGAAGGGGGAGGTGAGGCCCAGGGAGAGCCACTGGGCTGCCTGTCTCTTTCAATCTTCTAGTGCCTCGAGTGTGCACGTCATTATTTAAAGGTCTCCTGGTACCCGCTAAATGTCCCGGCTCCCTGTGGGCGACGGGGTCGATTTCAGCTTTTCGGAGTGAGCTTTACAGGACCGCATTTCCCTCCGATGTTCTCGTGTTCACCTCCCTGGAAGTGTTAGGATGCATTCATGCATTCAGTCAACAAACCTGGGTGGATTCCGTCTGTGTATAGGATCCTTGCATGGATAAGTACGTGCATGCTAAGTCGTTTCAGTCATGTCCTACTCTTTGGGACCCCTTGGACTGTAGCCCAGGAGAAGGCAATGGCAACCCACTCCAGTACTCTTGCCTGGAAAATCCCATGGACGGAGGAACCTGGTAGGCTGCAGTCCATGGGGTCGCTAGGAGTCGGACACGACTGAAGCGACTTAGCAGCAGCAGCAGGACTGTTGCCCACCAGGCTCCTCTGTCCTTGGGACTCTCCAGGCAAGAATACTGGAGTGGGTTGCCATGCCCTCCACCAGGGGATCTTCCCAACCCAGGGATTGAACCTGCATCTCCTGCAACTCCTGCATTGCAGGCAGATTCTTTACTGCTGGGCCACTAGGGCAGCCCTTGCATGGATACGCCAGGAGCCAATTTTTAATTCTCCGTGGAAATCACATAGATGTTGATGCACAGTTTTACCACCTTTGCACTATGGGATACTAGACTGACTGAAAGTCTCAAGCCTCAGTTCCCTTATCTGGTGTTGTCTGGTCCCTTATTTCAGCACCTATAGAATAAAGATTGCTAACTAGACATATGGTGGTGATGGTGGTTTAGTCGCTAAGTCGTCTCCAACTCTTGCAGCCCCATGACTGTGGCCCTGCAGTCTCCTCTGTCCATGGGATTCTTCAGGCAAGAATACTGGAGTGGATAGCCATTTCCTTCTCCAGGGGATCTTCCAGATCCAGGGATCAAAGCTACGTGTCTTGTATTTCGGGCAGATTCTTTCCTGCTGAGTCACCCAGGAAGCCCAACTAGACATATCGACAATATCATTGAATAAAACCAATGAACCATTATCCAAATGCCAGCTGTACGCTACATTTTGGCACGAAGTTTTATAATCCCCACTCTCCCCCTACTCTTATCCCACTAGCTTAAATGTCAGATTCACAAGGGCAGGAACTGTTGCCTTTGTTCACCTGATGTATTTCAAACACCTGGATTAGTGCCCAGATCAATGTTAGAAGCATAATAAAGATCTGATACATTTTTTAAATCAAATAGTGAATTGAATGAATGAGTGAATTAATAAATGTGAACATCATGTGGATCAACCTTCCTGAAGTATGTCTTAATAGAAGGCAGACCATCAAACTATTTGATAGTTCTGCTTATCATCTTACGTCCCCCCTTCCCTTTTCAATAAGCTCGAATTCTTCTACTTTTAAAATAGTCACTGATTCCTTGCACAGCAAGTATCCTGTACTAGGGCTCTGTAAACAGGGAATCTGAGCTTGGATTCCAGCTCCATCACTCGCTAGTTCAGTCACCTTGAGCAGGTCATTTAATTTCTCACAGTCTCCATTTGTGAATTTGTAAAACGGAGAAAATAACAGCACCTAACCAATAAGGTCGGAGAAGGCAATGGCACCCCACTCCAGTACTCTTGCCTGGAAAATCCCACGGATGGAGGAGCCTGGTGGGCTGCAGCCCATGGGGTCGTTAAGAGTCGGACACGACTGAGGGACTTCACTTTCACTTTTCACTTTCATGCATTGGAGAAGGAAATGGCAACCCACTCCAGTGTTCTTGCCTGGAGAATCCCAGGGACAGGAGAGCCTGGTGGGCTGCCGTCTATGGGGTCGCACAGAGTCGGACACGACTGAAGCGATTTAGCAGCAGCTGCAGCAACCAATAAGGTAATTGTGAGGTTCAGATGAGTTCATATACAGTAAGAGCTGAAGTAGCACCTGGGAAAATGGTAGCTCATTATTTATAAGCAACATATTTAAAAATATATTGATATTTTAAAAATAAAGCTAGCTGAGAGAATAGAGATACTATAAATAATATTAGAAAAACAAAAGGGAGAGACAGAGAAATAGGGACTTTTAAAATTCACTTTATTTCTTTTTTAATTTTTAATTTTTATTTTTTGGCCACACTGCATGGCATGGAGGATCTTAATTCCCCAACTAGAGATCGAACTCATTAGAAGGCAGAGTCCAAAAAAACACTTTATTGATGGGACTTCCCTGGTGGTCCAGTGGTTAGGACTCTGCGCTCCCACTGCAGGAGGCACAGGTTGGATCCCTGGTTGGGGAACTAGGATCTCACATGCCACCTGGCACAGCCAAAAAAAAATGTTTAATAAAATAAAATTTAACAAAATAATTCTATTAAGGTATGATTTATATTTTAAAAACTGTATATATACAATTTATACAACTTAATGACTATGGAGATAAGTATATACCCAGGAAACCATCACAGCAGTCTATGCCATCAACATATCCATCATCTGCAAAATGTTCCTTCCTCTCTATTTGTAATTATTGTGTGTATGTGATAAGAACACAACTTAAGATCTATGTCTCAGCAAATTTTTAAGTATACAAAACAGGATTTTTACCTATAGGCACCGTGGTGTATAGAGAAGTCTATTCAACTTGCAGAATGGAATATTTGTATCCTTTGACCCACATCTCCCCATCGTCCCCTACCCCCAGTCCCTAGCAACCTCCATTCTACTCTCTCTGTGTCTATAAGTTTGGCTATTTTAGATTCGAGATAAAAGTGGTATCATGGGGCCAATTAGCGAGCGGCAGAACGCTCGGCTCCTCCTTCAGGGGCCCACGTGAGCGGTGAAGAAACGCAGGGGCGGCTTCTAGGTGCTGCCGCCGCCGAATTAAAAAAAAAGTGGTATCATGCAGTATTTTTTCCTTCCGGTGTCTGACCTAGCTCACTTAGCATAATGTTCTCCAGATTCATCCATGTTGAATCAAATGGCAGTATTTCCTCCTTTTTTAAGGTTGAATATCATTCCATTGTTTGTAAATACCACATATTCTTTATCCGTTCACCCACCAGTGGACATCTGTGCTGTTCCGTGTCTCAGCTATTGTGAATGATGCTACAATAAGCATGACAATGCAGATTCTTTTTCAAGTTTCTGGTTTCAATTTCTTTGGTTACACACCCTCTGCTGGATTCCATGGTAGTTTTTTTCTTTTTTTTTTTTTTCCTGGCTGTGCTGGGTCTTAGGTGTGGCACACAGGCTTAGTTGTCCCACAGCATGTGAGATCTTAGTCCCCTGAACAGGGATTGAACCCACATCCCCTGCATTGGAAGGTGGATTATTTACCACTGAATCACCAGAGAAGTCCCTGAAAGTCAAAGTGTTAATCACTCAGTCATGTCCTACTCTATGTGACCCCATGGTCCGTCCATGGAGTTCTCCAGGCAAGAATACTGGAGTGGGTTGCCATTCCCTTCTACAGGGGATCTTCCCAACCCAGGGATCGAACCTGGGTCTCCTGCATTGCAGGCAGATTCTTCACCATCTGAGCTACCAGGGAAACCCTAGGGAAGTCCATATGGTAGTTCTACTTTTAATTTTTTGAGGAACCTTCATAAGGTTTTTGTCAATTTACATTCCCACCAACAGTGTACAAGGGTTTCCTTTTCTCCATATCCTCACCCACAATTATCTCTTTAAAAAGTAATAACCCATCCTAACAGGTGTGAGATGTCATCTCTCTGAGTTTTTGATTTGCATTTCCGATGATTAGTGATTTTGAATACCATTTCCTGTACCTATGGGCCATTTGTATATCTTTGTTTTGGAGAGCTGTCTATTCAGTTCCTCTACCTATTTTAAAACCTGGTTGTGTTCTTGCTATTGAGTTATGCATTGCTTATATATTTAGGATATTCATTCTATCAGATATATGTTTTGCATGAGGATTATTTTAAAAATAAAGACTATACTAGATAACCATACATACATATGCATATATAAAGACATATATAATGTATATATAATTTATATCTCAATAAAAGGATTAATATTCTGAGGAGTGTAATATTGACTGAATTCACTGAAGGCTAGAAAAAAACAAGATATGAAAACAATATTCAAAACATTATCTCCAAGAAGGATTCAGGAGCCAATATTAATAATCAGTTTTTTAACAGGGAAGATGGAGATCATTCCCATGCTATATAATTTGTTCCTGAACATAGGAAAAAGTGAATCACCTCTTACTTCATTCTTTGAAGCCAGCATAACTCTGGTCACAGCCAAGCGTGGTAAGAATGGCACAAAAAAACAAAAACTACAGACTATACACTAATCTCACCTAGAATCATAAATGCCAAAATCCTCATTAATTATATAGTAAATTTAAGAAATGATCTGCTGTGTCAAAGGAGGGCTTATTCTACAACTAGTATAGAGTAACCTATCTAATAGTCTAGGTAGGACTATATAATAATCTCAATAGAGTCATCAAAGGCATTTGAAAAAATCATTAGCATCCATTCACCAAAAAAAACCTTTCAGAAAACTTGAAACAGAAGAATAGCTGTGTTTTTTTTTTTTTTAACATGCTAATGATCACCTGTCTCAAAACCACGTTCAGAGTGATATTTAATGGTGATTTACTATTAATACAAGTATTTTTGTTGGAATCAAAATAAGACAGTGTGTTCACCATCACCATTGACATTTAACATTTTTCCTGAAAGGTCTAGGCAATGTAAGAATTCATAAAAAAGCAATAAATAGATGAATAGACACGAAAAGGAGAAATATGGCATTTGCAGATGTTACAGTATTTCACAGTGAAAACACAAAGGAAACCATTGAAAATGTCAGAACCCAATGAAGAGTTCAGTCATGTTGCCAGATACCAACTAAAACATTCACAAATCAATAGCTTCTTAAATAGCAACATATAGTGGTTGGAAAAATAAAAATGATTCCACCCAAATAGGAACAATTTTCATTAAATGCCTAGAAAAAGAAACCTTATATACAATGTATAATATCCACATGCAGAAAACTCCTACACATTCCTAAAGGGCATATAAAATGATCTGACTCAATGAAGAGATTTATCACCATAAAGATATTATTGGCTCCCAGTTGTTTAAGATGCAATGCAATTCTGAAACAAAATACCAGTGATTATTTTTGTGAGGTGCAAGTTAGGGAAGGGAGTGTGGCAAAGTAGTTTATTTTCAAGTTCACCGGGGTGACTAAATGCATGTGCTCTGTGCTTAGTTGCTCAGTCGTGTCTGACCCTTTGCAACCCCATAGACTATACAGTTCGGAGAAGGCAATGGCACCCCACTCCAGTACTCTTGCCTGGAAAATCCCATGGATGGAGGAGCCTGGTAGGCTGCAGTCCATGGGGTCGCTAAGAGTTGGACACAACTGAGAGACTTCACTTTCACTTCTCACTTTCCTGCATTGGAGAAGGAAATGGCAACCCACTCCAGTGCTCTTGCCTGGAGAATCCCAGGGACGGGGGAGCCTGGTGGGCTGCCGTCTACAGGGTTGCACAGAGTCGGACACGACTGACGTGACTTAGCAATAGCAGTAAACTATACGGTCCATGGAATTCTCTAGGCCAGAATACTGGAGTGGGTAGTCTTTCCCTTCTCCAGGGGAACTTCCCAATCCAGGGATCAAACCCAGGTCTCCCTCATTGCAGGTGGGTTCTTTACCAGCTGAGCCACCAGGGAAGCCTGACTAAACGCATGGCATTTGCCAATAATTTCTTTGCAAAGTTGAATGTATTTGCCTTTCCAGATAATAATGTCATGTTGCTACAATAATCAGACTATGTATTGGTGGGAAGATGCAGCAGAATGTGAGGGATCGAGGAGGAAACACAAAAATAGATTGCCTTCAATGATTTAGTTTATGATAAAGGTGGGAGCTCAGGTCAGCCCAGATCACCAACTGGGGAGCTGCTTTTCAAATTCATCTGATGCCTGTGTTTTCCATACCACTGAGCTGAAAAGAAAGAAGGTGATGGCTCCTTACCCTATCTCTTGGTAAACTGTACTTTCTCCTGATCCAAGGAGTCAATTCTTTTAGTTGTGGAGGAAATAAAAGATAGCCTAGGTGAACTTGTGTCATTGCTTTATCCAATGGGCCTTCCCCCCAAAAGAGCCTTTGGAAGGAAAATTTTGTGTCCTTAACACCATGAAGGGAGCTTCCATATGGTCTGTTAAAGCAATTTACAGAACAGAATACCTTAGAACGGAAAACAGTGTTTTGGTCACCAATTAGTTTATGTACCATCTTTAAAAAAAATTTTTGGCCATGCCAAGTGGCATGCAGGATCTTAGTTCCCCAACCAGGAATGGAACTTGTTCCCCTGCAATAGAAGTGCAGAGTCTTAACCAGTGGACTCCAAGGAAGTCCCTGGCTTTTGTTTATTTGCTTTCTTTGTTGTTGTTGCTTTGTTTTGTTTTATTTGTTTTGCCTCAGAAAAGCAGAAAGAGAGAGAGAGAGATCCAGGGATACCACAGGATTTCTGGAAAGAAGGAAGGAAAAACCATCCCAGTAAAGGATTTCACAGTTTTCTTGCCTTTCCCCCAAAAATTGCCTCTTAGAGCTGGATATTTCCATTCAATCACTTTATTAGTGCTTCTCTCCTTTGAGAAAATGCTTTTGAGGATTGGATTTCAAAAACCAACTTCCCAAAATTAGCTTGAGGTCTTAGTGTGGTAAGGGTGGGGAAAAAATAGATCAAGTGATATAACAAAGAGGTCCCCAGGATGCAGAGGTCATTTCTGACTCATTGTCCAGGCCAAAGTAAACGTGAAACCCAATGCTTCAAAAAAAAACCCCAAATGCCTGGTCATTTCTCAGAGAAAAAGAATGCAACTGATCTGGGCAAAGATAGCATTTATATTCCAGGAGGAACTTACACATTCGAGGATCATTTACTGAGAACCTGTGATATGTTAGATGTTGTCTGTCTTGACTCTTCACAGTCTCCCAGGCAGGCACCATTTATTTTCCTCCTTAGACAGATGCAACCCAGAAGTCAGCTTGCCGCATATGGTTTCTCTGTTTTAACTGATGCCAATAGAGCTTTAGAACATAGCCACTTGCAACAGAAGCATCAGTGAGCTGACTACATTTTACTGAAGTTTCCAGAGGGCAAAAGGATAAGGGTTACACACTCATGAAAAGCTACCTAAAACTTGCCATCAGCCAGGTCCTCTCTCTGATGTTGGCTCCTCCTTGCCCTATCAGCAATAGAAGATCTTCATTTTCATCATCCATGTGATTCCTAGATTCTTCTTTAACCTCCAGATCAGCCTGCCTCCCTTTGTTGTTCTGTGAAGTTAAGCATCAGTGAAGTGAAAGTGAAGTCGCTCAGTCGTGTCTGACTCTTAGCGACCTGTGGACTGTAGCTCACCAAACTCCTCCATCCATGGGATTCTCCAGGCAAGAACACTGGAGTGGGTTGCCATTTCCTTCTCCAATAAGCATCAGATATGACCCCCCAAAATAAAGGTTGTGATATGAAGATCCAAGAGTGTTGATTCATCAAGAACACAACAAGGAGAAGGGGAGTCAGAAGTCGACACTTGTACACCATCTAGAATTTCCATATAATATCCAAGAACATTGGGTTTTGTGTCCTGTTTTGGGTACTTTCAGTGAGGAATTCAGAGAAGGCAATGGCACCCCACTCCAGTACTCTTGCCTGGAAAATCCCATGGACAGAGGAGCCTGGTGGGCTGCAGACCGTGGGGTCTCGAAGAGTCGGACACGATTGAGTGATATCACTTTCACTTTTCCCTTTCATGCATTGGAGAAGGAAATGGCAACCCACTCCAGTGTTCTTGCCTGGAGAATCCCAGGGATGGGGGAACCTGGTGGGCCACCGTCTATGCGGTCGCACAGAGTCGGACACCACTGAAGCGACTTAGCAGCAGCACCAGCAGTGAGGAATTACTTAGCATCTTCTGAGACACCCCAATCTATTGTTCCACTGCTCTCAAAAGAATTATCTTTTTTTTCCCATATTTTCCCCTTCTTGTCTATCATATGACTTTTTAACACTGATGGAAGTACAGCTGAGTGAGTGGCAGAGTGACCAGAGTTGGAAAGAAGAGCCCTTGATCTCACGTTTTGACCACTCACTCCTTGAAGGGCCTTTGTAAACCACTTCTTCTGTGTGGGAGCAGGACAGGAGATAGGATCAGTTAAAATGTATTCAGTTCTGTTTGGAGAGCCAAGGAAGGCCCGAGAATGGCCACCTGTCCTCCGGCATCTGCTCCCCACCTCCAATAAGGGAACTTGACTGTGTTGTCATTGTATAATGGAACGTCACAGCCATGCTGTGACTGATGGGAGTAATGTTCTGTCTGAAGGACTTGGAATGGAATTCAGAGATATTGGTCAGTCTCTGCTGAGGGGTTAAACCAAACAGATGGAGACCTAAGAGCTATGGGTTCGTCATGTTAACCACATGACCACGGGAGCCCTGGATCTTAGCAGTTTTGAAGGGAGGAATACAGAAGATGTGAGATGATCAGAGAGAGCATGGTGGGGGCGGGTGGAGAAAGAGAATGTAAATATATATGTGCGTGTGCCTGGAAGAAATCTCTGAAAAGGTAACACACCAAAATAACAAAAATTGCTCCTTCTGGTGAAAGTACGTGCTTTCTATTCTTCATATTTCTCTGTATTGCCTGCATTTTTACAGCCGGCACGTATCAATTTTTTAATCAGCAAAAAGGGAAAAAAAAAAAAACCCATGATGACTCTATTTCCATTTGGGGAAATTTTTCTTTAAAAGGAATGCGTCTAGGGACACCAGAGTTTTTCCCCCACGCGAAGCCCGAGGCGGGGATGGAGCCCGTGCTCAGGCCTTTGTAGTAAATATCTCCAGACCACACTAAATCCAATCTTCTTATTTGGGGTTATTTGCTTTCCGGACAGCAGGGCTGTGATGGATCCCAGATCCAGTACTCGTGGCATCTCAATCAGCTGTGTTTAGATGCCGCTGTGACACAAGATTATGACGTTTTGATGGGATTAGGAGATAACTTTGCTTTAATCTATAAAGCCCTGTATGCTTTGGGATCTGATTACCCTGGCAATTCCCTTCCTCAGTCCTAGCAATTAAGATTAGCCAGAAAGCTCCCGTTAATGATCCCCATATTGAAAGCTCAGGAAATCAGAAATGGGTGGTTTTGTTTTCTGGGTTTTTTTTTTTTCCTTTCTGGTTTTGTTTCCCATTTCCCTTTTCTACTGAAGGCTCTGGGCTCTCTCTAAGGCTCTTGTCTTTAGATCCTAGCAGGGCTGCCTGTTTCATTCCTCTGTGCTTCCTGGAGAAACCATCTTTAGGATATTTTCTTGGTCTTATTATATCCGAGAAGATTTGCTTCTGCCTCATCGGTTTTGCTTATGTTTGGTATCATCCGTCCCAGCAATGATGCATGTGGATTCAAGAAATGATCCATTCAAGAAATGATAGAGCTTAGACTTATAAAGACTGTAATGAAGCTCCTTCTGCCTAGGAAGTTTGTTTGGTTCAGAATGGAGATTTTGTATAATGGAGATGAGAGAAATATGATTGGAAACTGTATTAGTTAGGGAAATGCTAGTTGCTATAGCAAAATAAGCCCTGAACTCTCAGTGGCTCAAATGAATGAAGTACATTGACGTAAAGTCCAAAACAAGTATTACTTATCAGCAGGCAGCTCAGATTCAAGAAGTGATTCTGGAGTCATGTTTCTTGTGGCTCTTCTATCTACTTTGTTGTTTAGTCACTTAGTCCTATCCAACTCTTTGGCAACCCTATGGACTGTAGCCCGCCAGGCTCCTCTGTCCATAGGATTTCCGAGGCAAGAATACTAGAGTGGGTTACCATTTCCTTCTGCAGGGGATCTTCCTGACCCAAGAATCAATTCTGCATCTCCTGCATTGGCAGGCAGCTTCTTTACCACTCAGCCACCTGCCCTTCCATCCTCCATGGTCACCCAGAAGTGAAAAGATTACCTGTGATCGCACAGCAGTGGACTGCATGTAAACATTTATGGTCAAAATGGGAAACATCACTTTCATCTATATATATCCCAATGTTCAGAACTAAGTCATGTAACCCCACCTAACTGCAAGCAGGCTGGGAAATGAGGTCTAGGTGGGTGATCAGGAAGAAGAGTAAATGGATTTGGAGACAAGTTGGCCAGGCTCTGGCTGAGATTGCTAAGGCTGGAAGAGATCTCAAAGAGCCCTGAGTATCAGATTTACTTCTGTATATTACATATATATTACATGGCTGGATCCCATCAGATGAACCCAGTGCTGCCACTGTCATAGGAGGTGATCTATGGAAACATGATCGCAGTTGAAAGACTGCCAAAGAAGAGCTGGAGAAGATTCTGGGGGTGATCTGAAGCCCAAGGAGGCCTAAGTCATCTCTTATGCAAAATCTCAGCACCAGAAAGCAGCTTTATCCAAACCCAGGCATTATCAGTTTTCAGCCATTCTTAAGCCTTATAACAAAAAAATAAAAATAACCTCTTCTCCTGCAATAGATGATACAGGGAAAGGAAGGAAGGAGGAAATACAGTTCTTAAAAGACACTCACAATTGGTAGTATCAGGTCACTCTCATTGCTTCCTGGCCCCGGATTACAGGCCATCCTGGGTTATCCAAGCATGAAGGGGTTTTCTGGGACTTGGGGCCTGTAGCACTAAAACTGTGACAGTCCCAGACAAACTGGGACCAGTGGGTCACCCGCAGCTCTAGCATTGGAGAAACGTGGGTTCAAATCCTAGCTCTGACACTTAGCCAGTTTGTGACTTTGGGCAAGTCTAACTTCTGTGAGTCTGAGTTTCACATCTTTAATATAGAGACAATAAAACAGCCAACTCCTTGGGTTGTCATGAGGATTGATGGAGATAATGCACAGAAAGCTCTTAGCAATGCGTCTAATGCATAGAATACAGTCGGTGTTGATGGGGGCTCTCTCCCTTTGCTAAATGAGGCTTGTTTAAAACAGAGCTCCTGACCAGGCTGAGGTTCTTCCTGGAGAAAAGTGAGACAGGGACACATGCCCAGGCCAGAGGACTCGCTCTCCACTCGGGTCCCACAGGAAAGACTGGCCAGGTGGTGCTCAGATGCGCCTGCAGGCAATGCGCACGTGCCTCTCAGCTGCTTGTGGGTGGGGACACCGGGGTGAATGGGGCTCAGATGATGAGTGAGGAAGGCAGCCTGCCCAGGAGTTTCTGATCCCCAACTCTTGCCACCAAAGGAGGAAAGGCAGGGGGTGAGGCTGACGTGATAAGAAGGCCCCATGGAGCGTTTTATTCTTGAGGTTTCAAAGTTCACCCCTTGCTCTTACGGGAACCAAACTTTAATAACCAGAGCCAGGGAGTGAAAGAGAAAGAAACCAGACGAGCAAACCCTCCCCCTTGAAACAAGTCACGTTGTGCTCAGAAGGAAGCTTTGAAACTGTGCATAGCAGAGGTTAGAGCCTCCTCCACTCCCGCCTGGGTGGGAGCTGGAAAAAAAAAGAGAAGAAATGAAAGGGGAGGAATGAAGAGAAAAGGAAGGGACTAGGAGAGACAATCAGGAGAGATGAGAGAGGAAAGAAAACCATTTTCCTGCACACACATGCTAGACAGAAAGGAGCCAGATATGGACCGCCCATCTTCAAGATCCATCATCTTGAGGTTGCTGGAGACAGTGAAGATGCACAGATTTTTTTTTCCCCCTTTTTGAGCAGTACTCTGTGCCATTATTCCTGTGAAGTATCATATTTAATCTTCATGTTGTTGCTGTTCAGTCACCCATTTGGGTCCAACTCTTTGTGACCCCATGGACTGCAGCATGCCAGGCCTTCCCTGTCCCTCACCATCTCCCAGAGTTTGCCCAAGTTCATGTCCATTGCATCAGTGATGCCATCCAGCCATCTCATCCTCTGACATCCTCTTATCCCTCCGCCCTCAATCTTTCCCAGAATCAGGGACTTTCCCAACGAATAGTTAATCCTCATAACCAACCTCTGATTTTAGAGGTGAGGACACTGATGTTCAGAAAGGTTAAGTCCAAGGACACACAGCCAGTAAGCAGCAAAGCCAGGATTTGGGCCCCATCTACAGTTTCTAATAATGTTGGAAATGTGAACGCCAACGTTGCTACTTTGAGAGTGCCAAATATAGTACAGGGGCACCAAGGAGGGAAAAGTACAGAATGTACAGCCTAAGCAAGGTTTCTCAAGCCTGGCACCACCGACCTTTCAACTGGATCATGTTTCGTTGTGGGGCTGCCCTACCCATTGCAGAACGTTTAGCAGCATCCTTGGCCTGTCCGAACTCAACGCCAGTAGCACCTCCCTCCCCTGGTCCTGATGGCCAACCAGAAATGACTCCAGACTCTGTAAAATATCTCCTGGGAGCAAAGTCACCTTCCGTTGAGAAGCAGTGATGTGAAAAAAAAAAAGGTATAAAAAATATTGGTTTGACTAGATATTCAGGTGTATTTTTACATAAAGATGCTACAGAAAGACTTGAACAAATTTTTGCCCAACCCAATAGAAATAACTATGAATTGAGAGTCAACTAAAGGCATCACAGAAGGCATTTCATTCCCTTTAATGTCATTTAATATCTCATTTAAGCCCCACAAAAACCCAATGTGGAAGATAATATTATTTCTGCTTTATGGAGGAGGCAGTAAGGTCTTCCTAAGCAATCGATCCTTAACTAAACCAGTCAATCCTAAATGAAATCAGTCCTGAATATTCATTGAAAGGGCTGATGCTGAAGTTTCAGCTCCAATACTTTGGCCACCTGATGGGAAGAGCTGATTCATTGACGCTGGGAAAGAGTAAAGGCAGGAGAAGAAGGGGGCGACAGAGGATGAGATGGTTGGATGGTATCACCAACTTAATGCATATGAATCTGAGCAAACTGCAGGAGATAGTGTGGGACAGAGGAACCTGGCGTGCTGCAGCTCATGGCGTTGCAAAGAGTCCGACACGACTCAGCAACTAAACAACTGAGGTCTTAGAGAGTTTAAGTTCCAAGCTCAAGTGTATGCAGCTGGTAAGAAACAAAACTGGAATTTGAACTCAAGTCTGCATCCTCCTCTCTCCAGCACTGTTCAGAGAGTTAAACAGAAGACAGGGTGAATCCAGGAGAGAGACAGAGTATCACAGTGCCAGCTAGCAACAAAGATGCAGAAAATGCAGGGACAGGTCCAC
Source organism: Bos indicus (assembly GCF_029378745.1). NCBI lineage: Eukaryota > Metazoa > Chordata > Mammalia > Artiodactyla > Bovidae > Bos > Bos indicus. The sequence continues at coordinate 59,509,569 of NC_091776.1, read as the reverse complement.
CACGTGGCCTGGTGGTGTCCTGCCATCTCCCCTCCAGCTCTCACCTCCTTCTCCTGTGAGAGGGCCCTGCACGTGCGTCTGCTCTGCCTCCCCTCTCATATCTCATAAGGAGAGACGATGTACTCCAAATGCTCGATGATTTACGGGGCCAAGCTACTTCCCCCAACCAACCGTCTCTCTTCACAGCGAAACACATGCCGGGGAGCATCTATTCCCAAAATGACCCACGTTCATTTTTGCTAGAAGCCAATGGCCTGGGGAATTCAAGAAATGCTCCCTAAATCACAAAGGGATGGGGGTGGGCGCCTTCCTCTAGAAGCCTTCTCCTAAGCTTGAGCCCAGCAATAAATCACCCCTCAAGTATCACACACTACCGTAAACCACAGATGTGGGAGGCGGGGAGGGAAAGAAAATTGAGCTTCTGCCGCTGGAGAGAAAACAAGATTGACCAAGAACTTGGAAACGGGGTTTGTTTGAGGAACTCAACTTGACCTCCCCCCACTTCCGACAGCCTTTAGCTGGGCATTTCAGGGCTGATACCTTTTGAGCAGGAAGCAAGTTTCTCCCGAAGGATTTTTTTTTTTTACAGTCACCTCCCCCCCTCCATCTTTCCATCCCCTGCAAAATCGCATAGCATTTGTTCTTAATCTTTCAGGGGGTGAAGGTTCCCTTTGAAAATCTGATGAAAGTGATGGACTCTTCCCTTCATTATATAAATGATTATTGACTTGTGCTAAAGCCTCCAAAAATGGTTAAGACTGGTTTATGGGGGGTTTTCTAGGAAAATAAAGGGCTCTTTCCCCTCCCATATTAAAAAAAAAACTTTAAAAAATATATTGATTTTTTTTTAATGTTGAACCTTTTTTTATATTGAACCTTTACTGATATCTACATACTGAAGAGCGCACAGATTATTAAGTATTTGGCTTAAGGTATTTTCACAGACTGAACAAACCAGTGTAACCTGTGCCCCAGTCCCATAAGAGAGCATTAGGTATCTGGAGGTTTCCTTATGTTTCCCACCAGCAACTACCCTCCACCTAGACTTGCCACTAGCTTGGCTTAGAAGAGCCAGATTCGCAGCCTGGACGGGACAGAAGTCTGGGGGAGAGTGGGTGCGTGTGTAGGTATAGCTGGGTCGCTTTGCAGTGCACCTAAAGCTATCACAACATTGCTTAATGGGCTGTGTGTGCTCAGTTGCTAAGTCATGTCCGACTCTTTGTGACCCCTTGGACTGTAGCCCGCCAGCCTCCTCTGTCCATGGGATTTTCCAGGCAAGAATAATGGAGTGGGTTGCCATCTTCCCTTCCAGAGGATCTTCCCAACCCAGGATTTGAACCTGTGTCTCCTGCAGCTCCTGCTTTGGAAACTCTGAGTCTTAACTACCTGATTGCCAGGGAAGTCCCAGCAGGTACTATTTTTGAGTCTCATTTTTCAGCTGGACAAATTTGAGGATCAGATGAAGTCACTTGCCCAGAATTACATTTATGTGAGTTACTGGGAGATTACGCCGTGGAGCAAGCTTGACATGGCTTTTGACATGACAAGACTACAGAAAACTCATTGTCTACTAGTAGAAATCAAATAAGCCACAGGCATTTATAGTACAGTAAGGGGGCTTTCCTGGTAGCTCGGTGGTAAAGAATCCACCTGCCATGCAGGAGACACGGGTTCGACCCCTGATTCGGGAGGATCTCATATGCTGAGGAGCAACTAAGCCCATGGGCCACAACTATTAAGCCTCTGCTCTAGAGCCTGGGAGCCATAACTAGTGAAGCCCGCACTCCCTAGAGTCCATGCTAAGCAACAAGAGAAGCCACTGCAACAAGAAACCTGCAAACTGCAACTATAGAAAAGCCCGCTCAGCAATGAAGACCCAGCACAGTCATAAATATGTACATATATATATATATATATATATATATATATATATATATATGACATACAATACAGTTAGGGTGAGTTGCATCCTAGAATCCACACAGAGTGCTTCACAGAACTGCTTACAAAGGCTGCAAAAGAAAGGCAACTTGGAGAAAAGGGGACCCTGGACAAGCAGTCCCAGGAAGATCAGATCTGTCTCTCTGGTCCCTCCAGGCTGCTGTGTCAAATGCTGGCATTAGCCAGGAATAGGTGACTCATTAACTGGTTAATACTAAGAGCAAAGGGCTTCCTAGGTGGCTCAGTGGTAAAGAATCCGCCTGTCAATGCAGGAGAGACAGGTTCAATTCCTGGATCAGGAAAATCCCCTGGAGAAGGGAACAGCTACTCACACTGGTATTCTTGCCTGGGAAATCTCATGGACAGAGGAGCCTGGTGGGTTACAGTCCACGGGGTAGAAAAGGGTGGGACATGACGGAAGTGGCTGAGCATGTACCCATGCACCCAGGCACTAAGAGGAAGTGTAGGAGTCAACTCAAAGGGAACAGCTCCCTTGCATCAATCCTAAAATAGATCTTGGGGGAAACTGAGGCTCAGAGAGAAGTGACTTTCTCAAGAGCCACAGTGGATTATGGACGAGAACCACGAGTTGAATGGGGTCTATTTGTGTAGCCTGGGGCCTCTGAATATGCAGCCCCTCTCACCCCTCCTCCACCCCAGCCCCCAATTCCACCTTCCTGACCTTCAGACAATCACAATCTGACATTTCCTAATCAAAAATATTCCAGGGCCAAATTGGGCCGGATGCACTTTAGCGGTGAGTGGAGAGGGCTGAGAGCTGTTTGGCTTCCAGCCCAAGCTTCCAGTCTCCTCTCTTAATTAAAAATATCAACTCAAAAATACCATAAAATATGGCTTCCATGGGGAATTTGGAAAAATGGTACAGATGGACCTATTCGCAAAGCGTAAATAGAGACACAGGTATAAAGAACAAACTTATGGTTGAGGGGTGTGGTGGGACAAACTGGGAGGTTGGGATTGACATATATACACTACTATGTATAAAATATCATAGATAACTAACGAGAACCTACCGTATAGCACAGGGAACCCTACTCAATGCTCTGCGATAACTTAAATGGAAAGGAAATCTAAAAAAGAGGGGATATATGTATACATATAACTTTGCTACACAGCAGAAACTCACACAATATTGCAAAGCAACTCTACTCCAACAAAAATTAATAAAAAATAATAAACAAACAAAAACTTTTTTTTTTTTAAATACATCAACTGACAGCCCATTGTCCCCGTGTCACATTGATGGATGGCAACTCTTTCTATTTGCATTGATGCCTCCTGACTTTCTGATGCGGGACCAACTGATGATGACCCCTTTTCATTTTCCTTCTGTTTTCATTTTCAAGTCTGCTAACTGCCAAGCGCTGACACCGTCCATACATTATGGGCCTGAGTCGGCAGGACAAACCCACTCCAGGGCAGAGGATGAAGCTCTTCCAAATTGCGCTGATCAAGGCAAGCCCAGACTGGGTGCTCTAAGACCAAAGTGGGGGGTGGGAGGGACATCTTTTCATTCCTGCCCTTTGGAGACCTCCAAGACTAAACAGTTTAGGCCACATCTTGAAGAAAATTGCTTTATCCTTTCACCTTTAAGTGGATTCAGGCGCAATCAGTTGACTCCAGAGCGCGTGGAGGTCAGCCTACACACGCCAGGATGGGGGGTTGTGCTCAGAGTCCTAGGAAGAGTGAAGGCGAATACAATAAAGGAAGATGTAAAAGCCAGGGGGTCGGTTTGCAACCTTTAACATCTGGTAACAAATGACAGTGTGCTGGGGAAGGCATTTGGGTTTGGAATGGGGGAGCGAGATGGAGACGAGGTTGCAGCGGAGGAGGAGGCCTTCAAAGATGGTCATCGGGACAAACAAGGCTGCCCGCCCACCCCCTCAGATGTCATGGGAGGAAGTGGTGGGGGTGGGAAGAGGAAGGGAGAGGGAGGAAGAGGTCAGGTCTCCAATCCAGAGCCAGAGCGAGGGGACACGAAAATGCTTGCAGATGGTATGCAGAGGATGGCGGAGCACAAATTGTATCTGACTGTCTAGGAGCACAGCACAGAGACAACTGGGTTTATTACTCCTTGCACAAGTAGGAACAGCAACGTCCCCTGACTGAGAGCATCCCAAATCTAGAGGGCTGGTGGGAAGGGGCCCTGCAAGCCGAATATCTCCCATGACCCAAGTTCCTAGCCTGAGCTCCAGTGACCCTGGCTGGCCGTGATTTCACAAGCCCTTCCTCCTTGATGGTAGTCTAAAATTGGATCTTGAGAGAAGATACCTAGGAAGGGCAAAAGTAGCTCCATGAACTACTTGGTTCCATGAATTACATGTGGCTCCATGAACAACTTGGCTCCATCCCTCCCTGAAATAACAGGAAAGATGCTCTGACCTGTCTGAGAGTCAGACATCCACTCAGATGGTCAACATCTCAGATGTTTTTTTTTTTTTCTTTCTGGCTGCTCAGCATCTTAGTTGTGGCATGTGAACTCTTAGTTGAGGCTCCCTGACCAGGGATTGAACCTGGGCCCCCTGCATTGGGAGCACTGAGTCCAAACCACTGAACCACCAGGGAAGACCCTAAACTGCTTTTATGTCAGAGATTTGCATGTGCGTTGATAAATAATCTACCTGCAATTCAGGAGACCCAGATCCTATCCCTGTATCAGGAAGATCCTCTGGAGAAGGAAACAGCAACCTACTCCAGTATTCTTGCCTGGGAAATCCCATGGACAAAGGAGCCCAGTGGGCTACAGTCCATAGGGTCACAAAGAGTCAGACACAACTGAAGCAAAAGGGCAGAAACCTTCTGTGTATCCACTCCAGCAACCACATTCACCCTCTGTCACTCTGTTCTCCCAATTCAGGGGAATAAAGTTGGTCAACAAACCTCTCTTCTTTTGTCTTTCTCAGGAAGTTTTCAAAGGGATTTCTCAGATAGCTCAGTTGGTAAAGAATCTGCCTGCGATGCAGGAGACCCAAGTTCGATTCCTGGGTAGGGAAGATCTGCTGGAAAAGGGAAAGGATGCCCACTCCAGTATTCTTGGGCTTCCCTTGTGGCTCAGCTAGTAAAGAATCTGCCTGCAGTGTGGGAGACCTGGGTTCGATCCCTGGGTTGGGAAGATCCCCTGGAGAAGGGAAAAACTACCCACTCCAGTATTCTGGCCTGGAGAATTCCTGGAGAATTCCATGGACTGTATTGACCATGGGGTTGCAAAGAGTTGGACACGACTGAGCGACTTTCGCACTTCACTTCACTTAAGAACCCAAAGACTAAACTTACATCATCGTCCATTAGGATTCCTTCAGTTTCAAGCAACAGAAAAGCCAGCGCACAGCTTAAAGGTATTTAGTTTGTAGATATTTGGACATGTGTAGACAGGTAGTTGTTTTCCAGGTAAATTTAGGGCAGCCACTCAGTGGGGCATCAAGGCAAGATCTGTCCATGAAGTTGGTCTAATCAGTGAGGGTAGAGTGGAGGCTATGGTGAGCTGGAAACTAGCATCTCCCATTTCCTCCACCTCCCCACCCTTAGCAACTGCTGTTCTACTCTCTGTTTTTATGTGTTCAACTTTTTTTTAGATTCCACACGTTCAAGAGATCATGAAGGATTTTTCTTTCTGTGTCTGGATTATTTCATTTTATATTATATCCTGCAGGCTCATCCGTGTTGTTGCAAATGGCAGGATCTCCGTTTATAAGACTGAATAATATATCATATTATATATAATTTATGGGCTTCCCTGATGGCTCAGCAGGTAAATAATCTGCTTGCAATGCAGGAGACACAGGTTTGATCCCTGGGTCAGGTCGGGAAGGAAAGATCCCCTGGAGGAGGACATGGCAACCACTCCAGTATTCTTGCATGGAGGAACCACATGGACAGAGGAGCCTGGCAGGCTGTAGTCCATTGGGTTGTGAATTTTCAGACACGACTAAGCACACACACATATATAATTTGTATCATATTTTATATATCTGTATATTACAATTTCTTCCATTCATCCCTCAACACACACTTAGATATCTTGGCTACCATGAAAAATGCTGCAATGAACAATGGACATTATCTCCCCAGCCTCCCCTTGGGAGGCAGTTTGCCAGCAAAGTTCTTGAGAGCCGCTGGATTTCCATTGCAAAGTGGAGACCACATTTCCACCCTCATCAGGCCTGGGGGCAGCGGAGGGGCTCCATGATTGAGACCTATTTCTATTGCTTTAGATGGAAATCGGGCAAGAGAGCTCTCGACAGCTTCTCTTATATTTATTTCTGGCCAGATCAAAGGTCCTGTCGGCAACCCGTCCTGACGTCTTGATTCCTGTTTTTCTTAGTGAATTTTTTTTTTCCGGATGGTGTTCGCTCCAAATAAGCTACTAAGAGGCCCCCTGGGAGTAACAGAGAGAGGGAGTGAGAGCCTGGATGGACAGAATTTAGTTATGTCTTGCTATAAATAAGTATACGGAATTGTACGGAGCTCAATGGCCTGAGATCGGCCACTGATCTCCGTGGTGGGAAAAAGACAGGCTCGTGGTTATTTCTGGATTCTGAGTGGGATTCACATAACTCACAGTCACCCAGAAAAGACTGGAAAAATAAAACACTGATCATTTATCATTAATTGAGAGGAAGTAGTACCCGGTGGTCAAGGACATAAGAACTGGAGTCAGGCATCCTTTGAATGTTCCTTTTACGACTTAATTAATCTGTAACCCTGGGAAAGTGACCTCATCTATCTGTTTGTTTCCACATCTGTAAAATGGGGACAAAAATAGTTCGTACCTCACAGATTTTTTGGGAAGATTAAATAAACTGATGAATGTAAAGTGCTAAGAATAGTACCTAGATGGCTCAGCCATAAAAAAAAGAATGAAATTTTGCCATTTGCCACAACATAGATGGACTTGGAGGGCATTATGCCAAGTGAAATACGTCAGACAAAGGCAAACACTGTGTGAGATCACTTATACACGAAATCTCAAAAAGGGCAACCATCCAGTGCATGTAACAAAAATGAAGCAGACACACAAATATAGAGAGTAAACTAGTGTTACCAGAGGGGAGAAGGAGGGGGAAGGGGCCAGGTAGGGGTAGAGGATACACAGGCACAAACTATTATGTATAAAATAAGCTAATGGGATATATTGTACAAAATGGGGAATATAGCCAATATTTTATAACTATAAGTGGAGCATGACCTTTAAAAACTATGAATCCGGACTTCCCTGGTGATCCAGTGGCTAAGACTCTACACTCCCAATGCAGGAGGGGGCCTGGGTTCCATCTCTGGCCAGGGAACTAGATCCCACATGCCGAACTAAAAGTTTGCATGCCTCAACTAAAGAACCTGAGGGTCAAAACTAAGACCAGGCACAGACAAATTAGAAAATTAAAATATTTTTTAAAATGATAAATCACCATATTGCACACCTATTACTTACATAGTATTGTGCATTGACTATTTGTTGTTGATTAGTCGCTAAGTCGTATCCGACTCTTTAGGACACCATGGACTGTGGCCTGCCAATCTCCTCTGTCCATGGAATTCTCCAGGCAAGAATACTGTGCAGTGGGTTGCCGTTCCCTTCTCCAGGGGATCTTCCCAAACCAGAGATGGAACCTGTGTCTTCTGCATTGCAGGCAGATTCTTTACCACTGAACCACTGGGGAGTACATTGACTCGACCTCAATTTTGAGAAGAAATTTAAAAAAAGAATAGTACCTAGCATATGTTCAGCAAGCATTAGTATGTTACTGTTTGTTGAATAGGCATTGGACATACAATATTGCATGCAATGCTTGCAACAGTCTTTGACACAGACTCTGCTCCTCAAAGATGCTATCCATCTATAACTCATTTTGGAAGAGAGAAAACAGAGATGCATAAAGACAAGAACAATTTGGCTACAGCTAGGAAGCAGCAGGACCAGGGTTCAGACCCTGGTTGGCTTGATTACTAGGAAGCGGCAGAACCAGGGTTCAGACCCTGGTTGGCTTGATTGCTGATTTCGAGACCCATGCCCTCTGCCCTCTGCCTCCCCTAGTTAAGTGGGACCAGCTGTGCCGATGGGACAGCCTGCAGGATGCCAGATACTTGGTTGGCCAAAAAGTTCATGTGGGTTTCCCCATAGCATCTTATGGAAAAACCCACATGAACTTTTTGGCTAAGTAATATTTACTGAAAAAGCAAGAGAATTCCAGAAAAACACCTACTTCTGTTTCACTGTCTATGCTAAAGTCTTTGACTGTGTGGATCACAACAAATTGTAGAAAATTCTTAGAGAGATGGGACTACCAGACCACCTTACCTGCCTCCTGAGAAATCTGTATGCAGGTCAAGAATCAACAGTTAGAACTGGACATAGAACAACAGACTGGTTCCAAATTGGGAAACAATTACATCAAGGCTGTATATTGTCATCCTGCTTATTTAATTTATATGCAGAGTACATCATGCATAATTCTGGGCTGGATGAAGCACAAGCTTGAATCAAGATTGCAGGGAGAAATATCAATTACCTCAGATATTCAGAAGACACCATCCATATGGCAGAAAGTGAAGAGGAACCAAAGAGCCTCTTGATGAAAATGAAAGAGGAGAGTGAAAAGCCTGGCTTAAAACTCAAAATTCAAAAAACTAAGATCATGGCATCTGGTCCTATTACTTCATGGCAAATAGATGAGGAAACAATGGAAACAGTAACAGACTTTATTTTCTTGGGCTCCAAAACCACTGCAGATGGTGACTGCAGCCATGGGGAAGCCTGGCATGCTGCAGTCCATGGGACATGACTGAGAGACTGAACGGAACTGAATCTTTACCGAGGGTACCTAGAGCAGGGCCCACCTGGACTACTTAACCTCTTTTTTTCCTCTTTATTTGCCTGCATTAGGTTTTAGTTGCAGCGCTCAAGCTTCTCTAGGTGTGCCATACAGGCTTAGTTGCCCCAGGGCATGTGGGATCTTAGTTCCTAGACCAGGGATTGAACATAAGCAAGGTCAAGAAGGAAGAAGCAAGGTCAAGTTCCCATAAGCAAGCCAAATTCTTAACCACTGGATCACCAGAGAAGTCCCTGACTGCTTAACTCTTTAGGGGGCTACCCCAACCATGCCAATTAGCTGCTTTAAGTGCATCATGGCAAAGGAAGCCTGAATCCCTCCTTTCACCTCTGGCTTCCTGATGGTGTCTGCAGGTAAGCTGTGGACCTGTGTAAACATGACACAGTCCAGGCCACCAGCCAAGCCTGCAGGCATCGCCAGGAATGACTGACGGCACAGTTAGCATTTGGGATAACTTATCAGCTTAGAAATGCTTTGCCTATAAAGTGGTGACACCCCCCTGGTTAGGATACTAACAGACGCCCGCTACCTACACCACCCACGAACATTCTCAGGTTGCCCTGTAGCAGGGTGTCAGAGCTCCCACAGGCTTAGGAACTGGGAGTTCCTGTTCCTTGATTAATAATCCAGCCTGAAAAACACATTCACCCTTTGCATTTCAAAATCCTTCCAAACATATCCATCATTTTCCTGCTTCAGTCAAAGTAGACACTTTGAAGATTTCTTTGAGAAGTTAAAATCTTAAAGAGCCTCAGAAGTCTCTCTGGGAACATCAAAGACATTTGTCAACACCAGACAGGGCGACAGCAGAGCAACTTGCCTTTCTATAGACCCAGGAGACGGCTTTGGTATTTTTGTTGTTGTTTCATTTTGTGTTTTTGCTGGGCTGGATCCCCGTTGCAGCGTTTGGACTTTCCCTAGTTGCAGCAGATGGGGGCTACTCACTAGTTGTGGTTCTCAGGTTTCTCGTTGTGTCGGCTCCCCTTGTCGTGGCTCATGGACTTAGTTCCCCTGCAGCACGTGGAATCTTCCCGGACCAGCGATCAAACCCATGTCCCCCACTGGCAGGCGGATTCTTAATCAGGGAAGTCCTGAGGCTTTGCTTTGCTTTACTTTTTCTTTCTCTGATTTCTCATATGTGCCTGTTCCCTGTGAGTCACTTTTTCCTCTTGAAAGTTTCCTCTAGCAACTGAGTTAATTGAGCAATTCTTGTGAGCCCAGAACTGGGTTGAACCTTTACACATATCATCCTCTTTAAACTCAAAGCAAACCCGTGAGTTGGCCCTGCTGTGTTATTGTTCCCATTTTACGGATCGAAAAACCAAGGCCCTGGGAAATTAAAGTTCTTGCCCAGTGTCAACCCACTGCATATGTGGACCCAATGAGTTTGGAACCACTGTCTATCTTCAAAGTCCATGGGTTTCTATCTCTCATCACTTCCTTCATTTCTGTTGTTAGAAGCACTTAACTCCATATATTATCATTTTATCATATATTATCATTTTTTTCCTATTACATGTCTGTTTCATTTGTTAACGTCAAGTTAATCCGAACAACCACTCATTAAATAAGCACTTACGTGCGTCAGGCACTATGCTGGTAGATTTATGCGCATTTTCTCTCATCCTGCCTAGAGAGCTAGGTGTCAGGCACTCCATTATACAGATGAGCAAACAAGTTCAGAGAGGCTGAGTGCATGGCCCCGAGCCAAGGAGCTGGTGAGCAGTGGAGCCAGTTCTGGGAATCGGGTTTGATGGGTCCAAAGCCCATGCGCTTTGTTCTGGGTCTTAACCACTCCTCCTAGTTGCCAGCTTCTCAAGGGCTGGGTTGATATTTGATGTTCTTAGAGTTCCTGAGTGACTGGCTGTGAACCGGATGAACTGAAAAAAAAAAAAGGAAAAATCGAGGGGCCGAGCCAGTCAATTGGGTGTTCTGCTCAGAATAGCCTTTTGAAAGCTATTTGCAAGCTGATACAAAGCAATGGAATCTAGAAAAGCGGTACAGATGAGCGTACTTGCAAAGCAGAAATAGAGACACAGACAAAGAGAACAAATGTATGGACACCAAGGCGGGGAAGAGAGGGTGGGATGAACTGGGAGACTGAGATTGGCATATATACAGTACTATGTACAAACAGGTAACTCAAGAAAACCTACTCTGTGGCCCAGGGAATTCTACTCAGGGCTCTGTGATGACCTAAATGGGAAAGTGAAAAAAAAAAGCGTTAGTCTCTCAGTCGTGTCCAACTCCGCAAGCCCGTGGACTGTAGCCCACCAGGCTTTTCTGTCCATGGGATTCTCCAGGCAAGAATGCGGAGTGTGTTATCATTTCCTTCTCCGGGACATCTTCACGACCAAAGGACAGAACCCAGGTCTCCTGCAGGTAGTTTCTTTACCGTCTGAGCCACCAAGGAAGCCCTAAATTGGGAAGGAAATCCAAAAAGAGGGGATATTTGCATACATATAGCTGATTTACTTCACTGTACACCAGAAACTAACACAACATTATAAAGCAACTATGCTCCAATAAAAATTTAAAAGAAAAACAATGGAAACAAGACATGTTTCTGTGTGTTTAATGGAGCACCTGAGGAGAAAATTGGGAATAAAATTGAGTTGACTGTCAGTCTCTTGGATCAAGATGACTGAGTCCCGGATATATGTTTGAACTCGATCTTAAATTGGGCGCAGGGCTACCTTGGGTCCCTGTGCCCATCCTTCCCTTCCCAAGCCTGCTTTGTCATCTGCTCTTCATCTCCATAACAACCAGGAAAGCAAACATTCTCCAGAGGCAACAAAGTGTTGTTTTTTTTTTTCCCCTGACTGGAGAAATGGAAGAAGAGGAGGAGGAAGAGAGTTCAAAAGGGGAAAAGAGCAGATAAGCCTTGCCAACAAATAAACACAGACCTTTTTAGGGAAGAGCCAAGGGACTCGGAACTGCCTGTAATTAGTGGCCACCACAGCCCAAAACAAAATCAGATACTCAGTCCTAGTAGCTGCGTTGCCATAGAGATGGGATCCAAGATCAGCCAGGCTGTTCTCCTGAAACAATTCCTTCCCTGACTGTGCCCACATCAAAAGAAGCCCCTCAGTGCTCCTAGGTGGGATGGATGGTAACCAGGACCCCACTATGTCTCCCAAGAGTACAGGCGAGGGAGGGAAGCAGACTCGCTAGGAAAAATTTCAAAGCACCTTGAGCCAGACACACCAGCTTCTTGTGAGCCACAGGGGGAAAGGATTCATCCAAGCAGGACTTCTGTGTGTGCTCAGTCCCAGTTATGTCCGACTCTGTGCGACCCCATCTACTACAGCCCACCAGGCATCTCTGTCCATGGGATTCTCCAGGCAAGAACACTGGAGTGGGTTGCCATTTCCTTCTCCAGGGGAGCTTTCCAACCCAGGGATCGAACCCACATCTTATGCATTGGCAGGCCGATTCTTTGCCACTGTGCCATGTGGGAAGTCAAAGCAGGACTTAGGCACTTTCTATTATATGGATGCGTGTGCTGGCCATCAGAGGCTGCCGCTGATCACTTTGAGTTTTTTACATTCATTTTCATTCTTTCTTCTTTACACATTAAGAAATAAAACACTCAGAGATACAGAGAGCAAACTGGTGGCACCAGAGGTGGAGGGTGGGGAAAATGGGCGAAGGTGATCAAAGTGCATAAACTTCCAGTTACAAAATAAATAAGCCCTGGGATGGAATGTACAGAGTACTGACGTTAATAATATTGGGAAACGGGCAAAATAGGTGGAGGGGATTAAGAGGCACGAGCTACTGGGTATAAAATAAGTAAGTTACAAGGTACTAATGTACAGCACAGGGAATATAATCAGTATTTTACAATAACTTTGTATGGAGTGCAATCTATAAAAATATCAAATTACTATGTTGTACACCCAAAAGCAATATAAAATTGTATGAAGTCAACTATACTTCAATTAAGTATTTTAAAGAATAAAATTTTAAAATACTGTGTATTGTAGAGCTGAAAGTTGCTAGAAGAGTAGATACTAAACGTTCCGTTACAATACTTCATATGTAACACTGTGTGCTGATGGTTAACTAGGCTTAACTAACTGCATGTGTGCTACGTCGCTCCAGTCATGTCTGACTCTTTGTGAGACTGTGGACCATAGCCCGCCAGGCTCCTCTGTCCATGGGATTCTCCAAGCAAGAATACTGGAGTGGGTTGCCATTTCCTCTTCCAGGTGATCTTCCCAACCCAGGGATCAAACCCGCATGTCTCACATCTTCTGCATTAGCAGACAGGTTCTTTACCACCAGCGCCACCTAGGAAGCCTACTTGTTGAAACTGTAGACTTAACTAGCCTACATTTTGCAATATATATGTACATTGAACCATTATTCTGTACACCTGAAACAAATTAAGGTTATATTCCAATCTTATATCAGGTTTTATTTTTGAACTTTTTATTTTGCATTGGGGTATAGTATTTTTTCAGTTTTTGATGAAAAAGACACGTAGCTAAGAAAAGATAATAAGGTTCTGATCATATTGTTCTGATAGTTTTGCTTTTTTTTTTTTTTTAACTCATTTCATATTAGAAAGTAAACATGGCCATAGTGTTATTTACCTTTTGCATAACTGTGTCTGTCAGTCATGATCCAGGCTGGAGACAGAAAGTCCATCAGTTATTTTCATAAAGAGAATTTAATATTAGGAGTTATTAACCAGGCAGTAGAGAAGAGCATTATGTATCATGTTATGTATGCTATTTCTAGAAGGCAATTAGCTCATTGTCTGTTACCCCAAAGTTTCTTTCACTCACCATCTGCAGGATGGAGGCTGAGCATCCTCTCCAATCTGAACCATTCTGCAGAATTTCCTGTCCCTGATAGCCTATGAAGTGCCTGCACTCGACTACAAGCTCCTCTGAGGGCATGAACTATACTCATCTTGGTCATCATGATATCCCCAGTTTCTAGCATGAAGTGGGGTGCATAGCTGACGGGCAACAGATGCTTCTTTGAGTAGAAAAATGAATGAGCTCATGAGTGAATAAGTAAGTGAGTGACTGGATGGCTCTATAGATGAGAAGATGGGGGGATTAATGGGTGGATGGATGGATGAATACATGAAGGATGAGTATTCCATTTAGAAAAGCAGGGAATTAAAAAAAAAAAGAAAAGCAGGGAATTAAAGTCTAGACTGTTCACCTTCTCAATTCTTAGGGTAACTTCATTTTTCCCTGAGCTGAAGCAAATAGCATCTAAATCAAGGAACAAGTATGATACTCATCAACCACCTCCCACAACAGAAACATCCTTTCCAAGGAAGAACTGACCTGCGGGTCCCATAGCACTGATTTCTTCTGCTCAGGTTTAACCAGTTCACTCCAGGAAAGATAATCCTCTGATTTCATAATATAAAAAGAAACAGATATGATCATACATATGCTGGGAAAGCCAACAGCAAATCAGATACCCAGTCATGAGGGTATCTCAGTCATTTTCTCTTTTTCTCAAACTCAAGAGGAAGAAGATAGAGGAGGAGGCTGAAAGAGAGAAGGAGACAAACAGAGCAGGGGAGGAAGAGGGAAGAATAAAAGAGAGGAGATGGCTGCTACTTGCTGAGGGCTTTCTAGATGTCAATTGTAATATACATGTCATTTATTCATTCAGCAAACACTTATTGTGTCCCCAGTGTCTCCAAAAGCATTAGTGAAACATATAAACATAATTTTGTCTTATATATGTTTATATAAACATATAAACATAATATAAGCCCTGTGAGGGCTTACATTCTGGTAGGAAAAGCCAACTAGGCTTCACCAAGATCTGAGCCCTGATGGCTTGATTGTGAGTATGAAGTGCCAAGCTTCAAACAGGAGAAAACCAAGGCTTACAAAAGTCAAGCAACTTTACGGGCCAATTATCAAAACCTTTACAGATGAATTGCACATAAGAAAAAATAGTGGGAAGACATAAATAAAGGAAGGATGAATTAATGTCCCCTCTCTTATTAAATTGAAAGCGCTTGCTCCTTGGAAGGAAAGCTATGACAAACCTAGACAGCATATTAAAAGGCAAAGGCATCACTTTGCTGACAAAGGTCCATATAGTCAAAGCTATGGTTTTTCCAGTAGTCATGTATGGATATAAGAATTGGTCCATAATGAAGGCAGAGCCCCAAAGAATTGATGCTTTTGAACTATGGTGTTGGAGAAGATGCTTACGAGTCCCTTGGACACCAAGGAGATGAACCCAGTCAATCCTAAAGGAAATCAACCCTGAATATTCATTGGAAAGACGGATGCTGAAGCTGAAGCTCCAATACTTTGGCCACCAGAAGCACAGAGCCAACTCACTGGAAAAGACCCTGATGCTGGGAAAGATTGAAGGCCAAAGGAGAAGGGGGAGGCAGAGGATGAGATGGTTAGATAGCATCACTGACTCAACAGACATGAATTTGAGCAAACTCCAGGAGACAGTGGAGGAAAGAGGAATCTGGTGTGCTGCAGTCCATGGGGTCGCAAATAGTTGGACAAGACTTAGTGACCAAACAACAACAATAGCTCTCATTAAATAGAACTAGATCATTTTGTGGCTTCCACACACTTCTTGTAATAATCCATCCTTGATAAACCTACAGTGTGAGGGGAGGAGACTTCAGACATTCAAAATAAATCCATACCATTTTGAGCTATGCCTTGGCTCCCCAGGGAGATCAACACATTTCCTCTGACCAAGGTACAGTCAATCACATTTTTGAGTGCTTTCAGATGAAATAATTAGCATCAACAAAACGACATGGAGATTTATTCTGCAGCCAGGCCTTTTCCACATGCTAATGAAATCTTTACACAGTGTGTTAATTGTGCTCAGCAGCTAGGCAAATTCTAAACCATCATGCCTGAGGGAGGTCGAGACGACCCAGACAGAAGTTGAGATCAAAAGACTGATTTCCACCTTAGCCTTTAAGCTCCCCAGACAGACCCAGAATATTCTAGCTGCATCAAAAACCTGAAACCCAAAACCTCTTTTTCCATTTCAATAGGTGACTCTACATCTGTCTCTCCCTGTATCCACTTTGACATCAAATTCTACCCATCCTACCTCCACTTCCCTATAAATCAACCATCAACTCCTGGTCTGAGCTACCCAGGGGGACTCCTCACCTACGAATTTGAAAAAGCAAATTTCATCAAGCTCACAATTACCAATTTTTCATTGATGTCTGAGTTCCCAGTATGAAGTAAAGTAAAGTGAAGTGAAAGTCACTCAGCTGTGTCTGACACTTTGTGACCCCATGGACTATACAGTCCATGGAATTCTCCAGGCCAGAAAACTGGAGTGAGTAACCTTTCCCTTCTCCAGGGTATCCTCCCAACCCAGGGATAGAACCTAGGTCTCCTGTATTGCAGGTGGATTCTTTACCAGCTGAGCCAAGTTCTCAATATAATTGCCAGAAACTGTTCCACGGCCCCTGTGGGCCTGTAGAACATGACCTGGGCTAGGCTTTCTGCCTCATGCCTCAGTACCCTTTTGTTCTCATAGTCACTCCAGTTTCCAGCCTGCTTATAGACTCTCTCTATTTCATCCTCTTCACATATATGGTTCTCTGTACCTGGAATAAATCCTTGTACACACTTTGTATCAGTTAGCTATGCTGCATAACAAATGATCACAAGCTTAGTGACCTAAAACAAAAGTATATTTAATAACGCACAGTCTCCATGGATCGAGAGTCTGGGTCTGGCTTAGCTGAGTCCTCTGCTTTGGGTCTCTCACAAGACTACAATCGAGTTGTGGCCTGGGACTGAAGACTGAGGTCTCATCTGAAAGCTTAACAAGGGAAGGACCCACTTCCAAACCCACTGGGCTGTGGATAGGATTCAGTTCATTTTAGGCTGTTGGCTGGGTGGTGCTGCCAATTCCCTGTCACACGGACCTTTTCAACATGTCCATGCAGGCCAAGAAGGCAAAAGAGAAAATCTGTTTGCAAGACAGAAGTTACAGTCCTCTGCTAAGTAATCATGAAAGTGACATTGCATCTCCTTTGTCTTGTTCTATTAGTCATAGCAAGTTTCAGGTCCTACTCACACCAAGGGGAGAGGATTACCCAAGGCAGGAACACCAGGAGGCATCCAGGAGTCTGCACATTCCTCATCTAGCCTGACAAAAGGTTATTTTCCCTCAAGCTTTGCTTATAGGTCACTTGTTTAGCTTCCAACAAAAACTGTTTCCCTTGCCTAGGCAATGGCTTGCATTTCCCTTATATTACACTTATGCACTTAAAAATATCTGTTTATTTATTTGGCTGTGTCAGGTCTTAGTTGCAGCACATGGCATCTTCATTGTGTTGTTTAGAATCTTTCTTTGTGACACACGGACTCTAGCTGCAATACTCGGACTCAGTTGCACTTGAGCTCTCTGGTGTGGCATGCAGGCTTAGTTGCTCTGCAGCATGTGGGATCTTAGTTTCCTGGCCAGGGATTGAATCTGAGTCCCCTGCATTGCAAGGTGGATTTTAACCAATGGACCACCAGGGAAGCCCCACATCTAGGCACTTTTAATGGCTTTCTCCATGATCGTCTTCACTATTAATCCATTCAGTTCCATAGTTGCTCAGTTGTGTCTGACTCTTTGAGACCCCAGAGGCTGCAGCACACCAGGCTTCCCTGTCCATCACCAACTCCCAGAGCTTGCTCAAACTCGTGTCCATCAAGTCAGTGATGCCATCCAACCTCTGTCATCCCCTTCTCCTTCTGCCTTCAATCTTTCCCAGCATCAGGGTCTTTTCCAATGAATCAGTTCTTTGCATCAGGTGGCCAAAGTATTGGAGCTTCAGCATCAGTCCTTCCAATGAATATTCAGGACTGATTTCCCTTAGGATTGACTGGTTTGATCTCCTTGCAGTCCAAGGGACTCTCAAAAGTCTTCTGCAGCACCACAGTTTAAAAGCATCAATTCCTTGGCGCTCAGCTTTCTATATGGTCCAACTCTTACATCCATACATGACTACTGGACAAAGGGCATAAGGGCAAGGAAAATGTCTGTTCATAGCCGCATACCCAGAGTCTGACTCAGACATTAGCAGGCTTGTTGTGATGCTCAATAAATGCATTTTTGAATGAATGACCAAAGAGAAGAATCATGAGTGTACCCTTGTCCCAAACTGGGCAACTTACAAAGCTACCCAGATCCTCACATGTTAACCTGCTTCATCAATATCTGTGCCCGATCTTATTCTCCCTGCCCACACCGTGTTATCAATACTGGAGTGGAAAGAGATCCTGAAAAACTTTAGGGACTTTCCAAAGTGACACTGCTTACCCTGAGTAACTGTCCCACGTTCCATCCTAAAATGCCTGTTCTCCCCGGCTCAGTGATGTTCACTCATCCGTCTTTAAAGCTAAAGAACACTGAACCCACAGTGAACTTTCCATGTTGGTTCAGGAAGAAGAGAGTGGGTTGGAGAGGTAGCTAGTCATTCCTGAGTCCCCTGCTATGTGCCAAGCACCATACTGTCCCAGGATTTGGGCAATGTTTCCAGGTAAGGATTTATAACCCATTTTTCAGATAGGGAAGCAGGCTCACAAAGAGGAAGGGAATCTCCCGGTAGTGTGCTGGCACGCTGGTGTGAGGGAGCTGGATTCTAGTGTGTGCTGATGTGAGGTGTATACTTCCACCGTGGCCACTCTCAAGCCACCCGTTTAACAGCTAGCTCAAAAAGTTCCTGAATGCATGTCAGTTGGCTTTTGCAAGCCCATGAGTGCTGACTCCAGGTCACCCCCTGCACCTGCTCAGGAACAAGCCAGGGGTTCAGTTTTCTTTCTATCATCTCTCACCTTCCACCAGATAAAAACACCACTGAAGGGCTTCCCTGGTGACTCAGTGCTAAAGAATCTGCCTGCTAATGCAGGAGACACGGGTTCGATCCCTGGCCCGGGAAGGTCCCACATACCACAGAGCAACTAAGCCCACGCACCACAATTACTGAGCCTGTGTTCTAGAGCCCAGGAGCTGAAAACTACTGAGTCCATATGCTGCAGCTACTGAAGTCTGTGCACCCTAGAGCCTGTGTTCTGCAACAAAAGAAGCCTGCACATCGCAACTAGAGAGCAGCCCCTGTTGGCTGCAAATAGAGAAAGCCTGTGTGCAGCAATGAAGAACCAGCGCAGCCAAAAATAAATAAATATTTAAAGGCCCCTGAAATATTAGGTTGGCCAAAAAGTTCATGTGAGTTTTTCCATGTTACAGAAAACCCTGAACGAACGTTTGGGTCAACCTGATATTAAGCTCCTGGAGGTTGATGCTTTGTCCGGGGCAGAGCGTTGCTGGAGGGTAATTCTCAGTAAATATTTGTTGTGATTGGAATTTTCAAGGGCAGCCCAGGAGGTGCCAGATCACCTCCCCAAGAGGCTAAATGAGGGAGCCACAAAGGCAAACACAGGAGGGACTGGGGAGCTCCCCTGCTGATGGCCAACCAGGCAGGAGCCCGTGGAAACGGCCCTCCTAGGGCCAAAGTGGCTGAGCAGGAAAATAAGCAAACCAGGGTGGCGCCAGCTTGGTGGGGGACTGGCGGGCACACGCTTGGTCTCTCTGCCCTCCCGGCTCCTGCTGCTTCTGAGCTGTTGCCCAGCAGATGGATTTGTGGACTTAGGATCTGTCTGACAGGTACTCGAGGCATACCTGGATCCTTCTCACCTGCCCCAGTGCTCCGGAGAGAAAGAACTACGTGAGACCAGAGCTGAGCAGGATTTGGGAGAGGACCCGTATCTTCTAAGTCAAAAAGAGAAAACTAAATATCGGATATCAACACGTATATGTGGAATCTAGAAAAATGGTACTGATGAACCTATTTACATGGCAGCAATAGAGACGCAGATGTAGAGAGCGGACTTGCGGACGCAGCACGGGGAGGAGAAGGGATGTACTGAGAGAGTAGCGCTGACATGAACACAGCACTGTGTGTAGAAACAGACAGTGGAAGCAGCTGTAGCACAGGGCGCTCAGCTCGGTGCTCTGTGATGACCCAGAGGGCTGGGATGGCGGGGAGGGGGATGGGAGTGAGGCTTAAGAGGGAGGGGTATATGAATACATATAGCTGGGCTATATGTACATATATACATGGGGCTTCCCTGGTGGCTCAGATGATAAAGAATCTGCCTGTAATACGGGAGACTGGGGTTTGATCCCTGCATCAGAAAGATCCCCTGGAGAAGGAAATGGCAACCCATTCCAGTATTCTTGCCTAAAGAATTCCATGGACAGAGGAGCCTGGTGGGCTACAGTCCATGGAGTCACAAAGAGTAGGACATGATTGAACAACTACCACTTCACAAAGCTGATCCACAATGTAGTATAGCAGAAGCTAACACAACCTTGTAAAGCAATTATCCTCCAATTCCCCAAATCAATAATCACCTATCATAGGTTTTGTAATAGGCAGAGTGCAATAATGCTGTGTTAGACAAAATTAGTCCTTGACCTCATGGAGTTTGCTGTGTGGTAGGAGAGAAAGAAGAATGAAGCATACTATCAAGATACTCCTGATGACTGCTAACCAAAGGGGAGAAAGGGAAGAGGCAGCTAATTCAGTCTATTTAGAGCATCCAGGAAGGCTTCCTGGAGGAAGTGATGTTCAAGGTAAAGTCAGTCTTGCTGAGGCCAAAAGAAGAACAGGAAATGCCTGCTGTGTTACATCATCTAATTTTGTGTATCTAGCCCCTTGCCTTTCTTTACCAGATAATGAAAAGTCTGTTTTCTTATCTTTTGCTATATAACAAACTACCCACAATTAAGAGGCATCAAATAACACCATCTTGTTACATCTCATGATTTTGTGGGTCAAGGATTTGAGCGGGGCTCAGCTAGGTGGTTTTTGGCCCTGTGTGGTGTTAGTGGATGTAACTCAGGGTCAATCAGTTGGAGAATGGGCTGGTCTGGAGAGTAAGTCTATTATCTGTGACTGGTGATTTAGCAGGGATGAATGGAATGCTACGTTCATCTAGAATTGTTGATTGAATGCCTGGCCTTGGCCTCTCTGCATGAAAGCCTCAGGGAAGTCTGATGTCAGGCATAGTGGCTCAGAACGTCCAAAAATAGTATGGCAAGATTCAGGGAGGGAGGCATCCAAATTCTTGAGACTTGAGCCTAAAATCTGGCATAGTACCTCTCCTTCTATATAAATATATATTGGCCATGTGGCATGTGGCATCTTAGTTCCCTGACCAGGGATCAAACCTGAACCCTCTGCACTGGAAGCATGGAATCTTAACCACTGGACCACCAAGGAAGTCCTCTAGCCCACTGTATTCGATCTATAGACATTACAGAGGCTTCACGCAATCAATGGGAGGAAACAGGGATTCCATCTCTCCATGGGGGAAAAACATTAAAGAATTTGAAGACAATATTTTAAAATAACAAGACTTACAAGAAGTTGCAAAATAGTACAGAGGGTTCCTTGTACTGGTTACCCAGCTTCCCCCAGGGATAACATCTGACATGACCAGAGTATATTGTCAAGACCAGGAAATTGCTTGACAGTGGTGCTTATTAATTCAGGTACAGACCTTATTCAGATTTCACCAGTGTGTGTACTCCTGTGTGTGGGTATCTGTATGTGTGTGTGTGTTGTGTAGAGTTTCATGAAATATTAGCACAGGTATGCAGTTGAGTGACCATCATCAAACTATGAAACTGTCCCATGTCTACAAAGAGATTCTCTCCTTTGGGTAACTTGGATCCACTGCAAGTTCAAACACTGAGATCAGTGTGATATTTCTCAGTATGAACTCCAACTCTGCTATTTAAAAATGGAGTGACACCAAACACGGATCCTCAGTTTCTTTAGCTGTAAAACTGATCAGCAGTACTAAACCGATGGTTTGTGTTTGTGGTGGGAATTCGATGAGAGAATTCAACAGAAATCAGAAAGCCCAAGTCATAGATTTGACTTCAAATCCCAATTTCTTGCTTCCTCATTTTTGCAAACACAGGGGAATGACCTTCAGTTCATTTCAGTTCAGTTCATCACTAAAATCGTAATAAGATAGCACCACACGTTGTAAGAATGTTGATGATTATGGGAGACTATGCGTATAAAACCATCAGCCCATCACATGCCAGAGAGAACTCCTGAGATTCTCTGCCTGCCATTCCTCTGTATTTTTAAACTAATTTATAATTCTGGCATCTTAAGAAGAATTTGTATATTTACATACCAGGCTTTGTGGTAAATTGGTTTTGGTTGGTTGTGTAATAAGTTAGATCAATCCTTATACTGATGTTTAGCAGGATATTGTCTAAAAGAATACATTTTATTTTATTTTTAATTTTATTTTATTTTTAAACTTTACATAATTGTATTAGTTTTGCCAAATATAAAAATGAATCCGCCACAGGTACACATGTGTTCCCCATCCTGAACCCTCCTCCCTCCTCCCTCCCCATACCATCCCTCTGGGTCGTCCCAGTGCACTAGCCCCAAGCATCCAGTATCGTGCATCGAACCTGGACTGGCATCTCATTTCATACATGATATTTTACATGTTTCAATGCCATTCTCCCAAATCTTCCCACCCTCTCCCTCTCCCATAGAGTCCAAAGAATACATTTAAAAAATTACTCAAAGTCAAACCATCCTTCTCCCATTGCTCTGAATAATTACAGACCATGAAAAATAACAGTCCCCAAAAGGTTTGTGGGCTTCCCTGGTGGTTCAGAAGGTAAAGAAAACCCATACTATCCAGCAGTCACTTCCCATTTCCACTTTCCATCTCTAAGGATTTATCTATTCTGGAAATTTCTTATACTTTATGTGGGGCTTCCTAGGTGGCTCAGTGGTAAAGAATCTGCCTGCCAACACAAGAGACATGGGTCTCATCCCTGGGTTGAGATGATCCCCTGGAGAAGAAAATGGCAACCCACTCCAGCATTCTTGCCTGGAAAATCCCATGGACAGAGGAGCCTGGCGGGCTACAGTCCATGAGGTCACAAAGAGTTGGACATGAATGAGCAACCAACACAAAAGGGTCATAACTTGACTTAAGAAAACCCAATGTGGAAAATGCTACCATCCAATTCCCAACCATCTTTAATGAAGATGCTTTATTTGGATCTGGGTTCTGAGTACCCAAATCTCTTACTTACCTGCAATGTCACCTAAGGAAATATGAAAATGGAGTGAAAGTGAAAGCCACTCAGTTGTGACCAACTCTTTGTGACCCCATGGGCTATACAGTCCATGGAATTCCCCAGGCCAGAATACTGGAATGGGCAGCTATTCCCTTCTCCAGAGGATCTTTCCAACCCAAGGACTGAACCCAGGTCTCCTGCATTGCAGGCGGATTCTTTACCAGCTGAGCCATCAGGGAACCCCATGAAAATGGAAGGCAAAAGCAATTTTCCTCCCAGGACAAAAGAATTATGATTCTTTCTCTTGATGTTGGTCTATTTTCGTACTCGAGACCTCCTTTTCAGTTCCCTGACATTTCCCATCTCCTCTCCGGTAGTTTTCAGCCTGAATTCATTTCTGAAATGGAGAATCACTGGATCTGGAATCAAAGCAGAAACTCACCAAGATCACGAACCATATGTCTTGGGGCTGAAAAGTCTCGGGTCTGTTCCTTTCTCTCGCCCACAGTCGGCTGCCTCATTCTCTTACACAACCACATCCCTACCACACTCCATATGTGTGTTCCTGGCGACATGCAGACTCAGAAACATGGCATTTGTATGGCTTTACTTAGAGAAGATGTAAACCGGAACAGCCCCGTTGCATGACTTAAAAAAAAAAAAAAATCAACAGCTTCTGAGAGTCTGCAATGTACCCAGGCGACACTGAATAGAAATTAAATTATGACCATTTTGAAGGAAACACGAGCATCTTTTGTTCGTCTATCCTTGCTCCTAGCTGGGTGAAACCTCTGGCCCCTTTCTGAGAACATCACGAACCTCTCTTTGGATGTATTTCCTGGAGAAAACAAACAAGTGTCTGCTTTCCCTCAGCCTAGAAACAGCATCAGGTGACAGTGCGAAACCCCATGTGCACCTGAATCTAACTGCAGCATAAGTAGCTGGGGACATTGGTTCTGCCTTTGCACATTTGCTCACAATCAGG
Source organism: Bos indicus (assembly GCF_029378745.1). Classification (NCBI taxonomy): domain Eukaryota; kingdom Metazoa; phylum Chordata; class Mammalia; order Artiodactyla; family Bovidae; genus Bos; species Bos indicus. The sequence continues at coordinate 59,485,683 of NC_091776.1, read as the reverse complement.
GCCATCTCTATTTTATTTTTTAAAAAGGAAACAACTATTCTGACGCTTTCTCTGAGGACTCCTGGAGAGATGGATCAATGCACTAAGATCTCTAAACTATGCAACTCAAACTTACACACACGCATAAATCTCCTATTGCTGTTGTTAAGTCGCTGAGGTGTCTGACTCTTTGTGACCCCATGGACTGTAGCCTGCTAGGCTCCTCTGTCCATGGCACTTCCCAGGCAAGAATACTGGAGTGGGTTGCCATTTCCTTCTCCAGGCATAAACCTCCTGAGGATCTTATTTGAATGCAGATTCTGACTCTAGGGTCTCTAACCTCCTGGGGCTCTTGTTTGAGTGCAGATTCTGACTCAGTAGGGTCTCTAGATGGGCTCTGTGATTCTGCATTTTATGTGCTGGTTTACCGAGATGACACTGCATCTGTTGGTCTGGGGACCACACTGAATCACAAGATTCTAGAGCGGTTCAATGAAGAAACGCTGGGAGAAAACGTTGAGGGCCCTGACACATCTAATTTTCTCACTAGAAATATTATCTCCTAAATGTCAAAAGTATGGGGAAAAGCTTTAGAATCCACTGTAGCCAATGTTTAGGTTCTGACTGCCCCAAAGTGAGCAACTAGGTTGCACCCAGTCTAGTCTATAGAGTTCTGAAGGCATCAACCATTGCAGAAAGAGGCAAAGCCAGGCATAAAGCCAGATTGCCCTCTTATGTATTAGTTGTCCTGTGGCAGCTGTAACAAATTACCACAAACTCATTAACTTAAAACAACACAATTGCGTTGTCTTACCAATCTTGAAGTCACAAGTCTGAAACGGGTTTCACTGGGCTAAAAATCAAGACATCAGAAGAGGTATGTGGGACTTCCCTGTCGGTCCAATATTTAAGACACCATGCTTCCACTGCAGGGGCTGCAGATTCAATTCCTGGCTGGGGAACTAAGATCCCACATACTGTGCAACACAGCCTGAAGAAGAAGAAGAGGAGCCCTTCTGAAGGACCTGGGGGAGACTCCATCCTTTTGCCTTTTTCAGCTTCTTGAGGCCACCAGCATTCCTTAGCTTATGGCTCCATCCTCTGTCTTCAAAGCCAACCGTGCATTTGTTAAAGAGGGAGATCTTCAAATCCTCTACTGTCCTCCCATCTCCCTCTCCAACTCTCTCTGTGCCAGAGTCTCCCCATCTCAAAACGGTCACGTCTATGAAGGCCCTTTTGCCCTGTAAGGTAACATGGTAACGTGTTCACTGAACTAGGATGTGGACTTACTTGGGAGTCATTCTACCTACTACATCTTATATCTTAAAAGAGATGATTATTAAAATTGTTTTCATTGTCACAACATTGATTTGTAACTGTAAATCTTATACCTTTTCTCCTTTTATTCCCCTCTCACTTTTTTATTCGTGTATTTTTGGTGGTAAGAATATTAACATATGGACTAATGTCCTGGCAAATTTTTAAGTATACAATACTGTATTTTAAACTACATATACTGTAACATATAGATCTCTAGGACTTAATCAACTTGCAAAATAGAAACTTTGCACCCTTTGATCAACACTACCCTATTGGCCTCTCCACCCAGCCACGGATGATCACCATCCTAACTTCCTGCTTCCATCAATTTGACTATTTTAGATCGCTGATGTGAATACTGTAGTATTGTGCTTCTGTGTCTGGCGTTTTCATTGAGCATAATGTCCACAAGGATCATTCATGTTGTCACAAATGGTAGTATTTCCATTTTTCAAATGCTTAATAATGTTTCACTGTGTGTTAATACAACCATTTCTTTATCCCTTCATTCATCAACGGACATTTAAGTTGCTTCCACATCTTATCTATTGTGAATGAAGCTGTAATGAACTTTGAAATGTAGATATCTCTTTGAGATGCTGATTTCAATGTCTTTGGTTATATTCCCAAAAGTGAGATTGCTTGGTCATAGGGTAGTTCAGTTCAGTTCAGTTCAGTCACTCAGTCGTGTCCGACTCTGCGACCCCATGAATCGCAGCACGCCAGGCCTCCCTGTCCATCACCAACTCCAGGAATTCACTCAGACACACAGACTCAGCCCATCGAGTCAGTGATGCCATCCAGCCATCTCATCCTCTGTCGTCCCCTTCTCCTCCTGCCCCCAATCCCTCCTAGCATCAGAGTCTTTTCCAATGAGTCAACTCTTCGCATGAGGTGGCCAAAGTACTGGAGTTTCAGCTTTAGCATCATTCCTTCCAAAGAAATCCCAGGGCTGATCTCCTTCAGAATGGACTGGTTGGATCTCCTTGCAGTCCAAGGGACTCTCAAGAGTCTTCTCCAGCACCACAGTTCAAAAGCATCAATTCTTTGGTGCTCAGCTTTCTTCACAGTCCAACTCTCACATCCATACATGACTACTGGAAAAATCATAGCCCTGACTAGACGGACCTTTGTTGGCAAAGTAATGTCTCTGCTTTTCAATATGCTATCTAGCTTGGTCATAACTTTTCTTCCAAGGAGTAAGCGCCTTTTAATTTCATGGCTGCAATCACCATCTGCAGTGATTCTGGAGCCCCAAAAAATAAAGTCTGACACTGTTTCCACTGTTTCCCCTTCTATTTGCCATGAAGTGATGGGACCAGATGTCATGATCTTAGTTTTCTGAATGTTGAGCTTTAAGCCAACTTTTTCACTCTCCTCTTTCACCTTCATCAAGAGGCTTTTTAGTTCCTCTTCACTTTCTGCCATAAGGGTGGTGTCATCTGCATATCTGAGGTTATTGATATTTCTCCCGGCAATCTTGATGCCAGCTTGTGTTTCTTCCAGTCCAGCGTTTCTCATGATGTGCTCTGCATAGAAGTTAAATAAGCAGGGTGACAATATACAGCCTTGACGTACTCCTTTTCCTATTTGGAACCAGTCTGTTGATCCATGTCCAGTTCTAATTGTTGCTTCCTGCCCTGCATATAGGTTTCTCAAGAGGCAGGTCAGGTGGTATGGTATTCCCATCTCTTGAAGAATTGTCCACAGTTTATTGTGATCCACACAGTCAAAGGCTTTGGCATAGTCAATAAAGCAGAAATAGATGTTTTTCTGGAACTCTCTTGCTTTTGCGATGATCCAGTGGATGTTGGCAATTTGATCTCTGGTTCCTCTGCCTTTTCTAAAACCATATGGTAGCTGTATTATTAAATTTTTGAGAAACCTCTGTACTGTTTTCCATAGTGAGTGCACCAATTTACATCCTGCTAACAATGTTCAAGGGTTCCCTTTTCTCCACATCCTCAATCAATAACACTTGTTATCATCATCATCTCCTTTTTGTTTGATAATAGCCATCCTAACAGGTATCAGATGATATGTCTTTGTGATTCTGATTTGCATTTCCCTAAGAGTTGACTCATTGGAAAAGACTTTGATGCTGGGAGGGATTGGGGGCAGGAGGAGAAGGGGATGACAGAGGATGAGATGGCTGGATGGCATCACTGACTTGATGGACGTGAGTGTGAGTGAACTCTGGGAGATGGTGATGGACAGGGAGGCCTGGCATGCTGCAATTCGTGGGGTCGCAAGGAGTCGGACACGACTGAGCGACTGAACTGAACTGAACTGAACTGAACTGAACGATTGGTGGTGCTGAGCGTCTTTTCATGCACCTATCTCCCATTTATGTATCTTCTTTGGAGAACTATCCCTCATTTCCTTTGTCCATTTTAAATATTATTTGTTTTATTGTCATTGCATTGTAGGAGATTTATATATTCTGGCTATTAACTCTTTATCAGATAAATTATATGCAAATATTTTCTTCCATTATGTAGGCTGCCTTTGATTTTGTTTGTTTGTTTGTTTGTTTCCTTTGCTATGTGAGAAGGTTGTTAATTTGATGTAATCCCACTTGTCTACTTTTCCCTTTTTCTGGCCTGTGCTTTTGGCATTATATTCAAGAAAGCATTGCAAAGACCAATATGAATAAGCTTTTCCCCTATGTTTTCTTCTAGGAATTTTTATAGTTTCTAGCAATACCACTCTTAGGTATGTACCTATCAGATACGAATGTACCAAGAGACAGGGAGAAGAATATTCATAGCGACACTTGTCACAGTAACCCCAAACTCAAATGCCCATCAACAGTGGAATCAATTAATTAGTCATGATATAGTCCACAATTCAGCAATAAACAAACAGCTTCACAGCCAGCAGAAAAGAAACTCACAGGCAAATTCAAGTAAAAGAAACCAGCTACAGGAGAATTTGTTGTTGTTGTTTAGTTGCTAAGTCACATCTGACTCTTAGCAACCCCATCGACTATAGCACACCAGGCTCCTCTGTCCATGGGATTTCCCAGGCAAGAATACTGGAGTGGGTGGCCATTTCCTTCTCCAGGAACTCTTCCGAACTCAGAGACCAAACCCACATCTCCAGCACTGGCAGATGGATTCTCTGCCACTGAGCCACCTGGGAAGCCCATACAAGAGAACAGTTTCATTTATATAAAGTCCAAAAAAAGGTAATTCATCTTTGGTGTTAAAAGTAAAGATAGGAGTCACAGGACTTGCCCTGGTGGTCCATGCCCGCTAAGACCCTGCACTCCCAATGCAAGGGGCCCAGGCTCAATCCCTGGTCAGGGAACTAGATCCCACTCGCCGCATCTAAGAGTTCAGACGCCACAACTAAGACCCAGAGCAACCAAACAAATAAATAAATATATTTTAAAGATGGGCTCACTTTGGGAGAAGGGGTAAATGATGCTGACTGGAAGGGCACAGAAGGGAGACAGCTTAGGGATCTGGAAATATTCCAGTTCTTGACTTGGGTGTGGTTGGTTGGATGGGTGTTTACCTTTTGATTTCATTGAGCTCTTTGTTTCAGCTTTGTGGATTTTTTTTTTTTTTTTCCTACAGATATCCTATAGTTCATAAAAAAGTTTTAAAAAAATCAGAACCCCGCACCCCCCTCCCCCCCACAATCCTTGCTGCCATGGGACTTCACAGGCAACGCCCTCTTCACTGCCCAAGCGTGGGGCCCTGTCTGCCTTCGCCCTGGGAGGGTAAGTGCCCCATCTCCAGACCTCCCTCCTTGGGCTCAGCCGCTCCCATACCTCCGGTTGGCCTCAGGCCAGCTTCCTCTACTTCTGGGGTCCTTTGTGCTTCTCAGGTGGAAGTGTTTTCCCAGCAAGCTCCCACCCCTCACTCAGAGGCCTGGGGGGTCTGGGTTTTGTTTCCTCAGCGACACCCTTCCCTGTGGGCTGCTTCAAATGAATCCTGTGGAAGACAGAGACATGAGAGAGTATTAAAAATGTCAGCGGCCGATGCTGAGGTACACAGCTGGGTAAATAGAACCGGTGGAGATGTTTTTATTAGTGGCTTTATGGTTACCGTCACTTAAGGTATGGGTTGAGGTTGGGGGGTGGGCCCGGGGACAAGGCCTTACGGGTCTTCCATCCTCTTCCGGGGCCTGCTCGGACCAAAGCATCCGGGGTCCTCAGATGTGAGGGGGCGGGGTCCTTCAGTCTGGGGGCACTTGCGTCACTGCTGGAGAAGGAAAGGGCAGCCTACTCCAGTGTTCCTGCCTGGAAAATCCCATGGATAGAGGAGTCTTGTGGGCTACAGTCCATGGGGTCTCAAGAGTCAGACATGACTTAGCCACTAAACAACATCACTTTAGAAAATGTGTTATCTCTTTACAAAAAAGTTTCCCTGCCAGTGATGAAAGCTTATAGGTCCCTTTCTCTCTGATTTCTCCAAAAAGCTTCACTCTGGAAGACTGGATATCAGATTGTTTCTCTGGCAAAACATGGCTGGTTTTCAAATGGGACGTAGGAAACTGGGGTGTAGAGGGTGAAAATTGTCTGGTCAGGTCTCGCAGTCAAGGTCCTCACAAGAACCAGACATGAATGTCATCTCTGTAATTAAAATTTCCAGGAATGTCTCTGGTGGTCCGGTGGTTAAAACTTGGCCTTCCAACGCAGGGGTGCAGGTTTTGATCTCTGGTTGAAGAGCTAAGATCCCACATGCCTCATGGCCAAAAAAACAAAATATAAAACAGAAGCAATTTTGTAATAAATTCAATAGGAACTTTAAAAATGGTCCACATTAAAAAAAAAAAAAAAACCTTTAAAAAGTTTTTTAAAAATGTCTTGAGTGATCATTTCAGGATCACTTACTATGTGAGTCAGAAAGAGAGTTTAACAATTTGTTAGCTACATGACTTTGGGGGAAATTATTTAAGCTCCTGTCCCTTCATCTCTGAAATATAAATAAAATAGCATCTGCTTCACAGCATTGTTGTCAGGGGATCAACAAAAAGTCACACACACACACACACACATATGCAAAGTCCCAGGTGACCTAGTAGTAAAGGATCTGCCTGCCAATGCAGGAGACATGGGTTTGATTCTTGTGTTGGGAAGATTCCCCAGAGAAGGAAATGGCAACCCATTTCAGTATTCTTGCCTGGGAAATCCCATGGACAGAGGAGCCTGGTGGGCTATAATCCATGAGGTCGTAAGAGGGTCGGACATGTCTTTGCAACTAAACAACAACAATATATATATGTATATATTGGCAGGTGGATCCTTTATCACCGGGCCACCTGGGAACTGTGCATCATATTTTATATGTGGAATATTTAAAAAAAAAAAAAGTCAAAGTAGAAACAAAGAGTAGAAAAATGGTTGTCAGGGGCTGAGTGGTGGAGGAAATAGGGAGATGCTGGTAAAAAGGTACAAACTTTCTGTTATAAGATACATAAGCTCTGAAGATATAATATATGAAATGGTGACTATAGCTGATAACACTGTATTAAATAATTGAATTTGCTAAGAGAGCAGAGCTTAAAGTTCTCACCAAAAAAAAAAAAAAAAAGACAGAAAGAAAGAAATTAGGAAAGACAGTATGTGAGGTGATAGATGTGTTAAATCAACGGGGGCAGATTCTTTCACAATGTACACATATATCAAGTCATCACCTTTTCCACTTTAAATATCTTACCATTTTATTCATCAGTTATACTTCAACAAAGCTTGAAAAATAATATATCTTCTTAGAAGACATAACATTGGAGTGTTGCCCCAAGAGGGTATAATAATACTAATAGTTCAGGGTATTCCAATTATTATCTCAACTTAATCTACCTCAGACATAATGACATAAAATAACAATCATCTTATTATGCTTATGTATTCTGTGAATCAAGAATCTGGACAGGGCATAGAGGAGAGGACTGGTCTCTGCTTCACTGTCTAGAGTCAGCTGGGAAGATTCGAATACCTGGGACTAGAGAATCTCCTTCTGTGTGGCTGGTATCTTGGTAGGGATGGCTGGAAAGCCAGGTTCAGACACGACTGTTACCCAAAGTGCCTATCAGCGACTGATCCAATATGGCGGCCCCAGAGTAGTTAGACATCTTTCCCAGTGGCTAGTCTTCCAGTGAAGGCAATGGCAACCCACTCCAGTACTCTTGCCTGGAAAATCCCATGGATGGAGGAGCCTGGTAGCCTGCAGTCCATGGGGTGGCTAGGAGTCGGACACGACTGGGCGACTTCACTTTCACTTTTCCCTTTCATGCATTGGAGAAGGAAATGGCAACCCACTCCAGTGTTCTTGCCTGGAGAACCCCAGGGACAGGGGAGCCTGGTGGGCTGCTGTCTATGGGGTCGCACAGAGTCGGATACAACTGAAGCGACTTAGCAGCAGCAGTCTTCCAGTGAAGAATGAACATGTTGCTTTGCCTCCTAGCCCCAGAAATCACACAGGGTTACTTCTGCCACGTTCTATTGGTCAAAGAAGTCACAAGTCCACCCAGATTCAATAGGAAGGGTCTAAGACCTCATTTTCCCATGGGAAGAGTATCAAAATATTTGTGGCACATCCTCTCTTTTCTTGGTAAACTACAAGTTTACTCTGTGCCAGGTCCTGAGCTAAGTTCTTACAGCCATGGTCTCATTTGATCTTCACCATAAGCCAGTGAAGTAAGCATTGTGTGCATGCTAAGTCGCTTCAGTTATTTCTGACTCTTAGTGACCCTATAGACTGCAGTCCACCAGGCTCCTCTGTCCATGGGCAAGAATACTCCAGGCAAGAGTACTGGAGTGGGTTTACATGCCCTCCTTCAGGGGATCTTCCCAACCCAGGAATCGAACATGCATCTCCTGCAGGTCCTGCACTGCAGGTGCATTCTTCACCACTAAGCTACCAGAGAAGCCCTGAAGTAAGCATTACCATCTTTATTTTTGTAATAGGTAGATAAGGAAATTGAGGTGTCAAGAAGTGGTTTCTGGCCTAAGGGCAAATAGCTAGTCATTTGAACCCATATCTCTCTGAACCATGTTATTTGATCAATGTTTTCATTAACCTCATAAATATTGAATGTGTGTGTGTGTGTATGTGCTCAGTCATGTCCAACTCTTTACGACCCCATGGACTGTAGCCTGCCAGGCTGTTCTGTCCATGGAATTTTCTAGGCAAGAATACTGGAGTGGGTTGCCATTTCCTACTCCAGGGGATCTTCCTGACTTAGGAATCGAACTTAAGTCTCTTGCATCTCCTACACTGGCAAGCAGATTCTTTACCAACTGCTTCACCTAGGAAACCCATATAAATATCGAATCCCCTCCCTTAAATAAATAAATAGGATGACAGATAGATGGATGGATGGATACATAGATGATAGATAGACAGACAGATGCAAACTCTGAGTTGAACAGAGTTGAAGCTCAGATTCCTAAGGGACTGGAGGACCTCTGCAAACCTGACTCAACATTAGACTTCAGAGCAGAAGAGAATTCTTGGGAACCTAAAAGAACACAAATACCCCTGAGCTAGCCACCTAAGAACACTGAAAAAAGCCTCCTAGGTTGTGTCTACAAGATGCTAAACATCTGGCTACTTCCAAATATTTGGATGATGGACTACCATATTTTGTCCAACTTTTCTTCCATTTGTTTGATAAACACAGCTGGCTTGCAAGTTAGTAGTGGAATCTAAATGCCAGGAGAGCCCTCAGAGGTTTTCTCATCCAAATCCCCTCTTTATACAAATGCAGGGAAATATATACCCTGGAGAAAACAAGGGGCTTCAGCAAAGTTGACCACCAAGTGGCTTTGGCATCTTTAATTCCAACATGACTTGAATAGAATCCATCTTGATTTAAGTAAGATGTACCTTTGGATCCAAGAATCTACCTCCAGGAAAAATCATACACAGACCTTTACAGCTCAGGTTGTCGTGCAGAAGAACTGGAAATAACCTAGGTGTTCAACTCTAGGGGAATGATACTGAAAATGTGGGGAATGCACACTTTGCACTAGTTAGAAATAAATAAACATAGAAAATATTTGCATACATTTTAACATATTCATATAGCAACAAGGGTAGTTTAAAAAATAGGATGTTAAGTAAACAAGGTAAGTAACAAGCTGAGATTGGTAGCTTACTGATTTTATGTAAAATAAGTGGGTGAAAAAACTCACAATATGCTTTTAAAGGAAAAAAAAGGACGTATTTTAAAGTTTTTGCTTTATTTTGGAATATAGCCAATTAACAATGTTGTGATAGTTTTAAGTGGACAGCAAAAGGACTCAGCCATACACATACATGTATCCATTCTCCCCCAAGAGGCTTCCCTGGTGGCTCAGATGGTAAAGAATTCACTTGCAATGCACAAGACCTGGGTTCAATCCCTGGGTCAGGAAGACCCCCTGGAGTAGGAAATGACAAACCACTCCAGTGTTCTTGCTGGGAAACCTCGTGGACAGAGGAGCCTGGCAGGCTACAGTCCATGGTGTTACAAAGAGTAGGACAAGTCTGTGAAACTAAACAATTCTCCCCCAAACTTCCTTCCCACCCAGGCTGCCACATAATATTGAGCAGAGTTCCCTGTGCTTTACAGTAGGACCTTGTTGGTTTAAGGATGTATTTCAGACATATGAAAGTGAATGCCTTTAGAAACCTTTAGTGGGAGAGGGAGACAAAAACGGGGGTTGGAATAAAGATGGAAAATACAAAGCATACAATAAAAAAAAATACAACACATTACAATGCAATGTCCTGGTGCGAGGGCCTGTTTTGCATGTATTAAGTTGATAATATGTCATCAAGAACACAATTACCTCTACTCTGCAGATGAGGTAAAAAAGAAGGCCCTCCTATGTTTCAGCCCAGTGACATCATGGGAAATACCAGGAATTCTTTGGCTGCACACAACACTCCAGCTCCTGGCTAAAGGTCCACTGAAAGAGGTTGAAGGGTGAAAGAAGCATGTCCTTTAAAAATCCTGTTTTCATCAGCAATAACGGGCTTAAGCCCCATGTGAAATATGGCCCCAGTTTCACCTTGCAGGACTCCAGGAACCTGGTTTCCCATCATATGGCTGGGGGATTTACATCTCAGCGGGCAATCACACTGTGGTCAGCTTAGGAGATCACCTTTCGGAAACAACGGATGAATTTCCATCTTCCCAAAGCGGAGGACTTTCTTCAGCCATCCGACATGCTTTCGGAGCGGTCCCATTCACCACTGATATCACAGAGAGGAAAAAAGCATCCCTTCCGCCTCCAGAACTGGTTATGTTTTGTAATGTGCATGCTAAGTTGCTTCGGTCCTGTCTGATTCTTCACAACCCTATGGACTTAGCCTACCAGGCTTCTCTGTCCATGGGATTCTCCAGGCAAGAATACTGGAGTGAGTTGCCATTTCCTCCTCCAGGGGATCTTCCTGACCCAGGGATCAAACTCGTGTCTCTTAGGTCTCCTGCACTGGCAGGCAAGCTCTTTACCACTAGTGCCACCTGGGAAGCCCATAATCAAAACACAGAAGTAACATTTATCTTCCATTATTTGATGTAGGGCCTTTGCCTTTTCCTTAGATATATGTTCATCAGTTAGAGCCATGCATCATCTTTTTCTGCTTTGTAAAGTGCTCTCAAAATCATCACACAAGATATGGGCAGATTAGGAATTATTATACTTGCAGAAAGAAAATGAAAGGGGGGACAGGGGCCACGTTCAGTGACGTACATCTGTGTGACTTTTGCATCCAATCCTACATCTTTTTAATATATTCTTTCTCATTTAATATTTGTACTACTACTATTACTATGAATCATAATTTCATTGATTGATTTATGACTATGTGCCAAATACTTTTCATAGACGAGGTCCTTCTACATATGACACAATTGTATCCATTTTGCAAGCAAGAAAACTTGGTACAGAGAGACCACTTAACTCAGGCAAGGTAACACAGCTAATACGTGGCAGAGCTGATGTCTGAATCCTGCTGATCAGTTCCAAAGTCTCCAACAGTAACCACTACATTTTGCTATCTAGGACCATAGATTCAATCCATCTTATATTATGTTCTTAAGACACAAGCATCTCATTAATCCATTCTTGCAGTCCTAAGGATGTACTGTGCACCTATTATGTCTCAGACATTGGGCTATGTCCTCTGGTGGGGAGATACAAGCATGAGTAGCTAAGGAAACAATCAGAGTTTCAAATTCTAACTTCGACACTATTTAAGCCCAGGTTCCCCAGAAAACAGGCTGCAACAAAGAAGTGGGTGTTGGTATTTTGATGGCCAGGTGCGGTCCCAGGGTGCAAGTAAGGGATGCAGGGATAAAACAGTGAGCCAATACAAGCAGGTGTCACCACTGAGTGGACCATCATGAGATGACACAAGATACGGGGCTCAGGCCAGCCTGTCTTCAAGGAGGAAGAAGGAGGCTTTATCTGATGCTTGCAAACTCCAGTGATCAAAGGTCCACCCAAACTTGGCACTCAGTTCCTGCCAGGTTCCATGATGATGAGTGGATGATGAGCTAGTTCTCTGTTGTGTCCCATAATCTGACTTCTGAAGAAAAGACCAGAGCTAGAAGCCAGATGTCCACAGAGCGGGCCTGGGCTGAGGCCCTGTGCACTGCACCCTGTGTGAAATATGATCAGGCCTTGCATAGAATGGGACACCAGGTAATGGCTGAAATCAAAGACAGAGGAAGCAAAGGGACTGGAAGTATGCATTGCAAGTCTCCTCACCAACTATTCATCAGCTGAGCTCAGGAGCCAAATATTAAATGATGAAATAACTAGAGAAATAACTGTTATTATATGAGCATGGTACCTGTCACAAAGGAACATATACTGCCAGATCTACATATGGGCACAATAGGCAGTGTTTCCATGCATGCAGAGAATGCACCAATTTTCATCAGGATCCTCTAAACCAAGAGTGGAGCGGGTATGTTTTCCTTTACAAGTGAAGAACTGAAGCTGAGTGGTGATGTTGGTTTCTATGGTTACCCTGACAGAGAGTGATGGCTGGGATTCAAACTCAGATCTCCAGTTCCAGGGCTATTTTCCTGGTATCTGCGAAAACCTCAAATTCTTGCCCTATCCTATTTCAGGAAAAGACAGCTGGGTGGAGGGAAGAACAGCTGCCATCAGCCTCATAAAAGATGAGTTTCTTGCCCCCTACTGCTACAGAAAGAAGGGAACGAATCCTTTGGTTCTAACTGGAAATAAAGAAAATGTAGCTAAACCTTTGTGGGACGAGGAAGGCAGAGTTTCCCAGTTTCAATCAGAAATATATTTAACCCATTCAGCTATTCATTATCAGTTACTGCTGGTTTGACCCTGGGTGAGTTACTTTTCTCCAGGACTCAGTTTTCTTATCTGTAAAATGGCAATAATTATAGCACCTAAATGATTGCCCTGAGAATAATAAAAATAATCAGCACCAAACACAGGAAGAGACACAAAAGCGATTGTTAGCAATTATTATTACCATCTCTAGACTACTTCTATTAATATTACCTGTCACTGGACTGTTAGGGACAATCATACAGACAACGATGTTATATGAACAACTCACATCATGCCATTTCCTTCTCAAATGTCTTCAGTGATTATATTCAAGTGTGGTGGTACTAGTGGTAAGGAACCTGCCTGCCAATGCAGGAGACAAAAGAAACACAAGTTTGATCCCTGGGTCAGGAAATTCTCCTGGAGGAGGGTATGGTAACCCACTCCAGTATTCTTGCCTGAAGAATCCCTTGGACAGAGGAGCCTGGCAGGCAACAGTCCATGGGGTCACAGAGAGTTGGACATAACTGAAGCAACCTAGCATGCACCCATGCATCCAGAATAAGATCTTTTCTCCCTTTTCTCTCATTTTCACGGCCTACCTGCTGTTCCCAGGATGCACACAACCATTTTCAGCTTCCGGGTTTCTTCTCTGGATACCCTTCTTCCCATTCACTCATCCATTCATTCATTCAGAGACACTTAAAACCATCCCTGAGGCAGGATCACAGCCCAGCCACAGAGATATAACACTTAACAAGATAGGTGTCTGTCCTAAAGCATTTGCCCTCTCTGTTTAGGGCAGGCAAAGAAGGTGTGTCTTGAGAACCAATTCCAGTTCATTGTAGCTGGTTGGGTTGCTAGTATACCCAAGGTGAAGTGGATTCTAGAGATATAAGGCCACCTTCAGGCTCAGCTAAAATCTTCTCTGGTCGATTATGGATGTCTACCATGGGCAGAGGAGATGGATTTGAAACGATCTGTTTGCCCTTCCTCCCCAAGGGGAAGTTTGATACACACATAAAGTCCCTCTCAAATTCTACCTTCCCAGTAAACCACCTGGTTCTTTCCTTCATTTCATCCAGGTCTTTCTTCCAGTGTCCACAGAAAGGCCTTCCCTGACCACCTTGTCTGAAGCAGCCCCATCACTCCCCACTCCCCTTGTCCTTATCCAACTTGATTGCCCATCTTAGTCTTAACGACTACTCAACACAGTTGTTGGTTTCACGTCTCTGCAGCTTGAATGGAAACATCGTGACAGCAAGGTCTCTTCCTTGACTTCTTTAATACCAAAGTCCCTGGGATCCCAGAACACTGCTTGGCATGTGGGAGAAGCTCAATAAATACTTGTAAAGAGGGAAAAATAAGGAAGGATTGGGAGGGAGAAAGGGAAGGAGGAAAATATCAATGAATCAATACCCAAGTGAATGAATAAAGGATTGAGACGCAGGTGGTACTATTATCTTTCTAGAGTCACCAATGTGAATGTGTCTTCCAAACTGCCCATTTTATTTCTCTGTGCCAATAAGGCCGTTGGTCCTTAGCCTCTAGGTCTTCTAACTCTGGGAACTACATTCAACCTATTTTTCATGTTGCTATCTAGACTCTAAAAAGAATGGGGCAGCTGCTTTTGCTTGCCTTCCAAATATGGAACATTACAATAGAATAAAATGTAATAAGATAAAAAAATGATTTAAAAAAAGAAACGACTGGTAACACCTAAGAGGTCAAAGGTCCCAAATCAGTCCCCCCCCAAGTCTCCTATCAAGTCCACTCGACTTGCTCTGCTTGCAGGTTCCCCACCCCCACCCCATCGGGGTCCTTCTTCTCCACATTTCTCCCTGTATGGCCCTCCTCCGTTCCTCCTGCCCCCATCCCTGCCCAGGCCTCCTGCCTCCCATGTTGGAGATTAAAAACAACAGCTAAGCTGGCATTTACTGACTGTCAAACACCTCTTTGAGTTTCTTCAGAACAAACAGACTCAGCCGACTTTTTTGTTTGTTTTCTTCCTTTTCCTAAGCTGCCGAGCTGTCCCTGGCATTGTGCAAGAGGTCACACCGAGGGACTGTCAACAGCTCCCTAATGTCAGCTCCTACTCCAGAATGGGGGTCTGGGGTTTTATGGACCTCAACACACACACACACACACACACACACACACACACACACACACACACACAAGCAGATGTTTGTTTTCTCTGACAGGTCTGGCTTCTTCCCCCCTGGGAGTGTGGAGGCTTGAAACACACAAGGCCCCCTTCCCTAATTGCACAGGAAAAACAGCTTGAATAAACGGAGATGTACCACCCCCACTGTGTAATCCCTTCCCGGAGACCAGGAAGACAGAACCTGTTTGAAGGATTTCTTTTTTACTTTGTTTCTAGATTTTCAAAGTTTTGCAATAAAACATTCATCTATTTTATGTAGCAAAAGAAAAGCCAAAAGTCCCAAACAAAACTTTTAGTTCTGTGCCCCAAAGTCAACAGTGATAGTCTGTAATTTTATCATACATCCATGTATTCATTCAGTCAATATTTACTGGATGTCTGCTATATATCAGGCACATTTCTAGGTTTGGGTCTTCCCTGGTGGCTCGGTGGTAAAAAAAAAAAACAAAAAACCACCTGCCAATGCAGAAAACGCAGGTTCAATCCCTGGGTTGGGAAGATCCCCTGGAGGAGGGTATGGCTACCCACTCCAGTATTCTTGCCTGGAGAATCCCATGGACAGAGAAGACTGGCAAGCTGCAGCCCACAGGGTCACAAAGAGTCGGATATAACTGAACAACTAAGTGTGAACATGAGCACTTCTAGGTTTGGGGGGTGCTGTGGTGAGGAAAAGCAGATTCTGGTTCTTCTAGAAAGCTTCTCTTTGCAGGCCAAAATGAAAGAAGGATCTGTGATAAACAGGAGAGAGAGGTGGGCACGCCTGTGTGATCTCATATGTTTTGCACAGAGTGATTCTTCCAGAAACACCGTTCTGCGGCTTAATTTTCTGTATTTGACACTATGTCTTGAACTCTTTTCCCTATCAGCCCATAAACTTTTACCTTTTGCATTTCAAATGTTGCACAGTGCCTTATTGTTCAGATGTACCAAAATGTACTTAAACAGTTCCCTGGAGTTGGACGTTTGGGTTGTTTCCAAGCTGATTTCTTAGAAGTGAGATTGCTAGGAAAGGAAAGGAGTTGAAAACTTGACAGATATGCAAAAGGGGTTGAAGATTCTGAAAAGTGAGAACTTGGCCTCTTCCCTCAGTTTCACATACTCCATCTATCTCACCTTAAAACTACAGGAACTTGTCCAAGGACACTCAGGGAGTTGGGACTTCACCGATATTTACTTGGCATAAAGCTACCCCGAGCTTTAAGAGACCCTAATTTCCACTTTTCCTGCTGGTGGTAATTATCTAATTATATGTTGGTTTCGCCAGGAGACCCATGTGCTTCTGAGAAGCCAAAGTCTAATCTTGCCAGTGCCTAGAGTAGGACTAGGGACAGAGTGATTACTCAGTGAGAGTCCATGGATGGAATAATTAGTTCAAGAATAGAGGATAAAATGAGTGAGGGGCTGAATGGATACTGGGTGGTTAGAGAGACACATGGGTAGGTGAGGGCATGAAAGGATGAACAGATGATGGATGGACAGATGGATGGGTGGATGGGTGGGTGGGTAGGTGGGTAGATGGATGGGTGGTTGGGGGGTGAATAGGTCGGTGGATGAATGGATGGATGGATGGATGGGTGGATGGATGGATGCATAGCTGGCTGGACGTCTGGATAGAAAGGTGGATAGATAGATGCGTAGGTGGATAGATACATAAAAACATGCAGGAATGAATGAATGACTGGATGGATGAATGGGTAAATCAATCAATCAATGGATGATAGATAAATAAGTAAAAAACACATGCATGAATAAGTGAATGAGTGAAAGGGTGGATGTATAGACGGATGCTTAGCAATAGCTAAATTTACATGATTAACACATTATAAAGATGACTACTTTGTAAAATATTCAATTGTTTATTAAAGAATCCCCCTCCCCCCATAAACTCCCTTTATGGAGCTGTTTGGGAAGGAAGAGTTTATATTCCTACCAAGGCCAAATGTGTCACGTGAAATCCAACTATCAACATGGAAAAGAGAGGATGCCATGCCAGGAACCCTTTGGGCCTGGAACATCACCACATAAAACCACCACCTTCACAAATATACTTCCTCCTGTCCAGAGTGTCTCAATGTCCAAGCCATCATCAAGGAATTAAAGGCCTCACTTTTCTCCATAAGTGGCGCGTTGAGCCAGCTTCCCAAAAGCAACAGAGCTTAACCAGTCACTCCACTTTGGATCAATGCATCACCAGGCTTCTGCCCCAGCTTGTCTGGCAAGCCCCTTTGATCTGACCCAAGCCTCTCTAGGTCTCCTGATCCCTCGCCCCAGCCCTCAAAGGCCATCAGTTAAACAAAGCACCTTGGGAGCCCTCAACGTGTCTTCCAAGGCAAACAAGCCTTGGCCCCAGTGAGGTCAGCAGCCAGGAGGATGAGACGATTAAGCCACTGTCTTTGTCTGCGGCTTGTCTCTCGCTGCTATTCTTGACAGAGAGCAATGTGGCAAGAATCTAACCTGCATCTGAGAAGAGAGGAGCAAGCAGGAGTCATTGAGTATTTACCGTGTTCTAAGTACTAAGCTGGGCTCTGTACAATGTCTCATTTTACCCTGAGGAGCAGGGAGCAACTTTCCAAAGAGAAAGCTGAGAGGCTCAGAGAGGTTAAGTGGCTTGCCCAAGGTCACACAGCTAGCAAGTAACACAGTGAAGATTTGAGGTCAGGTTTGCCTTTTTTCAACGTCATTTTAAAAAATATATTTCAAATCGTGGTTGAAAAGGTACACATGGGAACTGCTTCAAAGTTTGATAGCCTCATACTGGGAAATTTTAAATATCAGAACTTATCAATGCTTCTTTTGGTCAAAATTGAATTTTTTTTCCCATAAATGAGGTCTTCTAGAGTCCAGTGGGAACAGAGAAGAGGAAACTGAACATTCTTGAGTGTGCCTGTGGATTGCGTGGAGACCATGTGGAGACCAAGCTTACCCAGCACACATGGCTGCTTCTCTGAGATCCAGTGCTTGTTTCCAGACTATTCCACCAGCCTCTTATCTTTTTTTCACTCTCACCTACGTCTCTGTTCCCATTACCCCATCTTCATTCTGAAGTTAAAAAATTCTAATCTGATAATGTTCTTCCCTACTTAAAAATCTTTGATAAAGAGCCAAATTATTATGGAAACATCAAAAACATATAAACAATGTTAATGACATGGGGAAATGTCCCAAGATATAGGTTCAAGGGCATCTTTTTTTAATAGCATGATCGTAACTGATCTTTACTATGTGGATCACATGACTAGGAGGAGAGAAATAGCCTAGAAATATTATGAGCAATGTGGTTTCATGGATATGCCAAGACCCACAAACCATTCCCAAGGCAGATGTCCAAAGAAACAACTTACACATAAAGGTTGCATAGAATCTGGAAGTGCTGAACTGACATTCAGTACACAGTAGATGAATGAGCTGCCCTGGGATATTCCCTGAATCCCACTCTTTGGAGCAATTTGCCCTCGGATGAGTTCAACAGGTAAGTTCGTGTAGATCTTATTAAGCAGAAAATACTACCTCTGCCTCAGGTAAAGGAATGCCTGTGCTTTGGGTGAAAGAGTAGATATCAGGGCTTATTGGTAGGAGGCCCTGCAGAATGTCTAGGGCCCCCAGCCTCTCCTGACCTGTGGCTGCCAGATGGCATGTTCCCATGGCAACCAGGAGATGTGGGAAAGGATACCAAGAGCACCCTTCTTTTCAGTCTTGGGATTCTATCCTGGCTTAATGAGATGGTGATGTGGGTAAAGAGCTCGATTGTTTGCTGGGAACCCAACTCGCTAGTCCAGTGCCAGTGTTATGTAGTCATTGTGTCTAGAAACTTCTTTTCTACAAAACATTTATGTGCCTGGCTCAATACTAGGTATTTGGGGATAATACCCAAGATATGTCCCTTACCCTCAAGTACCTCCACTGAAAATGAGTAATTATTTCTGAAAAGATCATTTAAATACACTATAGCACATGGGATTCATTTTTCAAACATCTCACAAATTATCTCTAAACACATGAAAAGAGTAGAATCACCACTCTAGCTGAAAATACAGGATGTGCAATTAAGTTTTCCAAACTATCTTATAAATGATCTCCAAACACACATGCAAAGGGTAAAGCCATCACTTCAATTAAATGGAGATGCAAAAATGCTTTGCATAAGATAGCTGCTCAATAAATACTGAATGAGTAAATATTAAAATACTGAATGAATAAATATGTATTGAATGAATATTGGCTAAATAAATTGAGTGAACTAACCATCAAAGACAGAGACTGACTAGCTGCACCACCCCCCATCTGTTTCCCAGAACCCTTTGCAGTTAGTGTGGTCACATGACAGTGCTGCAGCCAATAGGATGTGACAGAAGTGATAAGAGTACATCCCGATGTGGTCCACGAAAACCGCCCGTGGTGATCATTCACCAGCTAAACGGAGAGACTAGGGCTTTGAAGGAACTTGGGTCCCTGAAGAAGCACCATTTGGTGGTCACTGGTGGAGGACATCCCACCAATGAGAGACACCTGATTGGCCTTCCATGGGTAAAGCCGCTGAAGTGTGGGGGTTATTTGTGACAACAGCAAGCTTATCCTGCCTTACACCACTCAACCATTCCTTACCCATGGCCAACTTCCATAACTACAGCTAACATATATAGCACCTTCCTGCGACTCAGAAAAGGCACCCTCTCCCCATGTTCCCCTTGCCTGCTGTCTCTCCATTTCTCATCTAGACTGGTATCTCCCCAAACATCAGTCATTCTTTATTATCTTCAGACTTTTGCAACCTCCGTAAATTGTCTGCACTATTAGACTTCATGATGTTCTTCATGCCAACTCATTTTATTGTCTAATACTTTTCAGTAAGTTCCCTACATACAGGGCATCCCTGGTGCCTCAGCAGTAAAGAGTCCACCTGCAATGCAGGAGATGCAGGAGATGTGGGTACGATCCCTGGGTTGGAATATCCCTTAGAGGACGGCATGGCAAACCCATTCCAGTATTCTCGCCTGGGAAATCCAGGCAGGCTGCAGTCCATGGAGTCACAGAGAGTTGGACGTGACTGAAGCAGCTGAGCATGCATGTCCAGACGCCTAACTATGAATGGGTTCTATTCGGAAAGCATGTTTATAAGTCCAACAAAGTTAGCCTAAGTACCCAAATAACATAATCAACTATATAGTACTGTACTGTCATAGGTTTATAACTCTTTTCATATAAATAATACATAAAAACAAACACAAAATATAAAGGTAGCCTTTTTAATCTTACAGTGTAGTACCTTGAAAAGTATAGTACGACAGCTGGGCTACGGGGGCTGGCGTCGAGTGAACAAGCAAGAAGAGTTACTAAGTGGAGGAGAGAAAGGAGGTGAGAGATGGGAGAGCTGAAGGATCGTCAGCAATACGAGACAGAGGGCAAGTGCAGTGTCACTCACGTCCGATGTTGATGCCACAGGTTCTAGCTACAAAAATGCTGAACTACTTGACTCTATAAAGCGCTCTACAGTCAACCACTTATAGAGGAGGCACACACTTGAGAATGTACACCCTACAAGTGAACTAACAACGTGATTGAACATGCGGATGCTCATTCACATCTTTGAAAGTTTGCGGCTTAAAGTTTTGTACGTACGGACATCACTGCATTTCAAAAGACAACTGTATATTACTCCAGTCCTTGGCATCCCAGGGTCCTTTACTCCAAGTAGAAAGTTGCCTTGAAAATAAACACAAAGAACACAACGATTGATGCTAAATTCTAATCAGATTGTCCTGAATGGGCTCTGGGCCTGCGGGGAGCTCTCCTGTTTAAGAGAGATGAGCAACTGTTGGAGGAAATAAAGCAGTAAAAGAACCAAATGAAGATCTGCTTCCTGAAAAACCAAAGGAGTGGGAAGGAATAGGAAAGGGAATGTTTCCACTGTGTGGTTTAATGTTACATATAATGTCCTATTCCATATATCTTCTGAAAGTCCCTCCCCATCTGAGAAACTTTATCCTGGAAGCTCACTTAAGGTGAAATATTGGGATTTCCCCGGTGGTCCAGTGGCTAAGGCTCCGAGCTCCCAATGCAGGGGGCCTGGGTTCGATCCCTGGTCGGGGAACTAGATCCCACATGCTGGAACTCAGTGTCTGCATGCTGCAACTAAGACCAGTGTAGCCAAATAAATTAATAATAAGAACAAACACTTTTTTTAAAAAAAGATGAAATGTGGTCTCTTTCTGGGTCTCAAACATGTGTTTAAGATCAATGACACCTGGAGAGTTTCTGGCATTTTATCTTTCACCTGCAGTACATTCTGCCCCATCTCCACCAGCCCCATCAGGCAAGCTCTCAGAGCCTGTGGGGGCCTGCCCTATCTTGGTTGCAAAGCTGAGATGTAGTCCCTGCCACCCAGTTTTTCTCAGGCAGAACCATCCCTGCTCACTTGTGCTTCCTCCCCTCCCCTGTTTATCAGTTCCAAATTCTCTTTCTCAGCAGTTTCCCTCTCTTGGGTCCAAGCCACACTTTCTCACAGGAAACCAAACTCAGGACATGGTAAAGACGATCTCCTCCAGGACACATACAGATCCCTTGTGCATGCTAAGCGCTTCAGTCATGTCTGACTCTTTGCAACCCCATGGACTGTAAGCCCAGGAAACTTCTCTGTCCATGGGATTCTCCAGGCAAGAATACTGGTGTGGGTTGCCATTTCCTCCTCCAGGGGATCTTCCTGACCCCGGGATCGAACCCACATCTCTTATGTTTCCTACACTGGCAGGCGGGTTCTTAACCACCTGGGAAGCCCCAGAGATCCCTTGAGATCGCCTCATCCCTGAGTGTCATGTAAGGGAGAAAAAGAAACAAACACACACAGCATATGTATCGAAACCCAAAGCACTACCCAAGGAAGAAAGGTGTATGATGTTGTGTTTTGTGTGTGTGTGTGTGTGTGTGTGTGTGTGTGTGTGTAGGTGTTTCAGTGGGATGGTATCTTCAAATGCCCCACCAGGCTACTTTACAAGTAGCTATTATTTTAATGACTTTGCAATTTGATTTGCACAGAAGAGAGTGTGCATTGACAAAAGATTCCAAGGCCCATTGCAATTCTTAAAATAATAATAATCATGATTTCAAATAGTGAGATAATAATAATTATTATTATTCTACAACTCTTCCAGGAAGTCTGTAGCTAACCAGCCTTATGATTATTGGTGAGTCACTTTGCCTCTCTAGGTCTTATTTCTTCACCTCTAATATTTCACCTAGATGCTCCTTACAGTCTCATACATCCCAAAATATTCATGAGTTTATAATTCTATAAAATATTTACAGAGTCACTGCCACTGGGAAGATGGCATAGAGCTCTGTCATTACCAGCTGTGTGGTGTGTCCTTGGACAAGTGACTCAACCTCTGTTCCCAGTATGATCATCTCTGTAAATAGGTATAAGGATACTGATCATCTCTGTAAATAGGTATAAGGATACTGATTACCTGGCTAAGTCAAAAAGAAGATGAATTGAATTAAACCAGGTAAGCACTCAGTATGCTGCTGCTGCTGCTAAGTCGCTTCAGTCGTGTCTGACTCTGTAGGACCCCATAGACGGCAGCCCACCAGGCCTCGCCGTCCCTGGGATTCTCCAGGCAAGAACACTGGAGTGGGTTGCCATTTTCTCCTCCAATGCATATGGCGCCTAGTATGATGAAGTCATTAAACACAGCACTGGAACCCGAGCTGGGTGGCCTCTTCCATGCCTCAGTTTCTTTATCCATCAAATGAGGATGTGCGCAGCGTACCCTTCCCAGTGCTGCTGTGGAGACTGAGTGTGATCAGTGACTGGCACACGGTCAGCTCTTTGGATGCAGTCGTTGCTCTTATGGATGTCACTGCTGTGGTTGTTGTTATTCCCATCTGTGCCCTGAGAGACCAGATGAGGTGACCCTCCCAGGTGAGAGGGCTCCGGCTACGGAGATTTAGATTCTTTCAAGACCGGAAATTTCAGAAACCCAGAGATAGGCTGAAATGTAAAACCGTTGCAGTAGAGTTCTGCTCAACACTCTGGCAGTTCCAAGGCAAGGTGGGAGGAGGAGAGAGGGAGGGAGGAAGGGAGGACCAAGCCCTAGCGCAAGAAGGGCTCGCGTTCATTACCGCCACTCTGAAGATTGCAGGAAGACTAAGAGGGCCCCCGTGGCCCCAGGGATGAGCAAACACAATCTTTGTGGGGGGCCTTTGTTGAGTAACTAGGGCAAACTCTCTGTGTGTGTCTGTCTTCCTTCCTTTTATTCTACTAATGAAAGAGAAAGAGAAGAAAGATTTCCCTTTAGAAAGTCAGGAGACAAGGGGGAAGCATTAAACGCTGAAACCCCAGAGGGCAAACTTCGGAATCTACCCACACAAGGCAAATTCCTTGTCTCTCAATCCTTCCAACTGCTCGCCGGCCAGGTGTTGGCGGCTAAGTCAACGACTGTCACACAGCAGATGAACAAGTTCAAGTTGGCTCTCGGGACCCGTGGGTGTTGGAGCCAAAGAGAGAAGGTCTTTATCTGAGGATGTTCCAAAGTATCTGGGGCCAGGAAGTTCTGACAAAACAGAGGAAACCAAGCAGCATTTTGCAGCAGAAACCCTGGTCTCAGCCCGTGAGATTTTGTTTCAGGGTCTGACATACATCTGCCGTGAGACCTTGGGCAAGTCCTTTTCCTCTTCTGGGCTTCAATTTCCAGGTCTGATAAGTCAAAGGGTCAAAACACGTGGCATCTGGGCTCCCCTCTAGTCTTAACCTCTAGTGCGGAGGAAGTTGGACTAAGCTTTGAATCAGTTTCTGAGATATCATATTGAAAAGGCATTTAGAGACAATTATAGAGAACACTTCCGAGTGATGTTGATCTACATCCATTTAACATGGTGCCATGTGGCACCAGGCATCCTTTTATGGGACACAGAGTAGATTATTCTAGTACATTCTTTTCCCATATTTGGGTTCAGAGAAGGGATCAGAACCCTCAGTGATAAAGATTTAGAATAAAAATATAGCTAAGTACCAGAACACATTTTTTAAAATAATCACCCATTTATCTATTCATCCACAAAACCATTTAATCATCCATCCATCTATAGGCATAAATGCTTCTGTCATCCGTTCATTAATGAATCCACTCATCAGTTTATTCCTGGATTCACGCATCCAAACATGCACCCATTCATACCTACACATACATGTGTTCATCCATCTATTCATTTATTCAAGCATCCAAACTTCCATTCATCTATTAATTACGTCATACAGACATACATACCTATATACACCCATCCATGCATGCATCCATCCTCATCCATTCATTTATACATCCATGAATCCATCCAAATATCCATTTATCTATGCATACACATAACTTTCCATCCATCTAGCCAGCCAGCCAGCCATGTACTTATCCCTTCATTTATGAAACCATTTTTGTTTAGTCGCAAAGTCAAGTCCAACTCTCCTGCAGTCTTGAGGACTGTAGCCCACCAAGCTCCTCTGTGCATGGGATTTCCCAGGCAAGGATACTGGAGTGGGTTACATGCATATATATAGCTACCTACCTACCTACATCCAGCCTCCTGTCTTTCATTTATCCATCAATGCACCCATTCACTCATTTATCCATTCAGTGATGAACCATCATCTAGTCATCCATCCACCTTCAGAGAGAAAAGACGTTCATCCATTCCTTTAAGGAGCTCACAGTATAGTGATAGACAAGAGAAGAGATATTTTCAATAGACTGTGAGTTGCTATGATAGGAAGTAAAGACAGAGAGGTGAGAAGGGAGGGAAATATGTCGATAACAATAACTACCAAGTAATAAACCATCTCTGTATGCCTCAGTTCAGTTTAGTCACTCAGTCGTGTCTGACTCTTTGCGACCCCATGAATCGCAGCACGCCGGGCCTCCCTGTCCATCACCAGCTCCCAGAGTTCACTCAGACTCACGTCCATCGAGTCAGTGATGTCATCCAGCCATCTCATCCTCTGTCGTCCCCTTCTCCTCCTGCCCCCAATCCCTCCCAGCATCAGAGTCTTTTCCAATGAGTCAACTCTTTGCATGAGGTTGCCAAAGTATTGGAGTTTCAGCTTTAGCATCAGTCCTTCCAAAGAACACCCAAGACTTATCTCCTTCAGAATGGACTGGTTGGATCTCCTTGCAGTCCAAGGGACTCTCAAGAGTCTTCTCCAACACCACAGTTCAAAAGCATCAGTTCTTCGGCACTCAGCTTTCTTCACAGTCCAACTCTCACATCCATACATGACCACTGGAAAAACCATAGCCTTGACTAGACGGACCTTTGTTGGCAAAGTAATGTCTGTATGTATGCCTAGGTTTTAAATTATAGTTCACACCAATTTTGTGAGCTTCATATTATAATCTTCCTTTTGATAATGGGAAAGCCAAGGCTTAAGGAGGTTAATTAACTCTCCCCACATAGCAGGTAAGTAATACAGCTGAGACACAGACGGCTCGGTGTGAGAGCCAAGGTCCTCCTCCCTATATTCAGAGGAAGGAGGAGGAGAAGTGGGTGACCGAGGGAGGATGAGATGGTTGGGTAGCATCACTGACTCAATGAATATGAGCTCAAGCAAACTCCGGGAGATAGTGAAAGACACGGAAGCCTGGTATGCTTCCATGTCCATGGGGTTACAAGGAGTCAGACACGACTTAGCAACCAAACAACAACAATATGTAAAATATTTAGTACACAACATTGTAAAACAACTATACTCCAATAAAAGTTAAAATTAAGTTTAAAAAGAAAAAAGAATATTTAGCACAGATATTTTCTAAATGGCTGATGAATGCTGTGCTGCTATTATTAAGAAGGATCTAATCTAGTATCTGATACAGGTATTTGCATAGACATTCTCTCACTGATTGCTTCTAACCACCCTCGAAAGGTAAGGGTGATTATCCCCTATATACTAATGAGGTGCCCACAACCTCAGAAATTAAGTGATGGTTAGGCAGTTAAAACAGGATTCTCACCCAGCTCCTTGCCAAACCCCTGTGGCCTCAGCACTTCCCTAAGCCCTCTGGGCCAACAAAAGACAAAGTCTGGATATTGGTGCCTGAGTCAGGAGAAGACCATTTCTCAAGAAGGAGGGGTTACTCACAACAGGGCAGGATGGTACCTGATTGAGGAGGAAATGATGACACTCAGGAAACAGGGCATATTCATAGAAGCACAAGGTTCTGTGCTGAGGTGTCTGATATAGGCTGGAGTGACTTGGAGAGGGGAGAGAAGTCCACGAGACCTGGAAAAACCACAGAAGGCTTCATGGATGTGGCGGCTTTTAAAGAATAGCAGGGTTGAGGTGTTTGAACCAGTAAGCAGAGAAGACGGTACATAGAAATGACAGAGATAGGGCTGACTTTCCTGCAGCAGACAAAAGGAGAAACAATAGAATAAAATATAATAATGACAGAAACTATAACAATAATCATTCGCATGCCAGGAAGTGTTCTGAAGTTTATATGAGCTCACTTAAGTCTTTATATCCATCATCGCCATTCTAAAGATGAGAAAACTGAAGCACAGAGATGAAGCAATTTGACCAAGATCACAAGTTAAAACTGGGAGAAAACCAAAATCAGCCAGCAGGGTAGTTATGAGCACTAGTAGGGAAGAGACTATAAGGCTGCTGAATAGTGTAAGAACAAAGGCTAGAAATGTAGACATTCATGAGTTGAATCTAGGGATTTCCCTGGTGGTCCAGTGGTTAAGACTTCAACTTCCAACACAAGGGGGTGCAGGTTCGATCCCTGGTCAAGCAGCTAAAATCCCACAGCCCTCATGGTCAAAAAGTCAAAACATAAAACAGAAGCAATGTGGTAACAAATTCAATAAAGACTTTAAAAATGGTCCACATCAAAAAAAAAAAAATCTTAATAAAATAAGTTGCATCTAGACAATCGGGTCGGACACGACTGAGTGAATTCACTTTCACTTTTCACTTGCATGCACTGGAGAAGGAAATGGCAACCCACTTCAGTGTTCTTGCCTGGAGAATCCCAGGGACAGGGGAGTCTGGTGGGCTGCTGTCTATGGGGTCGCACAGAGTCGGACGACTGAAGCGACTTAGCAGCAGCAGCAGACAATCTGGGGTCCAGTGCATGCTTCTGCCCACTTTCTGGCCATGGAATCCTATCAAAGTCCCTTAACTTCCCTGAACCTAGATTCTAAGCCTGAAAACACAGGGCATGGAAATGGCTAGTTAAGTCCTTGGAAGGTTGATGTGAGGATTTTTAGAAACCAGAAGTCATCCAAGTAAGGACACAATACATATTTAAATTAGGGGGATGGGACCTCCCTGGTGGTTCAGTGGCTAAGACTCCATGTTCCCAATGCAGGGGGCCTGGGTTCAATCCTTGGTCAGGGAACATGTTGCAAATCAAAAATAAATAAACAAAAATATTTTAAAAATATAAATAAATTAGGGGGTGCTGACATCACTGTCTTTTAGGGTGAGGACCTTAGAGACACAGGTGGAAGCAAATGTATCCTGAAGGTTTAGAACTTTGCGGCCACTTTGGGACCCGCTCTCTGGATTCGAATCTCAGTTCGGCTGTTTCCTAGTTTTGTGCCTGGAGATAAGTCACTGTGTGTTTTTAACCCTCACTTTTCCATATTTTGAAAGGGGATGGACCTGTTTTCAAGGGCTGCACTGAAGATTAAAAAGGGGTGGAGACGAGGCCTGCTTCTAACTGTTGCACGGGAGACTAAATGAGTTCGTGGACTGTACTAAGAACCCGAAACAAGGCCAGGGAAAGGAGGATCTCTGGGAAGGTTTATGCTCATTAATGCAAGGGGCCAGGTCAAGGGCAACCCCAAGACCTCAGAGCATGCCATGCGAGTGGTTTCTGAGGATGACAAGGCACAATGCATCCGGCAGCCACAGAGGGAAAGCCAAGCGTGTCAGCTAGTATGCTGCCAGCAATAGCTGTCGATGTCATGGCTCTGGAACCCCCTGCCTTAGACACCAGAATCTCACGGTGAATCTCACCCCCATGAGCACTGGAGCATTCCAGAAACAAGGGTATGTGCAAAGCAGAAATAGAGACACAGGCTTAGAGAACAAATGTAAGGGGGTAAAAAGGGATGGAATGGATTGGGAGAGTGGGATTGACATGCATACACTACTGATACTAGGTACGAAATAGGTAACTAATGGGAACCTATTGTATAGCACAGGGAACTCTACTCAAGGCTCTGTGATGATCTACATGGGAAGGAAATCCAAACAAAAGAGGGATATATAGAGCCGACTCACTGTTAAAGACCCTGATGCTGGGCAAGATTGAAGGCAAAAGGAGAAGAGGGCTGCAGAGGATAAGATGGTTAGGTAGCATCACCAATTCAATGGGCATGAAATTGAGCAAACTCTGGGAGATAGTGAAGGACAGGGGAGCCTGGTGGGTTACAGTCCTTGGGGTCACAAAGAGATGGACATGACTGAGCGACTGAACAGCAACAACAATAGGTGATTTACTTTGCTGTACAGCTGAAACTAACACAACATTGTAAAGCAATTATACTCTAATAATTTTTTTTTTTTTAAAGAAAAAGTAAGGCTTCATTCTGTAACTGAAAAGACTCCAGCCACGGCCCCAGGCCCAATAGACACACACACACACACACACACACACACACACACACACTTCCACCAGGAACCAGCCATTGTGTGATGCAGCTGAACTTTCTACTGTTCCTATTTGAGTCAGCACGAGCAAGCGATTGCTTCCCAAGTCCTATTTATGTCCGTTTTGTTTTGCAGGAGTTAGCAAGGGCGCGGGTAGCAGACGGATATTGTTGTTTTCCAGAAAGTCTATTTAAAAAACAGAATGCCGTGACGGGTTGGGTTTGAAAGAATGAGGATAAACATACGGTGATGTTTTTCCCTTCATTCGTTTGGACTTCTGTTGAAACCCAAATCTAAAACGACCGTGACCATAGATATCCTATTGTAGAGACAGGGGTTTTTCTTTTCTTTTTTTTTTTTTTTTCCCTTTATTTGTTAAAAAGATTCAAAAGAGCGAGACCTTCACCATTTGAATCAGCTCTCTGATGAAATCTCTGTCAACATCTACACTTGCCTCAGAAGGCCTTGCAAAATCATAAGTAATTCATTCGATGTATAATTGTGTTCTTAAGTCCTGCCTCTCTCACTATCCAGGCAGAGTGGGTCTGTTAGCTTGGCAGGGCCATCTGGCTCATGGGACAAATAGAAGGGGGATCAACTGTTGGCCCTCTTTTACTAACTGGGACAAATGCTTGAAGCTTTCTGATCCTCAGTCTGTGTACAACAAAGGCCAGTGAGATCTGTTTTAATTTTTTCATCCATGTGTGTGCATGCTCAGTCACTTCAGTCATGTCCAACTCTTTGCAACCCTGTAGCCTATAGCCCACCAGGCTCCTCTGTCCATGGGATTCTCCAGGCAAGAATACTGCAGTGGGTTGTCATTTTCTCCTCCAGGGGCTCTTTCCCACCTGGGATCAAACCTGGGTCTTTTGCATCTCCTGCATAGGCAGGCAGGTTCTTAACCACTAGGGCCACCTGGGAAGCCCTTCCACTCATTCACCCATTCAAATATTTTTGAGGATGACTTTGGGGCAAGGTGGCATGGCAGGCACTGGAAACAGAGCAGCGAGCAAGACAGGCACAGATTCCACCCTCATCCTTGTGTAGGAGACAAGATCATGAACAAAATAAGTAAGGAAAGTGCACAGCAGGTTAAATTAAGAAAAACCAGAGTGAGAAAGGGGAATTGTGTGAGTCCATGTGTGTGTGTTGGAATGGATGGGAGGGGGGAGGTTAGATAGCATGATCCAGAAAGGCCTCACTGAGAAGGTCACATACAAGACAAAATCTAAAGCAGGTGAGAGAACCGACTACACACATACCTGGGCAAGAACATTTCATGCAGAGGAAACAGCAGGTGCAAAAGCCCTGAGGTTGGAGTGTGCCCAGTGTGTTGGAGGAGCAGCAGGGAAGCCAGGAGGTGGGGGTGGTTAGGGCATGAAAGGGTGGGGAGTAGGGGATGAGGTCAGAGACACAACTTTATGAAGTGGTCCTGGGAACGAAATCATTGCATGAGCTTCATACATAATAGATGTACAATGACTGTATTTTAGATGGTGAACCCATGAACATAATTGGAAATTCAATGGCTATCTCTTTTATCCATCCAAATACTAGGATTCAGAGAGCTCTATTGACTTCCCTAAGTCCACTCTGCAGGCTCATGAAGAATTTGTGGCTAGACTTCAGGACCCATTCTAACTAGCCCAACATTTAGTCTTCCCCAGGTTATTGACACAGATAAAAATCATGATCAGTGCCCTCCCCAATGTCAACAATTGACATTGTGAAAAGAAGGGATTCTGGGTGCACAGGACAAAATCCCCCCCAGCCCCCACCAATCACAATTATCCAGTCCCAGATACTCCGGTGGCTCAGCAGGTAAAAAATTCTCCTGCAATGCAAGATATGCAGGAGACAGGTCTGAAAGATCCTCTGGAGTAGGAAATGGCAACTTACTCCAGGATTCTTGCCTGGAAAATCTCATGGACAGAGGAGCCTTGCAGGCTACAGTCCATGAGGTGGCAAAGAGTCAGACACTACTGAAGGGATTGAACATGCCCACGGATATCCAAAGTACTAAGGTTGAGAAACTTTGGCTTAGGGGAACAGCCCCAAATCTATTGTTGTTTTTTTCCTCTTCAAATTCTTATTGTTCTAAACTCCATTTGGTGATTCTCCAGGGTGTGTGGGGAGCTGATAGTACATGATTGAATGGGGGGTGGGACCCACTAGCCCCTCCACCCACTCCGGGGTTGGGCTGGTTAGTGGGGGATGATTCCTGGCTGGGATGAACTCAATCCTATTTCCCCTTCCGGGGATCTTTGTTGAAAGCATTAGCATGAACTAGGGGGGAAAGGGTGGAGCTAGAAGCAAGCCCAATTTTCCAAAATAAAGTCATAGATAAGAGATTAAGATCCCTGAGACTGTGGCTGTACTGTTTGCAGCACAAAGCCTTTATCCAGGGCTTTCCTAAGCACGGAGGGATAACAGATATTATCAGGGTAACACATGAAAATAATGGTATCTCAGCTCGAAAGGGTGGGTCTTCTCTTTTGCAAAGAGCTCAGTACACTTCCGTCCACACACTTTCAAAGGGTCCAGCCTACTGGGAGACGATGTATTAAGCCAATCCGGAAGGAGGGACTAGAATTGAAAGCAAGTTTAACAGCATGCCTGTGGGAGCATTATGGGGCTTCCCTGGTGGCTCAGATGGCAAATAATCTGCCTACAGTGCAGGAGACCAGGGTTGGACCCCTAGGTCAGGAAGATTCCCTGAAGAATGAAATGGCGACTCACTCCAGTATTCTTGCTTGGAGAATTCCATAGATAAAGGAGCCTGGCAGGCTACAGTCTGTAGGGTCGTGAAGAGTCAGAACACACCTGAGCAACTAACACACATAAAAAGAAGACAACTTAGTTTTCTTGAGTCTCAGCCTACAACTGTATCCATTCATCCATCCATCCATCCATCCATTTGCTCTTTCAACAAGTATTTACTTAGTACCCACCATGAGTCAGATTCTATGATATATCTGAGACACCTGTGTGGATGACAATAGTCCCTGACTTCCAGAGATTCACAAGCTAGAGAGAAAGGAAGCCAAAGATGTAGGTTCAATGATACCCAGGCTCTTTCCCTGGAGTTCAGGGACCACAGAGTGGGAGAGGCTGTGACAGCTAAGATCAGAAGTGCATGAGAGCCAAAGAACATATCTCTGCCATTTAAGGAATCAAGGAAGGCTGTCTGGAGGAGGTGAGATTTTTTTTTTTTTTTTACTATTTTTTCAACCTTAACACTACTGACATTTTGAACTGGCTAACTTTGTGCCATGGGAGCTGTCCTGTGCATCCCAGAAAGTTGAAGAGCATCCCTGGCCCCCACTCAGGAGACACCAGTCAGTAAGTAGCACCTTCCCCCCAAAAATTGTGACAATTGGAAGGAATGATGCTAAAGCTGAAGCACCAATACTTTGGCCACCTGATGTGAAGAGTCAACTCATTGGAAAAGACCCTGACGCTGGAAAAGATTGAGGGCAGGAGGAGAAGAGGGCAACAGAGGATGAGATGGTTGGATGGCATCACTGACTCAATGGACATGAGTTTGAGCAAACTCAGGGAGATAATGAAGGACAGGAAGCCTGCCATGCTGCAGTCCATGGGGTCGCAGAGAGTTGGACACGACTTGATGACTGAACAACAACCAAATTGTCCCCTGAGTGACAAAATCACCCTCCTCTCAATTTCCTCCAACTCCCCCTACCCACCTCCCAGGAAGAACCACTAGGCTAAAGAGAGATGCAAAGAAAATGTGGAAGGCAGAGTTGTGGAAGGCTCTAGACCACTGTCCCCTGCGGCCTTGTGCTGTGTGAGCCAGAGTACGAATGTGAATGTTATTCCAGGATCCGCTGAAGCTGCTGGTAAGCGCCTGGTGTGGTCTTGGCTTTCACAGGCTCCCTCAGTGACCGGATGGGAGATGGGAGCGGGGGCGAAGGTGGCACAGGGTGACCAGAAGGAAGGTCTTCCCCAGTGAACCAGTCTGGGGCCTGCAGTGACCCCAGTGGCCCTCGCTTGGCGCCAAGGCTGGAGCGAGGAGCCCCTCCCGGGCCAGGCTTGGCCCCGGGGCAGACACATCCTCCCGGGCAGCGGTCCAGACGCTGAGCCGGGGAGGAGTTCCTCTTCCAGGTCCGCTGGCTCCAGGAGACAATACCGACATCCCGACCACCCCGTGACTCAGAGCAAAGGGCCTTTCCCTTTCTGGAAAGATTGCTCAGTTTTCAACAAGGATTAGGTGTCAACGGGAGAACGCTGAGCCTTTACATCGGAGCCAAGGCACCGTGGGAGTTCTCCTGGCTGAATCCACAGTGTCAAAGGGAAGGAAGGGACCACAGGTCTGAAATCTACTATGTGCCTGGTGGGGCTCAGGCCCGACACTCTGCCTATAGGACTGTGTGTTAAAAGGCACAGCATACTCTCTTGTCATCTCATCTCTTATACATAAATGACCATTTTTCAAAGAATTAGAATAAAATGCACTCAGCACTAAAAAAAACTGCTTAAACTTAATTTCAGTTAAGTTCCTTATTAATATCAATGATTACTATTCTGAAGGGAGGATTGCCATCTTACATCAGAGGAAACAGCCCCAGGGGAAGGCAATTAATCCTCAAGTCACACAGCTAATGAAGCTGGGGATGTGCTAAATCGCTAATTCAGTCAACTGTAGCCTACCAGGCTCCTCTGTCCATGGGATTTTCCAGGCAATAGTACTGGAGTGGGTTGCCATTTCCTTCTCCAGGGGATCCTCCCAACCCAGGGCTCGAACCCAGGTCTCCCGCATTGTAGACAGACACTTTACCGTCTGAGCCACCAGGGAAGTAAGAAGGATAAGATGGCTGGGTGGTATCACTGACTTGATGGACATGAGTCTGAGTGAACTCCGGGAGTTGGTGATGGACAGGGAGGCCTGGCGTGCTGTGATTCATGAGGTCGCAAAGAGTTGGACACGACTGAGCGACTGATCTGATCTTCTGTCACTCCCCACCCTTCAAGACTCAGAGACTTCACACACAAATATTAAAGTCTCTAGACATGAACATTGCTGCAAATCACAGGTGTTAGGATTATTAGGAACTGTAATTCTCTTTCCACTTGATTTTTCAAATTTCTCAAGATTAAAAAAAAAAAGTCAGCCTGCAATCTTGCAGCTAAGGGCTTCCCCAGTGGCTCAGTGGTAAAGAATGGCTGCCAAGGCAGGAGATGTAGGCTCAATCCCTGGGTCGGGAAGACTCCCTGGAGGAGGGCATGGCATTCCACTCCAGTATTCTTGCCTGGGAAATCCCATGGACAGAGGAGCCTGGCAGGCTACAGTCCATGGGATCCCAAAGACGTGGACATGACTTAGCTACTGAACAACAACAGCAAATAGCCAGTTAACAACACTGTGACACTCTCAGGTGGACAGCAAAGGGACTCAGCCTTACATATACATGTATCCGTTCTCCGCCAGTGAAATTAAAAGACTCTTGCTCCTTGGAAGAAAAGCTATGACAAACCGAGACAGCATATTAAAAAGCAGAGATATGACTTTGTCAACAAAGGTCTGTCTAGTTAAAGCTGTGTTTTTTCTGGTAGTCATGTATGGATGTGAGAAGTGGACCATGAAAAAGGCTGAGCATCAAAGAATTGATACTTTTGAACTATGGTATTGGAGAAGACTCTTGAGATCAAGTCAGTCATGACTTAACGACTAAACAACAACAAGAGTCTTGTAGCTAATAATACCATGAAGCAATGCATACCATTTATTGACTGTGATGTGTATATACTACACCTCTGTCCATATTCAGACCCACACTACAAAGCCAGTACTGTTATTATGCCCATTTTACAGATGAGAAAATCAAGACCCAATGAGACCTCCTTGCTAGGAAATGGCAGAGGTACGACTCAGAGTGGACTCTGTCTGGCTCCAAGGCTCTCAGAGAACACAGCCTGATTTTAGTCTCTGCCTACACTGCAGGCTTTCTCCCTGGGCTAAAGCAGCCTCGACAGAGCAACCAACAGGAGGTTCATGTGCAAGACAATAGCACCTGTACCCACAGCTTTTCTTCCCTGGAAAACAGCAGGGCTGTTATGAAGTGTCAGGCAGGGATCCCAGGCTCTTGAGTGTGACCTTGGAACTCTCCATAGGAACCAGCTTTTCTCTCGCTCCCCTACCTTTTCAGACCTGCAAACTCTTCTGAAAACTCAGGCATCAAGGAAGGTCACAGGGACAAAGGCACCCACCGTGTGCTTTCAACAAGGATGTGCCAGGATTCCCTGCAGCTGCCAAAGCCATCACCTTAAACTGGTACAAGATCACATCACTCTTCAACTGAAAAGACTCCACTTCTTTTTTTTTTTTTTTTTGTCATCAGATCCAAACTCCTCATGCAGCCCTTCTGACTTGGCTTGGCTGAAACTTCTCCACTTTTTTCCCCTTGCTGGCCACAAACACCCACACTCATGAATACCCATGGTCCTCTGCACTTCCTGTTTTCTCTGCCAGAGACACTGTTTTCTGCGTTCATCACTGGTTCCAGTCTAAAGATTGGTTCCCCAGTCTTTGATTGGGCTGGTAGCAGGGAGCCGTGCAAGGTTCCAGACCAGAGGAGTTGACAAGAGAAAGAAACTTGCCTTTGTTGACCACCTATGATGGGGCTGGCAGTGGATAGCATTTAATCAAATCCTTTCACCACCCTCTTAGATAGTTTTATAAATGAGAAAACTGTGGTTTAAAGAGAGATTGTCATGAGATTTCCCTGGTGGTCTAGTGGCTAAGACTTCACAATCCCAATGCAGGGAGCCTAGATTCAATCCCTGATCGGAGAACTAGATCCCACATACTGCAAATAAGTGATAACTTATAAAGATCCCACATGTGCAATGAAGACAAGAGCTGCCAAATAAGCAGATAAATCTTTTCTAAAAAATATACACATAAAGAGGGATTGTCCTGCCCAGAGCCAGCCAGTTTCCAAGGGCAGAGGTGAAATGTAAACCTACTCTGTAGTCTGTCCAATTCCCCTCCTCTCTCTATATCCTTGGTCAGAACCCTTTGAGTCATGAGCTTGAGAAATTCTTGGAAGCTCAGCTCTGGGACTATTCACTTGTCCCAGTGGGAGCTGGCAGCCTTCACAAAGCATCATTAACCTCCCGGGAGGCAGAATGCACCAAGGATTTGGACTTCTTGCTCAGCCAGCCAACTGACTAGAGAATAAAAGGGCAAAAGCATGCAGGAGCATAAATCCATCCAGAAGATCTGGGGATTAAGAGCCTCTTAGCATCCTTGCTACCTGTAATTAGAGCCCCCAACACACAGGAACCCTGGTGACGGGGGAGGAGAAAGAATCCAACGGGTAAGTGACATGGGAGGCTTGCCAGCATGGTTTATGGACCTACCTCGGGCCTCTCCAAACAACTTTCTGCCTGATCTCTATCAACCCTGGCTCCAGGGGCAGCTGTCCTTCCGTGTTATCTGCAGATCAGCTAAAGAACCAAACAAGGCTTAAATTCCCACCCAGGGCTTGTTGGTGGATTAAGGCAAGACTCTCAGACATCACATGGGGGCCCGAAGGGAAGTCCACAGAGCGGAGAAGGTGTGATGACCTTTGATGACCCAGAAGGGCCCAGAAAACACCACTCAGCAGGGCAGAGTCAGGCAAAAGTGCAGAGGTGGAGAGTGGCCTCGCCTCTTCTGGAACTCCAAAGCACCAGAACGAACTGATGTTTTACTTTCTCACCCAATCATACGGACTGCTAGGACATGTGCATGCGTGGGCCACAGGAAGCTATTTGGAGCAGGGCTGGCAAAGTTTTTTCTGGAAAGAGCCAGACAGTAAAGATTTCCTACATTGTTACAGCTCCTGGACTTAGTTGCTATGGCACAGATTGCCAAGTCACTCCAGTCGTGTCTGACACTGTGAGACCCCATGGACTGTAGTCTGCCAGGCTCCTCTGGCCATGGGATTCTCCAGGCAAGAATACTGGAGTGGTTTTCCATGTCCTCCTCCAGGGGATCTTCCCAACCCAGGGATCGAACCTGGGTCTCTTACTGTCCTGCATTGGCAGGGGTGTTCTTTACCACTAGCGCCACCTGGGAAGCCCATGGCACAGATCAGCCATTGACAACATGTGAATGAATGAATGAGTAGGGCTGTGTGACAGTAAAATAGACAGCAGCCCCACGTTAGTCCATGGGCCATCATTTGTCAACCCCTGCTTCACAAAGCATGTGAGATCTCAGAGATGTGTACCAGCATTTCATGAAAGTTTCATTTTCCAAGGTAGAAAGAAGGTCCTCCTGAAGGGGAAGATTTTCCTGAAAAGGTGGATGAATATGGCTTGGCACCCTTTGGGTAACCTACTTTCCCTGGACAGACTGAAACTTACATGGACACCTTGCCCCTACCGGAATCTGGAATTGAAGGTCTGTTTGTGGTTGTACCCCTGATGTCCAGGAAATGTCTGGCACATAATAGGTGATCAGTGAAATAACTGTTGAATGGGGCTTTTTTTCACCCATTCAGTGATAGC
This sequence comes from Bos indicus, assembly GCF_029378745.1. NCBI lineage: Eukaryota > Metazoa > Chordata > Mammalia > Artiodactyla > Bovidae > Bos > Bos indicus. The sequence goes on along the minus strand of NC_091776.1, from coordinate 59,448,795 downwards.
CTTGCTACTCCAGGCTGGCGTGTCCTAGGAGCTTTGAACAGGGTTTCAACTGGAGTTGGCAGCCACCCTGTACACGGCCACTTAGGCAAACCAGAAATGCTCTCCCCTCTCCTTCCTTTGGCTGACGTAGCTGTTAATCACTATCCAGAGATATAAATTGGTAAGCAGAAAACACCCCAGTGAACATTTCCACATGAATCATTCTGTGAGTGTTCCATCTTTAATCACTTATTAAAAGCAGACTAGATTGGTTTCCTAATTGGTTACAGTGAACATGTGTTACATTTGTTGTTAAAAAAAAAAAAAAAAAAAAAACTTCTTTTCATGGGCAGACTAGCATAGAAAAGCAGGAAGAACTTTCCTCTGAAACACTTGGTCAAGTTTCTCAAATTTCAGAGCAGGGGACACACCACCTGGGTGCTTATGAAATAAATACCAGTCCTCAGATCCCAACCCCTTGCAGCTCCTCTGCCATGGTTCTGGGAATCTGCATAAAACTCGGGTCTCCTGCATTGCAGGCAGATTCTTTACCATCTGAGCCACCAGGGAAGCCCTATTTAGAAGACTTTCGTGCACGAGTGCGTGCGTGCTAAGTCACTTTAGTCATGTCTGACTCTTTGCAACCCTACGGACTGTAGCCCGCCAGGCTCCTCTGCCCATGGGATTCTCAGGCAAGAATACTGGAAGGGGTCGCCATTTCCTTCTCCAGGGGATTTCCTGGCCCAGCAATCGAACCCTGCCTCTCAAGTCTCCTGAACTGGCAGGTGGGTTCTCCACCACTAGCACCACCCGCGATGCCATCTTTCCTTTAACTGGCTTCTACCAATTGCTGCAGCTTTTAAAAGGACATCAGAGGCCCTCCCACCCCTAGAAAGAATCCACGTTTGTGAAAAGGACAAATGGACATCCTGTGACTATTCTGGAGAAACCCAGGCTGTGAATTACCTGTGAAGGTCTCTGACCCACCCAGCTTCCCCCAGTTTAACTGCTAGGTCGCCTGTTTGCTCTGCCTCCAAAGTGAACAGAGCTGCCTTGGAGTCAGAGCATCTTAGGCTGCTTAATTACGGTAATTGCCACCCGGGGCTGTAAATTTTAATGTTAATGCTCTACCAGGTGATTCATGTGGTAAATTACACACTTATGATTTCACCAAGGTTTACCTTTTAATCCTAAACTCACTCAAGACACAAATGCCCACGCCCCTCAGACGTGCAGCAGCTGAAAGAGAGTTACAGGCAAGCCTAGGGACCTCACACAATGCCTCCTCGAATCCCAGTCCCCACCTTGATTTCCTCCTTGTCATCTGTCCTTGGGCAATCAGAACTCTCCCTTCCTTGTGACAGGCAGAGCCTGACTTGCAGACAAATGCCCTCGCCAAGTCATCAATTCCCAGGGATGGATTATAGACTGTTCAGGAAGAGGAATACAGACAAAGGATTCAATCTTCACCTCTCAACAGCTATCTCCATATCCATCTATTCTTATTCTACTCTTAACCTGGCAGGAGCCTCCAGATTCACCTTCCTAAGCACTACTGTGATCGTGTTAGTCACAGTTGAAACACGTTCCGTGGCCCCCACTGGCCACAGCTTTAAATCCACAGCTTTTTCAACTGACTTTCACAGCCCAGCCCTGCTCTGTTATCTATCACTACATAAAAAATCACCTCGAACTTAATGAAATAAAACAACAGTCCTGTGTTATTCTTATCTCTCTGGGAAGCAACTGGGCTCAGCAGGGCACTGAGGACATAGAGTCTCTCCTTGGAGGCAGAGGGTGGCTGAGACTGGAGTCATTATGAAGTCTTCTTCACCTACACGTGTGGTACCTGGGCTGGGAAGATTTAAACAGTAGGGGATGGAATAGCTCCAGCTCCTTGGGCATCTCTCTCTATTCTTTGTGGTCCCTACGTGTGCTCCCTCCAGCATGGCAGCTTCAGGACACCCAGACATTTTATCAGATGGGTCAGAACTCCAAGGGGAATGACCCAAGGTGGAGGGCCAGGCAGAAGCAGCATCTCCTTTTATGACCTAGCCTCAGATGTCACATAACATCGTTTCCATTGCAAGACACAAGGCTCTCTCATATCCAGGGTAAGGAAATTAACAACCATCTTTTGATAAGGAAGAGTGTCAAAGAATTTGTGAGCATGTTTTATTTATCATTTTTATTATTTATTTGTCTGTACCGAGTCTTAGCTGTGGCACACGGGATCTTAGTTGCAGCATACGAGATCTAGTTCCCTGACCAGAGATCAAACTATGAGCACGTTTTAAAAGCACTGTAGGGACTTCCCTGGCAGTCCAGTGGTTAAGACTTCACCTTCCAGTGCAGGAGGCCCAGGTTCCATCCCTGGTCAGGAAACTAGACCCCACGTGTCGCAACTAAGTATAAGGATGATGCAACTAAGACCTGGTACAGACACACAAAAAAAGAAATATTGTTTAAAAAGTGTCCCCAGTTCATAGTGTGGGTTTGATACAGAACATACGACTTGAGTTACAAAAATACTGACACATGCTGCAAAGACTTTGGGATTAATTCTCAGGTCTTTGGCTGGTTTCTGAGTTGCCTGTATCACCTGGTCTGGAGCCTTCCCAGCGACATTTCCCCACTTCTCAAAGACAGACCTCACTTTCTCACACATTTTCCAAGTTTCAGTTTTTTAAAGAACTCTTACAAACCCCCTGACCCACCAGCACTCTTTAAGACTTGATTAGTGCCTGCAATATGCTCCTTTATGGGTTAAATTATGTCTCCTAAAAAGAAACGTTGGGCTTCCCAGGTGGCTCTGGTAAAGAATCCACCCGCAGGAGAGGCAGGCTTGAGTCCTTGTCTGGGAAGATCCCCTGGAGAAGGAAATGGCAACACATTCCCATATACTTGCCTGGGAAATCCCAGGCAGAGGAGCCTGGCAGGCTATAGTCCATGGGGTCGCAAAGAGTTGGACAGGACTTAGCAACCAAACAACAACAACCACAAAATGGTATATGGAGGTCCTATCCCCAGGAAACTGTGAAAGTGACTTTCTTTGAAAATAGGGTCTTTGCTGATGTAATCAGGTTAAGATGAGGTCATCAGGTGGTCCCTAATCCCATAACACTGATGTCCTTGTAGAAAGAAGAGGCACACAGGGAAAATGCCACGTGACAACAAAGGCAGAGCTTAAAGTGACACAGCCAAGGATTATCCGCCGGAAGCTGGAAGAGGCAAGGAAGGATCCGGATCGTACCATCCAGGCTTCACAGAAAGGAAGGCCCTAAAGACACCCAGATTTTGGACCTCCGACCTCCAGAACTATGATAGAATAAATCTCTGCTGTTTTGTCTTGTAGTGCTTTTGCTTTTTTTTTTTAAGTAATTATCAAAGATTATAACAGTACAATATCGAGAAGTATAGAACAAAATGCAATTATTGGAGGACAACCGCTCTACAATATTGTGTTGGCCTCTGCCACACATTAACACAATCTTTGCTGTTTTGAGCCACTTAGTCTGTGGCTCTTTGTCACAGCATGTACGTAGGAAGTGAATAGACACCCTCCCCTGTGGTGGTTCTTCATGGCCATCTGCTGGGTCGGTGTCAGCCCCATGAGGGCATCAGTCTTGTCGTGCCCGCTGTGATACCCTTGCAAAGCACATAGTAGGACCTCAATAAATAGTCCTTTGCCACAGACATGAGTGGACACTCCTCCACTCCATGCTGGTTGAATGTTATCCACACCTGTCGCTGTTTACGTCACCTCAGAACCACACAGCCATGGACCGTGACCATTTGGCTGGACTGCTTGACCCTGATGGCTCAAGCGGTAAAGAATCCATCTGCAAAGCAGAGATGCAGGGGACGTGCGTTTGATCCCTGGGTCAGGAAGATCTCCTGGAGGAGGAAATGGCAACCCGCTCCAGTATTTTGCCTGGAAAATCCCATGGACAGAAGAGCCTTGTGGGCTATAGTCCATGGGGTCCTAAAGAGTCAGACAGGATGGCGCATGTGATGGACAGGTGGATGGATGGATGGGTTCTCTCACTGGGATGCACAATGAGGACCCTGTAAATTCAGAAGGGCCTGGAGACTTGTGTGTGCCCCATCTAATTGTCTTAATCCCGCTGGTCGAAGAGTACCCTGAGGATCATCTCAGCCCTGCCCAGTAGGCGCCTCACCCTCTGAGTAATTAACTAATGGGTGGTTTAGAAGTAATTAGACTCCTATCAGAGATGGAGAGCCAAGCCTTCTTTGGGAGTCTGGAAACAGAGATTATCTACAATGCACAGGCCTCAAATCCAGGGAAATAAACCTAAAAGCTCCATGGATTGAATCGAACTCCTTGCCTCAAATTGAAGAATGCACAGGCTCCCAGCAATCTTACGGCCTGAGCTGTATTCAGCCACCAACCTTTCTCCTAAATTGCCCATCCCAGATAGACCATTATTATAATGAAATACCTCAGCCGGGAATGTTCTGGGTTTCAGCTAAAAGGTTTTCTTTCTGACTGCTGTGCTCACAGGCGCTGCTTTAATTTGGGGGAACTTCCCCTTGGCTGTCTTGAAAACACTCCGACAGGTCTCTTTCTATTTTATTTGATTTGCTTCATTTCGGAGTGTGGGTCAGCATGCCCCCATCCTAATGATGACGAAAACTGGAAAAGATGGGGCAGCCCCAAGAAAGGATTAAGAAAAGAGAGCCATCATGTTAGTGAAGGAGACATGGGAGTGAAGCATCAGGTTCTAGAAGGTTCTGCATCCTTCTGCCCTCTGGGGGACAGAGAGCTGAAGGGAAGAGGTCAGACCTGGATGTTGGCAGCCTCTGGACCCTCCAGGCCTCCCTGTTGGAACTGTGAGTTATAATGGTCATTGCACAGGGCTGTCCCAGGAGGCTCTGACTTTAAGAGAAGTGTTAAAGTTCAATGCTAAATTCTGAAATGCTGAGAACTCAGACTTAAAGGAGGCTGAGTGCGTGGAGGGCTGGTCAAGATGAGAAATACAGGGCCTGCTGTATTTTGAGGTCCTGCTTATGTGATGTCATGTCTCTGCCAGCCTCTATCCTGGTTCTAAAACTGGTGGTCCCAGGACCAACTCTGGCCCTTAGATGTATTGGGTTTAATTTGCCCAGTGTTTTTGGTTTTATAGTTTTTAATGCAATTTTATTAAGCAGTCAAAATTTTTAAGAGAGATTTCACACTAAAATTTCCAATTCCTCTTGAAAAATCAGAAAATCTAGTCTGCTAAGCCAGTCTCTTCTATCCCCAGTTACATGGAGAACGTCCTCCTTTACCCACCTCTGATTCCCTGGTGGCTCAGGTGGCAAAGCATCTGACAATGTAGGAGATCCAGGTTCAATTCCTGCGTCAGGAAGATCTCCCGGAAAAGGAAATAGCAACCCACTTCAGTATTCTTGCCTGGAAAATACCACGGACAGAGGAGTCTGATAGGCTACAGTCCCTACAGTTGCAAAGAGTCAGACACGACTGAGCGACTTCATTTCATTTCAGTCCTCTCAGAGGCCTGGCTCTGCTGAACAGATAGCTTGGGACACAGTGCCCTAGGCAACATCACCCTCCTATATACAGTAACAAAGCAAATGTCATCCTTTCACAAAGACTCTCCGCCTTTCCCAGAGATTCCCTCCCAATACTTTCATAGGTTTGTGTTTCATCTGCCTAACTCCTTTGGGTATAGGTCTTCCCCTCCATCTGGGTTATCTGAAATAACTCCATTCATCTCTCATGATGCAGCACCAATGTCACCTCCTCCAGGAAGCCTTCCCAGATTATTCCTCCTTCCCACCTCTCCAAGACAGGTTAAGCACCCCTCCTTTCTGTTATCATTAGCAAGCAGTCTCCCTCCACCTGCCCCAACACACACACACAAGCTCTCAGCGCCATGCATCAAAATGTCTTTCTCCT